>NC_056730.1:32698864-32998864 GCF_019279795.1 Protopterus annectens
GAAAAGGAGACAAAGAGTTGGTCAGATTTCCGAATATCTTTTGTCCGATGGAGATAGAAGCGTAACTGTCTATGTACATCTAATTGGTGAAATCTGAATTCTGCCTTGTTGGAAAAATTGGGGAAGAAAACTGGCAGCTCAACAGAGTGATTTATATTAGATAGGGAAGACACTTTGGGAAGGAATGACGGGTTTGGTCTAAGGGAGACTCTATCTTTATGGAAGATCAAATATGGGGGTTTGATGGAAAGGGCTTGGATTTCGGAGACCCGCCTCGCTGAAGTGATAGCTATTAAAAAAGTTGTTTTCCATGTTAGAAACTTTAACTCGCAGGTAGCTGTAGGCTCGAAGGGTGTAAGAGTGAGGGCTTGAAGAACAAAATTGAGGTCCCAGGGCATAACAGGTTGTGATATTGGGGGACGAAACAATAGGGTACCTTTAAGGAATGCTTTACATAGTCTGTGTGCCATAAGGCTAGGCTCATTGGCCACGTGGAAGTTTGATACAGCCGCCAGCTGAACTTTGATGGTGGATGAAGCGGACCCCTGATAGAAAAATATAGACAAAAATTCCAAAACTGAATCAATTGGAGCTGTGTAGGGATCAATGTCTCTGGAATGAGCTCACATAGAGAATCTTTTCTGTTTGCTAAAGTAGATTTTTCTAGTGGATGGTTTATTAGAGGATGACAAAATATGGACTACATCTGGCGAAAATTTATGGCATCTGACTAAGGATGGAAGTGGAGTAGCCAGGCTGTCAGCCGGAGTGTCCTCAGAGAGGGGTGGAACTGTCCCGACATGTGAGTCAGTAAGTCTGGAAGGGGTTTCAGAATCCAAGGAGTATCCATAAAATAGGGTTGAAGGAAGGGGAACCATACGTGACGAGGCCAGTGTGGGGCAATCAGAATCATCCTATGCAAAGTACACAGCATAAGTACAGTGAACAACTACCAAAAAGGCCTGGAAGCCCACAACCTAGACAGCAGACAGTACCACAGAGAAGAGCAAAGCTCTTAATCAACAAAATAAAGCAACAAGAACACACAGAGAGAACTTCTAACTTAAATGGTTCTCAAAAAACAATACAATACACAGACGAAATACTCAACTAAGGGAGGACTACGTCCTCTAACTAAAACGGGCCTAGCCCGTGGGAAAAGTTAGGGATACCACACAAAAACACCACTAAACACAACTACCGCAGCAAGAGTAGCTATTAAAATAGCTTTTTAAGTATAAAGCAACCAATTTCTCAAGAGAAATAAGTCAAAAAAAGAGTACTTAGCCACAGACAAGCGAGACCCCGTCCGAGCTCTACAAGCGGCAAATGAGATCTGGGGATGCGAAGCACTGTACTATGGGATACCCTCTTAGCCCAGCCAATCAGAGACTTTTGAGCTAGTAAATAGGCCGAGTAGGAGCCGATATTCGGCTCCGAACCCATGGGTAAGAATGTAGGTGAGATAGAACTACATAACATCCATTCATTTAAGCATATAGTGCTGTCAGAAAAGAGGCATATGTTTAGTGGGCCTTCTGGGTTACAAAATATAAAAAAACAAACTCATACACAGGATGTAATCCTAAACGGGCTGAAGAAACAAAAGGGAGCCTGAAGTGAAGATAAGAAATAAAATACATTTTTCAAAAGGCATCTAAGTCAGTTAAAGCAAACAAAAAGGCCCACATTATAAGTTGATGTTTCATTCTTGACATGAAGTTAGTCAACTTGACAACTGAAGACAGAAGAGGCATTCTACCTATAAGGCCTTTAAGAAAATGATACTAAGAGAGTCTAGAACTTTAGTGCAATGATGAAGAATATGAGCTCTAGATAAGCGATATCTTGCAGTAATACATGTGAGAGATGCAATTATACAGCCAAACTGGAGGCTAAGCTCTCTCAACCCAAGACTGGACCAGGCAGACAAGAGCAGAAGGGAATTACTTGCATCACACCACCAGTCTCACATAGATCTATGAAACCAGCACTGGCAAAAAACACACATAAATACACGAAAACATACCCAGAGGCTCTAAATAAAAATCTGCAAAAGCAACAGAGACCTCCAAAGCAGACATCCAAGCAACCTCCACCCCCCCCAACACAAACCATGAAACACATACTTCACAAAACCAGTGTGCTACACAATCACAGCCCTTAAGGCAAGATAACATACCAAACACACTAGTAATAGGGGACTCTATAGTCAGGCACACTGACGTCCCACTCACTAGGCTGAACAAGGAGAAGGTTACTGTTAGCTGCCTGTCCGGTGCCAGGATCTGCCACATAACACAAGCACTCAGGTCACTCCAGAACAAATACAAATATGACTCTGTCATTGTCCATGTTGGTGTGAATGACCTGAGCCGTACCTCCCTGGACTACATGAAAAGAGACATGTAGGAGCTCTCTGATCACGTAGCCCAGGCCGGTATGACTCTGACCAGCGTAGCATCCTGCCCTCACCAAGAATGATACCATGGTATAGAGAAAAATTATCAATTTCAACAATTGGCTAAGCTTCTGGTGTCAATCAAATGGGATCCAGTGTCTGTCAGCCTGGGATGACATGCTTGACAAACCACGCTGCTTCGCTAGAGACGGCTTGCACCTGTCACCCTTAGGCTTTCAAATACTAGCAAAGGCTCTTGCCACCCCCATAGTGCCTTTTTTAGGCAAGGCTCAAAAGACAAACCCACAGCCATAGAAAGCACAAGTAACAAAAAAACTGAGGGTAATTCTACTCAATGCCAAAAGTCTAAACCTCAAAATACACACACTCGAGGCACTCCTCAGTATGGAGAAAATCAATATATGTGCAGTAACAGAAACCTGGTTTGAGTCTCCAGAGAGCACCCTAGCACTACCAGGCTACAACTCATACCATACATTTTGGCCACAAAACTTGGACTGAAATACAAAAGACGGGGGAGTATACATATTCATCAAAGATACCCACACCTCAGGGTTAGTGGCACAGCACGATGTTTCAGAGATCATCCACGTGCAACTAACAGCATACAAAACTGCTATTATAATTATAGCTTGCTACAGATCACCCACCATGTCTCAGGACACCCACTCCGCATTCCTGGAAACATAAAGGTCCTACCAAACACCCTGATACTGGGTGATTTCAATTACCCAAACATTAACTGGGAGAACTACTCAAGTACAAACTCTCTTGCCCAGCATTTCCTAGAATTTATAAACTCAAATGCCCTGGATGAACTGGTCAACACCCCCACCA
This sequence comes from Protopterus annectens, assembly GCF_019279795.1. Lineage (NCBI taxonomy): Eukaryota > Metazoa > Chordata > Ceratodontiformes > Protopteridae > Protopterus > Protopterus annectens. The sequence continues at coordinate 32,702,124 of NC_056730.1, forward strand.
GAGGTGACAACATATTGGACCTGGTCATCACCAACATGGGCGACCGGTGTTCCACACTGGAGATCAACCCCTCACTGGTTAGATCTGACCATGAACTAATCAATCTGGATATCCACATTCCGCCACCATCCCCCTGGTCAAAGAAACCACCGTGAAAAACGTTTCAAAAGCAAACTTCACGTTACTTAAGACCGAGGTGCGAAGTTTCAAAGCCCCCATGCTAAAGGATAACACTGTCCAAGCTGCAAAATCCTTTATTAATGCACTCTACAGGCACCTACAAGAATGCATGGATCGTGCTATCCCAAACAAAACCAAGACTCACTCCTCCAAGAAAAAGAAACCAGTCTGGTGGACACCTGCCATAAACAAGCTATACAATAGAAGGAGGAAACTAGTACAGAAAAGAGTAAAATCCCAAGAAGGGAAGATATCCCTGATCAGTATCAGCAAGAAACTACATTCCCTCATAAAATCATCCAAGGCTAGCTTCGAAAGAAAAATTGCCATGGACTCCAAAGATAACCACAAGGCATTCTTTAGCTATGTCAAGAATCTAAGTGGCAATGCTCAGATCTGCTCGGAGTTAGTGGAGAATGGCACAAAATACACTGAACCGACCAATATAGCCAACATCCTGGCAGACCGGTTCAGTGCAAACTTCACTCCCCCTCACCCCCAAAAGGGCCCATAACTATACCAGAAGAATGTAGTGCCCCTGAAATCACAGACACTCAGGTTAAAACAGCCCTCTCCAAAGCCAAAAATGGGACCGGACAGTGTCCCAGGCTGCATCCTACACGAGCTCAAAGATGAATTAACCCCTCACCTAAACACACTGTTTAAACTCAGACTCTCCACAGGCTACGTGTCCACAGAGTGGCGCACAGCAACGGTTATTCCACTCCACAAAGGTGGATCCACAACTGACCCTGGGAACTATCGCCCTATAAGCCTGACTAGCTTGGTCTGCAAAGCTATGGAGTGCATCATCATGGATCTCATTAACAGAGACATTAGATATCTCCAAACACTGGTCCCTAACTCAGCTTTGTTAAGGGCAGATCATGCCTCCTAAACCTGATGGACTTCTTTGAGACAGTTACCAAGGCTATAGAAGAGGGAAAGATGGTCCGCACAACTTACCTAGACCTCGCAAAGGCCTTCGACACCATTCCCCACTCAGGTATTATAGCCAAGCTCACCAGCCTGAACATAAACCCCTACGTCACGAGATGGGTTGCCAACTGTCTCACGGACAGAACCCACATGGTAAGAGTTGCAGGAGCTAGGTCTGACTCTAAGCCGGTTACAAGTGGCATTCCCCAGGGTTCAGTTCTAGGACCCCTCCTGTTCAGCATATACTTCTCAGAGGTACAGGCAAGCACAGGAGGACTATGGCTGATAAAGTTCACAGACAACTGCAAACTAGGGGCTACAATTGACTCTACGGCTGACACAGACATCCTCCAAAAGGGTCTCACTGAGACAGATACCTGGTGTCAAAACCATGGCCTCAAACTAAATGCCAAAAAGTGCACAGTCATCCCCTTTGGAAAAAACAAAGTACCCACAAACTACCAAATAGGTGGTAGCCCCCTAAATACGGAAGACGTAATAAGGGATCTTGGGACCCAAGTAGATAGTAACCTCTCCTTTGATAATCACATTGCCAAAGTGGTTAGAAAATCCTTCTATGTGGCCCACCTAATCACAAAAGGGTTTGCATCCAGATCGAAAGAGGTCATTGGGCCCCTCTCTGCATGACTCATCAGACCCATTACAGAGTACAATGCCCCATTTGGGATGTACCTTACAAGACACATGCAACAACTGGAAAGACCACAGAAGTACCTCGCCAACAGGATCACTGGCCTCAAGCAGATGCCCTATGCAGCTCGACTGAAGAAACTCCAGCTGTACTCGGTTGCATACCGCCTACTCAGAGGTGATCTCTGCCTGACATACAAGGCCATGTCCAACCTAGAATTGATGGACATGCTCCACCTAAAGAAAACCATATCCCCTCGAGCCACACGCTCCAGGGATCTAAACCTCACCACAATAATAAATAGGACGTGCTGGAGGGATAGATTCCTGTCCCAGAGACTTCCCATGCTCTGGAACAAGATTCCAATCTACATTAGGCAGAGCTCCTCGCTAACCCTCTTCAAGAAAAACCTTGACGAGTGGATGGGAAACAGAAAGTTTACCCTGGGGATCACTTCAATCGCTCTGCTGGACAGAGGCACAGGGAACTAATCTAAGGGGGCAGCGAAAGCCAACACATTCCGTCTAGGCTTATAAATGCCTTCGGGCAGATAGCCTAGTATCTACCTATGAACACTCCTAATGCAACAATGGCAATGTGTCAAAGTGTTACCTGTTATAGCAATAAACTCAAAAATGCAATAGTCTATATATGGACTCAGAAAATAAGGCTCTACTGATTTTCTGGTCATAATGTCTGGGACAAACACCACGGTTCAGATGGGGCGGGGGAAGCAAGTTAAAACAAACTAAAGTAAATGCATCCTAATAAACCACACTTGTTGCAGTTCACATGGTACTCTTACCTGTAACGCCCTGAGGACACCTGTTTCATTTTGCTACATAAAAACTGGTAAACTACATCAGAAGACAAAGAAGTGTGTGTACATGTCAGGGTGTGGGTGTGTGTGTGTGTGTGTGTCTGGGGGCATAAATCCAGCAAATACTTTTAGATTTAAAAAAAACATGGTTACAAACACAGAAACATTTATAAAAAGTAGCATAAAGTATTTTTATCAAGTTTTCATTTCACTACACTAATGCAGTTAGTTCCTGGGCATCATTACAATAACATCCTCCTTCCTTCAATGTTATAGAAATACGTTTTATGGGGTATTACTAGCCCTCCTTAAAGGAAGGTGCTTTCTAGGCGACACACAGTTGAAGACTGGAGCAGGATTCCACCAACTAGTAAGTACTGTAACATTCCCCTCGTACCCTGGGGCAAGGTAATCCTTTATGCCACTGTCAGTGTAGAACTGCAGTTGCCTTCTGCCTTACTTCTCAACCTTCTATCTCTGAAATATGAAACATTTACTCTTATAATGTGGAACAAATGGGTAAAATGTGAAGCATTTGTTAACAACTTGTTGAGAACTTCAACCAGGAAGCTCACAGAAAGGTGAAAATGTGCTAATTTATTATTAACTTCTTTCAGTGAATTAATATAATTCAGTAATATTTACCATGGATATTGGTTTAAAAAATCTTTAGCAATGAATGTGTGACAGACCCCTTCAATGTGGAACAGTGTGAAACATGGACTTTCTTGCCTCGAAATTAGGCACAGTGGAGAGGTATGCGGGCTCCTACTGCACCAGGAGTGTTAATGCTCCTCCGTCAGAAACAAGATCACTACATATATCTGACCTTTCTTTCTCTCTTTTGCCTTTATCTTGAGCAGCTCTTTATTGTTCAAGTAATGTCCTCCAATTCTTGATCGTGTACTTTTCTGCTTAATCCTTTTACTTAAATATACTTACAGTTCCTTTGAATAGTTTAATTATTCATGTGGGATTGTTCTAGTATGTTCTTAGACTTATTACTTGAATTAAAGGCACACAAAACCCAGATGACAAACCTGAAATGAGTCTTTCTATTCAACAACGGACTGTAATCCAGTCGAGCAGAACAAATGCATATGCACCTAAACCAGCCGCTAGGCCACAATCTATCCAATGGAGCAGGTACACTGATAAATACTGAGGAAAAAAAAAACAGGACTAACACTTCAGTCCTGGTCTGCTGTCCTTCCAATGGCCTTTCCAGAATGTACTTTTTGCATCTGTGCCTACTGTGCAACAGCCAAACTGAAATCTAGCAGTTATGCTAATATCTGAAGCAACTGTTTTCTGCCTGGCGCCCATCTCATATGCCTGTCTTTCACCCACTCATGCTTTAAAAGGTTGGCTTCCTCCTTAGGGAGGTGGCTGCCTACATCAAAACTATACAAAGAGAATGGTTTTTAATGTACTTAAAGATCAGGTGACATTTCTATTTCTAGCTCATTTAACATTCCACGACATACATTTTATCATGCTACCCACTGTTAAGACCTTTATTATATCTCTGCCTGCACACATCACTTTCACAGCACATTTGTAAGGTATGCCAATAACGTACCCACTGTCCACACCACTCCTTCTTCATTCTTTTTTTAATGTTTTACATTTCCAAAAACTTTGCATGCATCAAGTCAACACGTTCCCTATATGAACAGCAAAAGTCACTTGAGAAATATGCAGCAGCACCTAAAAGGGCAGAATAAGGTAAGAAAAGAAACATCTTGGTGGGCAGTGAAAAAAAAATTAGCACATCAAATTAAAAAGCAATAAGCTCTTTATTCCTCCCCAACCCACTCCTCCCACTGGAAAATTCTACCATGTTTTACAATGAATTAACCTTACAACTGTTCAAAGTAAATCTACTATAAACCACAAATACCTTACAATTATGAAAAAAAAATATTCTTCATTCTGCCACGTATTCCCTTTAATAGAATGCATACATTTAAGAGTTTTATAAGCATGCAATGATTCCATCTCATAAAGCCTCCAAGAACACTTGCAACAGGCTGAAGTCCACATGAACATGTTATATTCTCAGTCTGAGTTAAGACTGTACAATACAGGCACAACACCATCCAGCACCAAGTATAAACAATACGTGAAATTCTGAAGATGAATTTGCTGTTGCCCTTTGCAGCTGTTTACTTTGTCCGATAAGTACATGCTGAAGATTTTTCATGCTTGCAAACGCAGTAATAAGTAGTATGTTTTCCACACTGCTGAATCTACTGCAAAAAGTTGACGATATGCAAATATTTTAGTAGTCATGTACGACTTGTAATGTGCAAAGAGTAATTAAACAAGGAATATATCCTCAATTAAGGAATACACCCTTGAGATAATGTTTATCAACAGATCATATTAGTGAAAAACAGACATCAGATAATAGGATTTCTTCGAAAACTTTCCAGTGGAGGTTATCAATGCCTGTCTATATCAATGAGCTACAAAATAAAGGCATAGGGATTCTCCAGTTCTTTTTTTCCTCCCGAAGAACTAAGAAAAACTTTATTATAGAGTCTCTGCAGTGGACAGTGAGTAAAGATGGAGGGACGAGATAAAAATAAAAAAATGGACAAATACAGAGGTACTGAGTGAATACTGTGTTTCAGTCTTCGCAAAGAAAAGCAAGGGGAGGGTGCCATGCTGGGAGAGAGGCAGCGCAGAATGAGGAAAACAGCAAAAGGTATTAGGACAGAAGGTGTGGAGGTAAAAGGGAACTGGATGCTCTTAGGATAATGATCAAGGAAGTGATTACCTGGGCTTCATTCCTCAAAAATATATGTAGTGTGATGGAGATTGATTACTGACTAGTGCTAAATTGTTACAGGACAGCAAACAATGGCATTGGGGGGGACGGACAAAAAAATCCAAGATACTACAGACTTCTTATTTTAACAAAATTGGTTGGGAAAGTCCAGAAAATCCTGAGGAACCAGTAGCATTTCCATGGTGCAATCTCCAGGACAGCAACCAAAGTAGTTTCATGTCCACAAGGAGGCGTCACACAGACCTTGTCCAGTTTTATGACTGGGTTATAGGTGAATTTGACAGGAGGCTTCCCATAGATGTCATTCATCTGGACTTCAGAAAGGCCTTTGAATCAAGAAAGAGTTGGAGGAAGAACAAATACTAATGAACCATAAAGCTGCAGGACTGCGGAGATAGGGGCAATGGTGTGAATTACAGAAGGGACTACGGCAGTACCACAACGGTCTGTCCTGGGTTCAGTACTCTAGTGGGTTTGTCTAAGATACATCCAATGGAATAGAGGGCAACAGTGGTGGATGCAGGAAGAGTCTTGGGAGGAATTTGGAAAAGCTGAACAAGTGGGCAGAAAGGTGGCAGCTGAGTTCAATGAAAACAAATGCAAAGTGTTCCATTTAGCTCACAGCAATCCTCATATGATCAGATGATAGGCAAGAGAGACAGAAGGGAGCTGGGGTGCTGATTACACCTGGACTGGACCACAGTGAGCTGACTGAGAAGGCAAAGCCAGCAGCAGCAACCGGAATGCTGGGTTGTATCATCAGGGCAAGAGATTCCAGCAGCAACGTTTCTACTCTACAGCTCCTTGATCAAACCACACCGAGTACTGTCTGTGATTCTGAAAGCCATATAAGGAAAAGGACATCAAGCTGCTGGAAGAAATTCAAAAGAAAAGCTGCTGTTAAGGGCTATGGGGGTGGGAGGGGAAGGAATACGATCAGAAGCTAGAGGAGCTGGAGCTCTTGCCCTAAGACAAGAAGTGATTGGACATGATAATGGTAAACAGGACCACATCAAAGAAATATGAAGGGGGTTAATATGAACAGGAAGGACAAACAGGGAAGGAGAGTACAGGCAGCAGACTGTAGAGACTGAATATCCTCTGGATCTTCAAATGTACTTTTAACAGAGAGGATTGGTGACCCAGGGAATGGACTACCAAAATGGGTGATGGGATAGGGAATCCAAGAGGTTTTTAACAAAGAAAGTGGACAAAGAGTAAAGGGGAATGCAGGGACAGAGGTAGGTACAATGTTAAGGTTAGAATAGACAGCCTTACTTTCTCCTTTTACCATCAAACAAATGTAATGTAATGGGAAAATGACTCCAGTCAGATAAAGGCATACACCTGCAAGAAGCATTGGACAGGCTGAAAATGCAAAGGAAATGGTTATTTCTTCCTAAAATAGTTTTATTAGAAAAACAATACATTCACAGCATAATAACAGCCAGAGCACATTATCTGATCATATACAGTACTACATGTTCCAATAAGACTCTGGTAACCAACACCAACAATTACAAACCCCTCCTCACTTCCTCTAAATCATGTGGCACAAAACCAGTAATATCCCTTACCGCCAAATAAATTTCCTGCTCACAATAACATTTCCCAAACCTGTATCTGGAACAGGAAATATCCACTCAAGTATCTTTGTTTCCCCCACAACCCCAAACCCTATAAGTCTATACTACTTCCCCAACACTTCTTTTCCCTTCTTTACCACCATCTCACCATCTCTGAACTCAGTCGCCTAATGAAACACTCCCATCTAGCCCAACAAACAAATATAATTAAATATGTAAGTAAATCTTCTCTTTCTACTTCTTGATTATTCCCCAATCAAATGCTGCACCCATCTCCTAGGTTTCACCCTCCTGAAAACCCTGCAAACTTTAGTAATAACATTCTTTACCACTCTGCCTTGTTAGCAACAGTTCAGTCCTATCCTCCCTGGTCCTACCCTACACCCCTCTTCCTTTACTCCAAACAAACAAAACAACCACTGTCAGTGTTAGCAGCATAACAGGCAGCACACACACCTTTGCTGGAGAAGGCTGTGGGTTTTATTCTCATAGCAGGTAGTCTAACTGGAGAGTGGGAGGGTGGCCTAATGGTTACGGTGTTTGCCTTACAAACACAAGGTACAGGGTTTGAATCTCACAGGGGAGAATTAGCTAGGCTTAAAATGGCTTGCAAGGGCAGTTAGCATAGTACTAATCTATGAACCTATGAACACTGCACTCCAGAATATGTCATCCTTCAGATGAGATGTTAAATTGAGGTTCCATCTGCTTGAATTGGTGGTAGCTCAGGTAGATATAAAAGATCCTATGACACCAATCACAAAGAGTTGGGGTAGTTCCCCAATGCCCTGGCCAAATTTCTCCTAGTAGTACAAACCTCATCTCGTGTCTCCCCTGAAAAGAAGCCAGTAGCCTAGTGAGACTAACCCAGTCAACAAACGATAAATAAAAATAATACAAACTGAAAAAAAAAAACAGTCTTCATGAACTTTATGCTTCACTCCACGCTTTCAACAGAGCTACCTAACACATGATTATCAGCAGCCCATTCTGCATTACACTTTCAGCAAGTCACCTCCTCCCACTGTCCCTTCATTCCTTAACTACTTAACCGTTCTACACCCATATGCAACAACTGTAAATGTATTCTCTGCACCACACTTCCTCCCATACCCTCTCACCCAATCAAACCTCATATTCTTTTGCCCACCTCTGTTTTCGTTCTTTCTTCCCTTGCATCAGCTCCTTCCACCCTAAACCTTACCTTTGTAGACTACCCAAATACTCCCCCTCTATCACCTCTTCCACTCCCTTCTCAACAAAACTTCTCTCAAAATTCATACTATCCCTCTGCTCACCCAGCTTAAATAATACTGTGCACATCAACTAATCCTGTTCCCCTAAGCCATACTGTATATGCTTCTTTCAAGCTTTGAAAGCTCTGTAACACCCTTCCTTGCCCCTCCCCTTTTAAATTCTCAAATGTATATCAAACCACACTTCCATCACCTTGAAAGTCTTTCCCTAAACACAGCTTCCGTCCTGCCATCCAGCATCCCATATTAACTCTGCTTAGTTACTACAGCTTTATCAGATTACCACTTAAACAAACTTCTGTCACCTTCCACATCTATTATTCTGCCTTCCTAACTCACTCCTTACCCTGCCCTCTACGCCTGTTCTCCCAACTCTGCCACCACTTCAATGCATTATGTCTCAGTCTCCTAATCTGCTGGACAATATTCACTGTACTAGCACAACTTTTCAAACTGAACATACCTCATCCCAACCCCCTTTCCACACCAACAATCAGGTTTTTATGACCCTACAGCCCTTTCTGTTCCACAGGAATCAATCACACACCTTCTGTTGCTCAACCACTCCCTTATCCCATGGACTAATATTTGGGTACATAGATGTCTTCCTAATGGCTACAGGTTAAGCAACAAGTTGATGTGAGTTTCACAATAAAAACTGGGAAACTGATAAAAAAAGCCATACAAATTGTCAATCTGAATAAAATGCAGTTACTGGCAAGTACTTACACTGCCTGAATGTTGCAAAGAAGAAATTTGGAGTAAGAGAGTAAAAATCAACCAGAAAAGAAGAAAAACCTCTGGATGGAAAAAGACTTTTTAACTACATACTTGGCAAAAACAGGTGAAATTTCAATTTTAGTACAGAAGATGGTTTCCAATAACTTAATGGAAAACTATATCAGATGCACTCACACAAGTGTTTAAAATAATTGAAAAACAGGAGAAATACATAAAGTCAAATAACTAAAGGCTAGAAAATTTGAAGACGCTTTAAGTAGTTATGCAGACAGTTATGCAGATGATAAACTGACACTGAATGCAATGAAGAAATAAATGCAAGTGAACATGTTTCTTATTAATATTTGAATAAACATTTCCTGATGTAAAGTGCAAGTTATAGGTAAGCATTAGACTAGTTGCCCTTGCAGGAAATTTTAAGCCTGACTAATTTCCCTACAAAGGTGAGAATCTGTGAGGTAACTACCTTAACCATTATGCCAACCTCCAAACCCTTTTGATACCTGGTATTCCCAGGCAGTCTCTCATCTAAGTACCAAGCAGGCCTGACCCTATTCTGCTTCCAAGATCAGACAAGATTGGGCACATTCAGGGTAGTATAGCCATATGCAAAGAGCCTATCCCCATTTGCCCCAAAGTATTATCTAATTATGTGACTTACTCAAGGTCATACAATAGACAGATGAAGGTATAAAAATTCATACCCTATACCCTTGAAACAGGAAGCAACAAGTCTTTAACAAGTGAGAGCTTTAGGCCTCTGCCCACACTGCCAGACACAAAGTGAACCCACATACTGCCGTGACTCAGATTTGACCCAAGGTTGCTGCAGCCACAATGCAGCATACTAACGACTACACAATCACGGTAAGCTATCTGGAAAGGAGCAAAGTAATTCTGTATAGCATGCAGTCAGAGGTACTTTAAATGTGTAACACCCTTTCTTGTCCCTCCCGTTTTACATTCTCAATGTACATCAAAGAACACTTCCATTACCTTGAAAGTCTTTCTCCAAACACAGCTTTCATCCCATTATCCAGCATCCCATATTAACTCTGCTTAGTTACTACACTGTTATCAGATTACCACTTAAACAAAGATGGTACTTTTTCCTTAGCTTTAAAGTATCCCATGCTACAAACTGTAACAATAAATGCTGGAAAGAAGCAAGTTAAATTTAACATTTATTTATTTGTTTACTTACTTGACATTTGGTTACTGGGAAACTCTGACTGGGCAAAAAGCCCATTTTCAGTGGAGGCCCAAGGAGAAAAGCTCCAATTCAGGAAAAAAAAGTAGCATATATATATATAGCTTATACAAAGTTGACAATACATGAAAGCCAAGTACATATAGAAGTTGACAATAAATGATAGTCTGGTATATAAACTTACATCATTGACAGTAAAAGAGAAATCAGATAAGTCAAACACACATATTTAAATAAGGGAAAAAGAATACACGAGTCTATACATACCTAACATACTTAAAATTTATACAGAAGAGACAATCATGTTTATGGGCACTGCATTTGCATAGGAAATATGACAAAACAAGGCAGGTAGGATTATTATATAGGAGGGAAGGTTGTGCCATGGTAGTAAGAGAGATTGGTATGACAGGTCAAGCTGTTTTAATAGAAAAGGAGGTAATCATTTATTATAAGAGGTAGCAAAGAAAGCTAGGACTAGAGGGAAGTGAAGGTGAGGGTTGATGGTGTAGGAAGGGGTGCAGGAGTTAAGAGGGAGATTATATAAGATGTTGGTAAGCTGATTTGTCAGCGTAGGAGGTTGTTGAATAGGTAGGCTGGAGTAATGAAATGTAACATGGAAGAAGGGAAATGAAGAAAAGAAAATTAGTAAGGAGATTATAGCAATACAGGTAAGGGTAAAAGAATGAAGGCAAGAATGGGAGAGTAAAAGTGAAATCATTGAACTTAGGTGAAGTGGGGGAGTGGAAGTCAGCTAGGTTTAGAACACAGGCAGATAGGTGATCTGAGTAGGAAATCTTTTTGCTTAAACTTGAATGTCTTGTGGTTAGAGGTAATCCTAATATCTAAGGATAGTGCGTTCCATAGTTTAGTCACTGAGTAGGAGTAAAGACATTCTCTGGAGGGTTTATTTAGTTTATATAAAGTTAAAAGCCGTTTGTCTTCGGAGCATATTTAGGTGTATAGATTTGCAGTATTGATTTTAAGGCAGGACAGGCCTTAGGATTATAGACAATTTTATGGGCAATTGTAAATTGGGTGTAGTTAGAATGTTGGGAAAATTCTAGCCAGTTAAGGAGAGTAAGAGCCAGACAGCGGTGCTTAAAATATGATATGCCTGTTGCAAATTTAGCAAATTTGGTATAGCAGGATTCAAGTTTGTTTTTTTTAGTGTGTTCTCAAGGTTGGTTAAAATGGGGGCACAACATAGTAAGGAGAGAAACAGGTACGTTGTGGCTAAAGTTGTTTTGGTATCTGACTTCCTGAAATTTTTGTGCCGGTAGAACACCCCTAGTTTGAGATCCCTTTTTTGACAGTGTTATGTATTTTTATTTTATTTTACATTTGTTTACTGGGGAGGTCTGACAGAGCTAGAAGCCTGTTTTCAGGGGAGGCACAGGGAAAAAAAGCTTCATTACTGTTTACAAGATCACATAATTTCACTATTTCACCTCCAGATCACAAGAAGACTTTACACTTATATAACATGATAACTTTTGCACATAACTACTAGATAGATTACAAAAATAAATATAACTAAACTGTTTCCACATAGTTTGGAACTGTCACACATCTCCAAATCACAAGTATACATTGCACTTGTATAGCATGATAAATTACAAGCATATCTACAAGATAGTTTACAAACATGACTACATTGTTTCCACACAGGTTGAAAATGATCACATATAGCATGGTAGGTTTAAGACTTAGATACTCTGCTTCATTACGTGTACATGACACATTTGAAAGGTATATGGGGAGATCTATTCAATTAGATGTTTGGATAAGGAATAAAGATATGGAGTAGAGAAAAAGGGAAAGCAGCTAGGATGGGGGGGGGGTGAGCATGTTCTGCTCATCCAGGAGTAGTGCAGGAGCACAGCCAGTTATTATTTAGGTGTTCCTTAAGAAGTCTGAACTTGGAAGAGTTAGTGGTGTTAAGTATATGATGGGGTATGTAGTGCCAGGTTTTGCTACTTGGTTAGAGAACAGAGTCTGTCCAAAACTATTGTTGGCTTTTGTGACTTTTAGCAGAAGCTTGTCGGATGACCACAGGTTTCGGTTGGTAGAGTAGGGCTGGAGTAATTTATTAAGGGATGGGCAGTTGTCTGGTTTGTGTATAATGGAATGGGTGATTGTAAGTTGGTTGAGTGATAGCAGGTTTGATAAATTCAGTCCATTTTAGTTGTAATGCTACGCAGTGGAGTGCTCTGTTATGAAGGTTAGTAGCAAATCTAGATATTTTGTGGTAGCGGGCCTCTAACTTGGTTAAGATTGATTTTCTAAGGTTAGTGAAAATAGGAGAAGTGTACAGTATGGTGAACAGCAGATGTGTTCTGGCAATAGACTATCTAGTGGTAGCAGTGAGGAATGGTTTGACTGGATAGTGAACAGAATTCGATGTGAACCTTTTTAATGGATAAGGCGATGTGTTTATCATATTTTAGTGAGTTGTCAGTTGTGACTCCTAGTAACTTGGTATTGTTAACTGGTTCAATTTTGGAATTGTTGGATGAAAAGAATCCTGTTGTTTGTGAAAAGCATAAGTTTTATCTTGTTGGGGTTAAGTATGAGTTGGTTTTCAGTGAGATAATGTTCTATGTCTGAGAAGGCTGTTTGGGTTCTATGCAGGAGTTCAGGGAGGAGGGGGCTGTGCAGATGAGACTGGAATCATCTGCATATTGCACAATTGTTGCCTGTTGGGTTGCAGTACTGAGTTTATTGGTGAAGATGGAAAAAAGTGGTGGCCCAAGTATTAAGCCTTATGGGACACATACTGAGACTGGCGGCAGGGCTAATATCTCATCTTGCACTTCACTGCTTGATGGTGTCATAGCTGGTGTTAGGCACCTGCGAAACCCATGGCCACAGGGAGCCCCCAATTACCTCCCTGCAAATGAGGGCCCCCATCCAGCAGTCACGGGTTGCTCCGACTGTTACTGTTCTTCGGTTTGGCTCCTCGTGGATGTCCGCATAGTTCCCTGCTGTCACCGTGAAAATCGGAACTGTGTTTCTGTTTTTTTTTTTTGATTCGCTGGCAAGCTGCACTCAATCAGGTCTGCTCACTGAAACAAGGGATCTGATTGGCTGCAGCAATCTGCGAACCAAGTTCTTGATTTTTTTTTTCATTTTTTTAAAGTAGGAAGTGATGAAGCAAGGACCTGAATGGTCCTTGTAAATCACTTCCTGCACAAACTGCCTTTAAAAAGGCACCTGCAGCTAATAAGGATCACTTCTCTTGTTTTTAAACAGAGGAGTGTTCCTTAGCAACAGCAGCGTGCGAAGATTGAGCCGGGTTTTGACCAGCATGAGGATGGACTACATTGGAGAATGGTTCAGTGGTGGATTCAAGCCTTTGGAGCGGTCGTGGTCTTTGGATTATACCCCCTTTTTTCAACTGTCCTCCTAAGAGCAATTTCTCAAAAGGTCTGTAAAACTGTCCTTTTAAGGGCAATTTCAAAAGGACTGAGTGGTCTGAGGAAGGAAAGAAGAGCACGTGAGCCTTCAGTTGTGAAGAGGGGGCAGAGTATTGGAAACAGCCTTCTGTAGAAAGCATAAATAAGTTTTTAGGTTTAGTTTAAACATTATTTTTTGTGGGAGGATGATTGTTTTTTGTGCATATTTCTTGTGCTAAGAGGTCTAGGGGGGCTGTGGTTGTACCAGTTTTATTTTAGGGCTGTGGTTGTACTAATTTTATTTTGTTTTTGTGCTAAGAGAATGGGAGGGTTGTGGTTGTACCAGTTTTACTTTGGTTTTGTGTAGAGTTTTTGTGCTAAGAGGGTGGGGGTGAATTTGTGGTTGTACCAGTTTTATTTTATGTTTGTGTAGTGCTCTGGTGGTAAGAGGATGAGGGGTTAGGGGCTGTGGTTTTACCAGTTTTATTTCACTTGTGTGGTGTTCTTGTGCTATGAGGATTGGGGAGGTGAAGGCTGGTTTTACCAGTTTTAATTTGCTTGTATGTAGAGTTCTTGTGCTAAGAGGATGGGGGTGAGGGGCTGTGGTTATACCACTTTTATTTTACTTTTGTGTAGCGACATGTTGTGCTAAGAGGATGTGTGGGCGAGGGGCTGTGGTTGTACTAGTTTTACTTTATTTATTTTACATTTGTTTACTGGATAGTCTGACTGGGATAGAACCCATTTTTAGTGGAGGCCCAGGAAGAAATGCTTATCTTAGTACACAAGTGCTAGAAATATGTAAAATAAGTTTGGTTTATCTGTCTGTACGAGGGACAATACAAGGGAATATGAAATGTAATATACATTTAATTTTGTCTGCCCGTTGGTTAGGAGAGTGTGTAAGTTAGTTATTTGGGGCAAGAGGTAGAGTTGGCTCATTATTTTTTTTGGTAGTATCTATGCTGTATATGTAAAAGGTAGAGAGAATGGGATAGGGGTGATGAATAATGGGACAGAAAAGGATATTGTAGTTGGCTAGAGCAGGGATAGGTGGGCAGTCTTGTGAGATGCTGTCTAAGTCAATAGTCTTGCGTGTATGGGGTAAGTGGTGAAGATTAGCTTATTTCAGCCCGGGTTGGGAGATCACCTGTTGCATGGTAGATGTGACACAAGTATATTGGTGTCAGCATATTGGATCGAGTGTGCTAGGGATGTGGCAGTATTGAGTTTGATAATAAATCCACTAAACTGAAGTGGAGCAAAGATGGAGCCTTGAGAGAGTCCTAATGTGAGTGGAAGTAGAGGGCGGTAGATCCTGGAGACATTTTATGCCTGTTTATGACCTGTTGGGTAGCTTTGGAGCCAGTGGAGGGCTAGGAGGATGTGATTAAGGTTGGTGGGAGTAGTTAGTAGTTTGTTGAGAGACTCTGACAAAGGCCTTTAACAAATTGAGAAAGACAGATGATCCGATCCTATTTTAACTTCATTTGTACATTGATGGTGTTGATATAACTGAGGAGGGCAGTTGCAACATGAGGCCTGAAGCCATGTTGGGATTTGGCAAGTAAATTATTGGTTGAGAATGAATGCATTCCTCTTGGAGTTCAGGTAGTGGGGAAAGAATTGCTCTGGGCCTATAATTTGTAAGTTCTGTCAAGTTTCCACCTTTGTGCAAGGATATGATGTATGATATTTTCCAGATGGTTGGGACGTACTGCTCAGTAATGGATCTTTTAAGTATTCAAGATAAGAACTGGCTTCAGCTGCTATTTTTTGAAATTCTGCTGGTAGACTGTAGGATATGATGTACGATATTTTCCAGATGGTTGGGACGTACTGCTCAGTAATGGATCTTTTAAGTATTCAAGATAAGAACTGGCTTCAGCTGCTATTTTTTGAAATTCTGCTGGTAGACTGTCAGATGAATTTGCAGTAGGTTTTGAGTTTTTTACAAGGTTTTCAAACACTGTTCTGTTATCTAGGTTTATGGTACTGTTTTACGCTATCCCTGATGTTACACCTTGTTCTGCAGTTTTTTGGCTGTTTGAATTATGCTGAGAGGTTAGGAGGGTGATGTGGCCTGTACATTGTTTAAAATCCCTAATGTTGGGAGGGTAGTTAGCAGCTGTGAGAATGTTGCTGAAGGCATAGATGTTTTGAATGTATACTAATGCAATCCCTGTTATGCTACTATTGTGTACAACTGCAATGTTCTACTCACTGATGCAATGACTGCAATTTTTTCGTTGTCCGTAGTTAATGTGTTGAAAGTTTGGGAGTGTGGTTAGGGCCTGTGAGAATGTTGCAGTGCTCAGTGTTTGCCTGGAGTTTTTTTTAATGGGGGGGGTCACATACTGTATAAGCACATTGTTAATGCTACGCCTATGTTTTTGGTTTTCAGTGTATCCAGGATTATTCTGCATCGGCTGTGGGTGGGAGGGGGGAGGGGTGAGAATTCCGTAGAATGTACTGATATCTTCATGCATGCTAATACAAACACTGTTCTGCTATCTAAATTTATAATACTGTTTAAATATCCCTGATGTTACAGCTTGTTCCGCAGTTATTTGTGGCTGTTTGAATTATGCTATTTGGAGGTTGAGGGGACCTGTACATTGTTTACAATGCCTAATGTTGGGAGGGTAGTTAGCAGCTGTGAGAATATTGAATGTATACTAATGCAAACCCTGTTACACTACTATTGTGTTTACCAACAATGTACTACTGATGAAATGACTTAACTTTTTTCATTGTCTGTACTTACTGTATTGAAAGTTTTGGAGTGTAGTTAGGGCCTGTGAGAATGTTGCAGTGTCTATTGTTTGCTTGGAGTATTTTTAATGGTGGGGTCACAGACTTTATAAGCACATTGGTTATGCTACGCCTTTTTGTTTTCACTTCATCCAGAATTGTGCCTAGACTTGGGGGGTAAGAATGCCGCAGAATGTACTGATATCTTAATGCATGCTAAAGCAAACACTGTTCTGTTGTCTAGGTTTATAGTACTGTTTAACTATCCCTGATGTTACAGTTTGTTCTGCAGTTATTTTTTGGCTGTTTGAATTATGCTATTTGGAGGTTGAGGAGGCCTGTACATTGTTTAAAAAAGCCTAATTGTGGGAGAGTAGATAGCAGCTGTGAGAATGTTGCAGTGTTCAATGTTTGCGTGGGTTTTTCATGTGGGGCTATGCACTGTACAAGCACATTGTTAATGCTACGCCTATGTTTTTGGTTTTCACTTTATCCAGGATTATTGTGCAGAGGCTGTGGGGGGTGGGGTGGGGGTGAGAATTCCAAAGAATGTACTGATGTCTTAATGCATACTACTGCAAACACTGCTCTGCTATCTAAGTTAATGTTTTAAACTATCCATGATGTTACGCCTTCTTCTGCAGTTATTTTTGGCTGTCTGAATTATGTTGGCAGTTTAGGAGGTTGATGTGGCCTGCGAGAATGTGTCCCCAGATGTTTTTGGTCTGTTCTCTCTCAAAATGACTGCATAGCACAATGTCGTGGGCTGAGGCTACTAGCAGAAATGGACTTCACGTTTCATACCCTCCATGTAATGCATGGTACATTCCCTGGCTTTAGGCTTTTGTACACAGATCCTGTGCTAAGGGGGGTTGTGGGAATGTCTCCCAATATGTGTGCCACTTCTACATCCCTCACAAATTAGGTTTTCTAGCATATCCATGATTTCACTCCTTTGTTCAACAAATGATTTTGGTTTGTTCAAGTGTGCTAAGAGATTGAGAGGTAGTGGGCATGTGTAGTCCTTTACTGTAACATTTGTCTTGCCTCAGTTTGGTGTGTTCCCCTTCAAACTTGTGCCTCTCCTAGTCATTAGTTCTTTCAGACTTCAGTCTGTTCCAGAGAGCTTGTAATATCAATCTTTTACATCATTTGGGGCCTCTTCACATGTTTGGGGGGATGAAAGGGGAAGAACTGTGTAGAAAAAGCTCAAGTTCACCTCTAGTGTTAGGTATTTAACATAAAACTGTAACTTGGGCCTTTCTCATTACTTTTTTGTGCATACTGGTTAGTCATTATTCAGTCTTTCTGCCTGCAGTACAATAGTGACTGATGTCAATGCAAGTCATTATGCATTTTTACTAACAGTATGACAAAAGGACTCTGTCTGCATGTGTAGTAATTCTGCTTTACTTCCATTCCCAGTTAGATATGAAGCGTACATTTTTGTCAGGAGCAGCAAAAAGAAAGCTTCAGCAGCAGAGAAATGAGGGTGCAAAGAGACAGGATTCCATTATGAAATTTTTCTGTGGATCATCGGAGAGGGGAGATTCAGGAAAAAGTCTGCTTTCAGGACAACACAATGGTTCTGCATTACAGTCTGATCACTGTGAGGCCAGCATCCTTTCAATTGAAAGTGACCACTCTCTTGCGGCTACACGACAGGCTTCCTCATGTAGACCTACAGCAGTTACCATGGGTGAAAGCATGTCAGCAAATGCAGATTCAACTGTAGAGGTGTTGCCTGGATCACCAGACTTTGATACAGAAGGAGCCCATATTTCCATGGCGACTGATGTGGCCTATGACTTGGAGGGAACGTCAGGTACATCTTTTGAGGATCTAGGAACCTGGCCAGACTTAATAAAGGATGAGTTTAGGGTAGCTGCCATTCAGCATGGACCTGTGCAAGTGGTGTTACCACAGTTCCAAGTCAATGAGCAGAAAAAGATTTACATCGGAGAACTATTTCCATATGCTGCTTAATGGAGAGAGAGCAAAATGCACTTGGCTGACACATTTGTTCTCAAAGAATGCACTATTTTGCTTTGGATGCAAATTGTTTGGACAGTCTAACCATCTTCTCAGGTCAGGTGGTTACAAAGCATGGAGAGAGATGTCCAAAGCTTTACACAGCCACGACCGAGCACTGGAACATACGGCATGCATGCTGAAGTGGAAGGAACTGGACAATAGAATAAAGAGTGGGCAGACTATGGACAATAAGAGATAAGCAGTGGTTGAAAAGGAGATAACTCACTGGCGTGGTTTGTTAGAATGCATTATTGCTGTTGTCCAATACTTGGTGAAATGGAACATGGTATTCTGTGGTACAAGTGATGCCCTGAACACCTATGGCAATTTCTTAGGCCAAGTGTTTTTCTGTCGCAGTTTGACTCTGTCATGGCTGAATATTTGCTTTATATTTGGAATAAAGAGGTAATGGATCACTATTTTGGGAAGGACATACAGAATGAAGTTATCCAGCTGATTGCAAAAGCTATTTTAAGGATCATTGTAGGGAAGGTGAAGGACACTAGGTACTTTTCCATGATTCTTGATTGCACGCCAGACATCAGCAATGAAGAGCAAATGACTGTAGTAGTTCTGTATGTGGATATTTCAAGGACTGCAGCCACAGTTGAGGAACATTTTCTGGGATTTGTACCTGTGAATGATACAACTGGGGCAGGACTTACTGAAGCTCTTCTTCAGACTCTTCAAAATCATCAACTGGACATTAATGACTGTCGAGGACAAGGATACGACAATGGCAGCAACATGAAGGGGAAACAAGCTGGAGTGCAGGCCCGGATAAAACAGATGCATTTAAGGGCTTTTTATGTGCCACGTGCCTGCCATAATTTAAATCTTACAGTTAGTGATGGAGCACATTCATTAGTACAAGCAGTGTCATTCTTTGGATGTCTGCAGAACATTTACGTACTCTGTTCAAAATCAATAAGCCGATGGCAGATCTTGAAACAGCACACAGATGTCACTGTGAAGCCACTGTTGGAGACTCACTGGGAATGCAGGATAGACCCTGTCAAGTTGAAGGAAGTCATTGAGGCATTACAGGAGATAGGTCAAGCAGTATGTGCAAATGATGCTGCAACATATCAACAAGCAAGAGGACTGTGCTCAGAACTTATGTCATACCAGTTCATTGTATGTTTAGTGGTTTGGTATGATGTGCTGACAGAGGTAAATTGTGCAAGCAAAGTTCTGCAGAGTCCAGCTACTGATATTTCGACATGTGTCGAAGTGCTGGCATCCACTATGGACCTGCTGAAGAATTACAGACAGACAGGATTTCAATATGTCATGGGCGAAGCCTCCAAGACAGCAGAAGAACTGGATGTTGGCACCACATTTCAAGAAGAGACAGTGGAAAGTAAAGCTGTTCTTTGACTATGAAGGAGAAGATGAGACTGTACAGGATCCACCGGTAAAACTACATGTAGAGCTCTTCAGTGTGCTGCTGGGTACAACAATCCAATCATTTACTGACCGGTTTAAGCAGCTTTCAGAGTTTGATAAGGCCTTTGGATTTTTATCAAATATTAAAGCCTTGAGTGATGTTGCAGAAGACACACTGCTGCAACACTGCAAGGCTCTGAAAGAATAACTGACAGGATAAGTGACCACTGTGATATTGATGACTGACCTTGGACACAAACTTAAAAGCTTTTCTCGAATGATTAATAATGAATCATTACCACTGACTGTTAAATTTCCTCATTCACAACCACTTGCAAGACATATATATATATATAGATATATAAATACTTATGTTTCACTGCACATTTATTTGACTGCACCCGTTACAGTGGCTGCTGCAGAACGCAGCTTTTCTAAGCTGAAACTCAAAGACATACCTGGGTTCGTCAATGAGTCAGGAGAGACTTCCAGGCTTAGTTGTGCTCTCAACTGAGTATGAAGTGGGACAAAGTGTATCACATGGCAGCCTCACTGAAGACTTTTTGTCCGGGCGAAAATTCGTAAGATCCCAGTAAAACTGTGTTCTCGTATTTCCTTTCCAGTAATCATTTATAATGCAGTTATTGTTGTCTTTTGGCTTTTCCCAGTTAGGGGTTGCCACAGCGGAATTCCAGTCCACTAATGATTGGCAGTAGATTTTCACGAACGCCGAGGTGCCAGCTCAAAGTTCAACCTTCAACGAAGGCACGCCCATTTACGCATGTCTTTCGAACGCCCACCCAACTGCAGGGAGGACATGCAGACTCCACACAGAAGGCACTCCCCACACTCCAGCCGAGAATCGAACAGGAGAACCTCTTGCTGTGAGGCAACAACGCTACCGCTGCACCACCGCGAACGTATAATCGTTTATCATTTATAATGCAGTCAGGCAGTACATTTCAGGTAGCACCTGAGAGTGGCTTGTATACTGTGTATTCACTTCTTTTTGCTTTCCTTCAGCAGGTAGGACCATGAGGATGGAACTAGCAGGATGTTAGGCAAAGGCAGCTAGGAGCGGCAGGACTCATTGGGAGTGGCAGGACTTGTCAGTTTGCTAAGACAGCTGGGAGTGGCAGGACTCATTGGGGGGGGGGGGTTAGGGCAGAAGTGCAGGAGGAACAGACAAGTGGCAGCAGTCAGAAGCTGAAGAGGTAAATGCACATGGAAGAATAAAGACACTCTGGTCTTCACCATTTTCTCTCTGAGTTTGAGTCTGCCTCTGTCAGACTCGCTAACACCCATTACTCTTTTGTGTATGGGTTTGAGTCTGCCTCAGGCTCAGTAATCCCCATGGCTCTCGTGTGTTTCTTTGGGTTTGAGCCTGTCTGCCTCAAGATCAGTAATCCCCATGGCTCTCTTCTGTGTTTCTTTGGGTTTGAATCCGTCTGCCTCAGGCTCAGTAATCCCCATTGCACTCTCTGTTTGGGTTTGAGTCATCTGCCTCGGTCTCAGTAATCCCCATGACTTTATTTTGGGTTTGTTTGGGTTTAAGTCTGCCTCAGGCTCTGTAATCCGCATGACTTTCCCTTGTATTTTGTGTCTGTAGTCTTTTCTGTGTCCCATAGTTGTGTTGTGTACATCTGCAGTGTGACTGTTCTGCATGTCAGTAATTGCCTTGAGTGATGTCAGTTCACCTAATGCAGCTTGTTTCAGTCTTGCTGTATTGCTGTCATTGTCTTGTGTTTGGGAGTGGTGTCTCCATTCTGTTTTGTGGTAGTAATGACTTAATCTTGTGTGGGTTTATGTTCAGTCTTGCAGTAAATTTGTCCTGGTCTTGTCTTTGTACTTGTGGGGGTGGGTGCCTCTGTCCTGTGCCTGTGTGGGTGTTAATGTTCGGTCTTGCTGTAGTGCAGTCTTTATCATATGTGGGTGTCTGTCCTGTGTACAAGAGTCTCTGTTTTAGTGTGCTTCTGTCCTAAGTGAAGGAGCCTGTGGGAGTGAGTCTGTGTGTGGGAGTCTGCCTGTGTGTCTTTGTGTGGGAGTCTGCCTGTGTGCCTTTGTGTACCTCTGTGGGACTGGCTACCTTGCTGCGGAACAGAGGCTTGTCATAATGTAACAACATTGCTACTAAATGCCAGTCATAGGTTTCGATCTCATGGCACAAAATCTGGACAAAGCCACAGATAATGGGGTTGCAGCCCCAAAGATTGGGCAAATTTTAAATATTGCTCTTATAAACTGAAAAAGTTGCTAGAATAAAAGGTGTTACCATGCATGTTCTGAAGGATATGAAGTTAAATTGAAATGCCTATCATTTAATGAATTCAATTATCAATGATTTGCCACAAAAAATCCAGAAAACTACAAATGTTACATCTGGACATTCTTTGAAAATCTGGGCAGTTGAGTATGCAGTGTCTGCACCTGTGAGTGGCTACCTTGCTGTGGTACAGGGATTTGTCCATAATGTAACATTCGCACTAAATGCCATTTGGTATGTGTGCAGCTGAGTGGCAACCTTGCTGTGGTACAGGGGTTTCATAATGTTAACATTGGTACTAAATGCCAGTGTGTGCACCTGTGAGTTGCTACCTTGCTGTGGTACAGGGGTTTGTCATAATGTAACACTGGTACTAAATGACAGTGTGTACATGCACCTATGAGTCACTACCTTGCTGTGGTACACGGGTTTGTCATAATGTAACACTGGTACTAAATGACCATGTGTACATGCACCTATGAGTCGCTACCTTGCTTTGGTACAGGGGGGTTATTGGAATTTAACACTGGTACTAAATGCTAGTCAGTGTGAACCTGTGAGTCACTACCTTGCTGTGGTAGAGGAGATGAGAGTTGAATTGTCGGCATATTGGATTAGGGAACTTTGGCAGGAGCAGTATGGAGATTTACGGTGTTGAAGAGGAGGAATCCAAGGATGGAAGTAGTGAGAGAGACAGCCTTGCTATTTTACACACTGTTGTCTCTCAAATAGGTAACTATAAAACCTTTGTAGAAAGGGAATAGAAAGGCTTAGGGAAGAAAGTTGCTGTAAGAGTTTGGGATGTGAGACAGTATCGAAAGCTTTAAAAAGATCAAGAAATAGCACTGAGGTTAGTTGGCTGGAGTCTCTTGCTTTGTAGATTGTGTCCATGAAGGATATTATTAAGGTTGTACTATGAGCAGGTATAAAGCCATGTTGGGTCAGTGTTAGTAGTTGGGGTCAAGGAGTTGTTTGTATAGAGATTTTTCTAGGCGTTTGGAAAGAGAAGACAGGGTGGCAATGGGGTAAAAATTAGACAATTCAGTGCATTTACCACTCTTGTGTAATGAGGTTATGATCATTTTTTTCCAAGGGCAAGGGATGTAGGATTCTGTTATGGATCTACTGCTGAAAATACTAAATGGGTAGGCAATGGCATCAGCAGCAATTTTTAATTCGGCTGGGAGATTGTCAGCAGATAGAAAACAGGATTTTATTTAATGTAGTAGGTTACGTACATAGCCGGTGGATCCAGGGTGCAGTGAGAGGGTTGGAGGTTTAGAGACCATAGCAGAAATATTTTGAGTAGGAAGGGATGGGAGTGTGCCATGTACGGATGATGTCTAAGACAAAGGTGCGTTAAAATTCTCTGTAATATTGGGAGTATGGGGCATGTTGAGATCACAAACCAAGTTAGCTATACTTTCCATGAAGTGAGTATTAAATAATTCTGCAATTTGAGAAGGAGATTTGTCTGTGGACGGGGAAAGAGTTTTGTTTAGACTGTGGAAATGAAGAGATAGCAGACCAACATTTTTTGGGATTGTTTTTGTGGTTGCTTAGCTGTTGTGTGAAGTATCGTAATGGGTTGTGATCTTGGACTGCTGGGGGATGTAAAGCTGTAAATGTACAGTGGATATAAAAAGTGTACACACCCCAGTTAAAATGCCAGGTTTTTGTGATATAAAAAATGAGACCACAATAAATAATTTCAAAACTTTTCCCACCTTTAATGTGACCTATACCCTCTACAATTCAATTGAAAAACAAACAATTCTGTTAGAGGAAAAATATATAAAAAAAAAAAGTACAATATGCTGGTTGCATAAGTGTGCATACCCTTAAACTAATACTTTGCTGTGTGTGCACACCCTTAAACTAATACTTTGTTGATTTAATTACAGCATTCAGTCTTCTTGGGTACACACCTGCCATCAATTAAAGAGACTCTGATTAACCCCAAATAAAGTTCAGCTGTCCTAGTAGGATTTCCCTGACATTTACTCAGTTGTCTGTTACAGCAAAAGCCATAGTTCGCAGACAGCTTACAAAGCATCAAAGGGATCTCATTGCTGAAAGTTACCAGTCAGGAGAAGGGTACAAAAAATTTCCACAGTATTGGATATACCATGGAACACAGTAAGACAGTCATTTAAAAGTGGAGAAAATATGGGACAACAGTAACGATGCAAAGTACTGGACATTCCTCCTAAATTGATGAAAAGACAAGATGAAAACTGGTCAAGGAGGCTGCCAAGAGACCTACAGCAACACTGAAGGAGCTGCAGGAATTTCTGGAAAGTACTGGTTGTGTACTACATGTGACAACAGTCTCCCGTATTCTCCATGTGTCTGGACTATGAGGTAGGGTTGCAAGATGGAAGTCTTTTCTTACACAAAAAAACCCCCACCCAGGCCCAGGCAAAATTTGCAAAACAATACATCAAGTCTCCCAAAAACATGTGAGAAAATGTGTTATGGTCTGATGAGACGAAGGTTGAACCTTTTGGCCACAATTCGAAAAGGTACGGTTAGCGCAAAAACAACACTTCGCATCACCAAAAGAAAACCATCCCCATGGTGAAGCATGGTGGTAGCAGTATCATGCTTTGGGGTTGCTTCTCTTCAGCTGGAGCTGGGGCTTTAGTCAAGGTGGAGGAAATTATGAATAGTTCCAAATACCAGTCAATTTTAGCCCAAAACCTTCAGGCGTCTGTTAGAAAGTTGAAGATGAAGAGGAATTTCACCTTTCAACACGACAATGATCCCAAGCATACATCCAAATCAACAAAAGAATGGCTTCACCAGAAGAAAATTTAAGTTTTGGAATGGCCCATCCAGAGCTCAGACCTAAATCCAATAAAAAAAATCTGTGGGGTGACCTGAAGAGGGCTGTGCATAAGAGATGCCCCTGCAATCTGACAGAATTGGAGCACTTTCGCAAGGGGAGTGGGCAAATATTGCCAATTCAAGATGTGCCATGCTGATAGACTCCTACCCAAGAAGACTGAATTCTGTAATTAAATCAAAAGGTGCTTCAACAAAGTATTAGTTTAAGGGTGTGCACATACAACAAAGCATTAGTTTAAGGGTGTGAACTTTTATGCAACCAGCGTTTTGCATGTTTTTTATTTTTTCCCCTAACAGATTTGTTTGTTTTTCAATTGAATTGTACAAGTTATAGATCACATTAAAGTGGGAAAAGTTTTGAAATTATTTATTGTGGTCTCATTTTTTTTATATCACAAAAACCTGGCATTTTAACAGGGGTGTGTACACTTTTTATAGCCACTCTATAATAATTATATTATGTACAGAATTAGAAGACAATTTCCTGTTCCACTCTATAATAATTATATTATGTACAGAATTAGAAGACAATTTTCTGTTTTATAAGGGGTAATTTACTAGATTAATGTTCTTATTTTAAGCTCTAGACAATAGTTTTAAGCAAAACCACTTGAAAATCGAGAAACAATGAAAAATGGTAGCTCTTTTTTATATTTGCAAAGTTGCTAGCTTTTATTCTCCATTATCTGCTTTTAGTTGAAGACAAGCAGCCTGCAAGTGTAGAAAAATAATCATGAGAGGTCTGAAGTGTGTGTTCTGAATGAAATGTACACTGCTATTACCTTTTAAAGAGATACTGGAAAGCAGTTCAGTGAAATTAAAGTTTGAAACTGTAGGAAGTGAATGGTTATTAAAGCTAGTGCCTACCCAGCAGTCTTGGGATACAAAGTATAACTGTGCACAATTTAATTTATTTACTAACAGGTAGTTCGATTCTCGGCTGGAGTACGGCAAGTGCCTTCTGTGTGGAATCTGCATGTCCTCCCCACGGTTGGGTGGCGTTCGAAAGACATGCGTAAATGGGCATGCCTTCGTTGAAGGTTGGACATCGAGCTGGCACCTCGGTGTTTGTGAAAATCTACTGCCAATCATTAGCAGACTGGAGTTCCGCTGTGGCGACCCCTAACTGGGAAAAGCCGAAAGACAAACAACAACTAACAGGTAGCTGACTGCATCACTCTGTAAGGCTTCAGGTACAGATGAGAAGAAACAGACAGAGGAACAAAGTAGGGGATGTCCTCCTTCCCCCTCATTTGCTTTACATTTAGAGCCATTAGAAGAGAAAATAAGGGATTCACAAACTCAAGAAATATAACTGGTATGGGTAAGCAAAAAAGAGCTGTATTTGCAGATGATATTTTGTACTTGATAAATCTAGAAAAACGGCATTTTGGTACTGTAGAATGTTATGAGGCGGTTTCACGTCTTTCCAGAATATAAAATAAATGAAGATAAAGTAAAAGCAACATCAGCAAGCTACATACCAAAGCATGAACAGGTGCAGCAATATCTATACATATGTGGACATAATATAACTAAGTATTTAGGTGTACAACTTATAAAGTGTTATATTATGGCCACTAGTGATATGTGGAAAGAGACTAAACAGGAGATACAAAAATTGAGAAACTAGAAGCTCTTAATTATGGGTATGGGTAGTAAGATATCCCTATCCATTTTCAAGGTTCAAGAGTTAAAGATTCAAAAAAAATTACTGTCATTTAAGACCACACAAGTACAGCCTAAATGAAATTACAAATGTCAGCTTACATGAGAAATGCAATGCAAATAACAGATACAGCGGTATCACAGAATAACATAAGAGAAAATAACATGTATGACATGCAAGAGGTATTTCACATCACATAAACACACTCAATACCCATTATCCAATGATAACTAATAAATAACCACCAAACTCCTTCACTGTTAAGATCGAGAATAAACAGAGACTAGTGAATAGCAGCTGCTTAGTTACACTTGTTAATCGTAGACGTGACTCAGTAAAGCCATCATACTGCATAATACAAAACTGACGGTAATTTTCCAGAGCAGCAAGATTAAATAAAAAAAAAAGCCTTCAATGTATCCGGTATTATGGCTGGTATCCAAGTTAATAAGTCTGACAGCTGTAGGATACAAACCGTTCCTGAATCTGGTAGTCCTACAGCAGAAGCTGTAGTACCTCCTTCCAGAAGCAAGTTGTGAGAACCTGTTGTGGGCCGGACGGGTCGAATCAGCTAGTATTTTGTATGTTCTCTTTCTTGCTCTTGTAGAGAAAAGCTCCTGAACAGAAGAGAGGTTTAAGCCCAAGATTTTCTCAGCCACCCTCTGTAATTTCTTCTTCTCAGCAACTGTGCAGTTGCCGAACCATGCTATGAAGTTGCTAGTGAGGATGCTCTTGACAGCTCCCCTGTAAAAAGTGGTAAGAGCAGACAGTAGGAGCCTGGCTTTATTGAGCTTTCTCAGGAGGTGAAGCCTCTGAGCCTTCTTGACTATATGGTTGGTATTAACAGTCCAGGAGAGGTCATCTGAAATGTGAAAGCCCAGGAACTTGGTTGTTTTGACTTTCTCTACTACCTCCCCTTTGATAGTGAGTGGTTGGTGAACTGTTGCCTTTATCCTGAAGTCCATAATCATTTCTTTGGTCTTTTTAACATTCAGGTCCAGATTGTTCCTGTCACACCGGACAATCAAAGTGTTGTCCTCATCCTTGTAGTTCATCCCCACCACTAATAAGACCCACGACTATGGTATCATCAGCAAATTTTATAATATTGGGTGGATTGTGTATAGAACGTTTGTTGTTAAGTGATGTATCTTTAAGGAACTTTGGCGCCTTTTGAGGTGATCAGGGCATTTAAATCAATGAGAGATGCTTGTTCACTATTCACTTTGAAAAAGTCCTGCACCGTGGCAGGACGAAAGCGCATGTGGTTTAAGCTAATAAAATGTTACTGTGCAGCCTGATCCAGTGTGCCCTAATGGCTTCATTTTTTACTTAAATTTTATAATATGGTTTGAGTTGTTTTGCAGTACAGTCATGGGTGGGGATGGTGAAGAGCAAGGGTCTGAGCACACAACCTTGGGAACACAAGTATTCAGGACTATGCATTGAGAGGTGGCGTTTCCAGTGCATGTCCATTGGGGTCTATCAATCAGAAAGTCAAGAGTCCAGTTATACAGGTGCTTGTTAATTCCCAGTTTCACGAGCTTATCCACCAGTTGCACTGGTATCACAGTGCTGAATGCAGAACTGAAGTATATGTACATCAGCCTTATGTAGTTATTCCTCCCTTCTAGGTGTTTTAGTGCAAGGTGTAGTGCAACTGATACCACATCTGCAGTCAATCTATTTGCTTGGTATGGAAACTGCAGTGGATCAGAGGAATTGGGCAGACCTACAGACAGATGTTTCTTCAGAATCCTCTCAAAGCACTTCATGATGTTTGAGGTTAAGATGACTGGTCTGAAGTCATTGAGGCAGGTAGGGTTTGGTTTCTTCGGAAGTGGGACAATACCTGTTTCTTTGAAATATGAAGGAACTTTCTCCATAGCAAGGGATGAGCTGAAGATGTCTGTCAGTACCAAACATAACTGATCAGCACACTCCTTCAACACCCTGCCAGGTATGTTACATCTGGTCCAGCAGCCTTCCAGGATTCACCTTCTTAAGCAGAAGTCTCACTTCCTCGGAGTTTAAGGTAAGCACTATCTACTCTTTGTCAGTGTTTGTTTTAGAAGGTACGGTGGTGTTCTTCTCCTCAAATCTGCCAAAGGAGTTCAGTTCATTCAGAAATTCCAAGCTGTCATCACATTGGGGTGTTCTGGTCTTACAGTGTATGAGCTGCTGTATCCCTTGCCATAGGCTCCTTGTGTCCCTCATGTCTTGGAAGCGGATCGGAATTTTCCTCCCATACTCCACCTTTGCCTCTTTAATGCCCTTTTTCAGATTTGACCTGGCTACCTTTAACCTTTCTTTGCCATTTGCCTTGAAGGCTGTGTTCTTTCCCTCAGTAGTGCATAGACATTCCTAGTGAGCCAGGGCTTCTGATTAGCTCTATCCATTCCTTCTACCTCCACTGTGTGTCAAAACTATGAAACAACATTCTTGATCACATTAAACAGACAGAAAAGGTAAACCTTGCTCAAACTGTGTCTACTAATCAGACATTACTCCCCCACTCTTTTTCACTGCATGAACTCAAGACTTCCTCTTCATCCTGTACTCTCTTTCTGCCTTCACCTACGCAACTATTATAGGCATCCCTATACTTTTTAACACCCATCTCCAAGCTATAACTCCTTTTCTACCCACTAACTAAAACATTACTACTTTATTTCTTCTGCTGTGTCTATTCATTCTCTCTCTCACCCCCCATCTCTTCCACGTTACACCCTTAACATTAAGGGTTTGCAGAGGATTACAAACAGGGAGTAGTCATTGAATACCTCCAAGATGAGGGCACCCTTCAAGAAGGTCTAACACAGATAAATGCTTGGTGATAGCCATGGCGTAAAACACAATGTGAAAAAAAATGCATTATAGCACCTTTTTTGGAAGTCAGAGATCTGGGAAACCATGTAAATAGTAACCTAGCCCTTGATCAACATGTGACCAATGTTGTAAGAAAATCCTTCTGTGCTGCTCAACTTATAAGTAAGGGCATGGCATCTAGTTCTAGAAAGGTCATCATTTTACTGTACTTGGCCCTCATCAGACCCATCATAGACTACATTGCCCCCTTTAGTATGTACCTGACTAGAAAGAACAGCAAATGGAATGTCCACAAAGATTCTTTACAAAAAGAATACAGTGGATCAACACAATGTCCTACAATAATTGTCTCAAAGCCCTGTCTCTTTACTTGGTATCACACGGACTTCTGAGGTATGATCTTTGCTTGGATCCCTGGACCCTGCTTTGATGAACCTTTTGCACATCCACAAAACAAACAGCATCAGAATTACTAGATCAAAAAACCTAAATTTTGCTTGTGACATAAATAGTACAGATATACTTCTCAAGAGAATTCCCATTCTCATCATCCACGTAAATCAGAGTTCCTCCTTAACCCTATTCAAGAGCAAGTTAGACCAATGGATGGGTAAGTGGAAATTCACCCCTGGTTTGGCGCCTATGTCTCTGATGGACAGAAGTAGTTAGTAAATCAACCCCTATATAAATCAAATTTGTGGATCACATTTGGGTTGTATGGCTAGGCTTAAAAGGGCCCTAGTGGTTTGTTGGCCTAGTACACACATTATGAACCTATGCCTGCAATATCTCAACATAGCAGTTCGCCACATCGTAAATATACTGTTACTTCAAGTTACAGAACTGTACAGTTTTTGTCACTGAATATACTTATACAAAATGCTACCACTGAACCTATTTCTAAATGCTACTGTAAAAATTTTACTAATTAAATATGCTTGTAATTTTGTGGGGCTTTTCTCCATGGAACATTTCCGAAAATTTGCATTGCCCAGTTGGACTTACCCAAAGTAAAGAAATCAATAAACTTTGAATGATATACAATTTGCTTCCATATGCCACCTTTTTCAACGTCCCTCTGACACACAACCTGCCACTAGCAGGTGACAGTCCCAACAGTCGTGTTAACTCTAAGGAAGTTTAAGTGTCCCAGCATCTTCAGTAACCCTTGTGAGGGCCAGTTTTTCCTGAAAAAGCATTCAGACATATCTGCAACTTATACCTGTCATCTTCCAAACCCTAAAACAACTTAGCAGCTCACTTCAGCCTTTATGCTACTATCTCTTTCAGCATGCTCTTCCTTCCTCCATCTTCCTATCACAACTTTCAGAAAACAGTGCTTCTTCAACAAGAGAACAGACAGACACACTACCAAAACACAAATGAGATACAAGGACGTCTTGTATGCCAGGCACAGATCACCTCTCAACATTCCCTAAGAAACAGAGTATAGAGATAGGGCTTTGAAGTAATCTGCAAAGGACAAGCTGTTTACATCTTGTATTTTTTTCGTGAGGAACTTCTTTGGACGTGCCAGTTGCTGCATGTGCCGGGTCAGGTACATACTAAAGGGGATACTGTACTCCGTGATCAACCTGATGAGGGTTGAATACAATGGAATGATGACTTCCTTGAACTTAGATGCCATTATAAGTTGAGCTACTTAGAAAGATTTCCTTACTACCTTAGACACATGTTGGCTGAAAGTAAGGTTACTATCTATATACATAATCAAATCCCTGACTACTGGTTCTGCTCTTAGAGATGAGTTACTGATGAGGCAATTTCCTAGGATGGCTGATTTCACAAAGGGTACTACTATGCATTTCTTGGCACTGAGTTTTAAGACATGACACCAGTCATGTGCCTGTTTCAGCCCCTCCTGTAGGATATAGTGACTTGAGGGAAGATTCTAAGACTCCACCTAGTTTGCAATTATCTGCAAACTTGGTCAAGTCTGAGGCCCTTGATATTGGCCTTGACTTCCAAGAAGTACATGGCACAAAAGAGTGGATCCAGCACAAAGCCCTCAGGGACTCCACTAGTGACCAGCCACTTTGTGGAGGTGGTCTCCCCTATCCTCACTACCAGAGTCCTACCTGACAGCCAGCCAGCTATCTAGAGCACAGCATAGGGATTATGCATACATCCATGAGTTTGTTTACAATGTCAGAGTGGAGTATTATATCAAATGAAACAGAAATGGCATTGTGATCAGATGAAACCAAAAGAGGAGGTTAGAAATGCGCAATTGAATAAAAAATAATTTTTAAAAGACTTAGAGTTTAGCAATTTCATCCCTGTTTTTGTGGAATTTCCATCAGAACAAATCGATAGAACCTGTCAATTTATTTTATAGCAAAAGTGACGTACTACTGATGTACAGTAGTATCTCTTAAAACAAAATTATTGTACCGACCAACTTCTTGAAAAAAACTATTGCTTATGAAAATCAGCATAAGTACATGTAACCACCTAAAATGTGCAACAACTAACTTACTGTTTTCAAATTGCAATGATTTGAAATACATCTCTTGAAGAAATACAGGAAAGTTATTTCCCATGAAAATCAATGTCTTGTTGAATAATTTGTAATTTCACCAATGTTGTACCTTATTTTTATAAGTGCACTTATTTGGTTCTTTGGTTTTTAGTTGGGCACTGAGGCACTTCTTTGTGGTTAACCTTCTACTTCATGCAAGAGATGATATATCTATTGCCTACTCCCCTTTCTCCTGCTATGGGGAGCAGAATTTGGTGAGAACCACATTTTGCCTTGTACAGATTAACTTTCTGCATACCTTACACCCAAATTAACTTTTAGATGTTAAGGTCCCCAATTCTCATCTCCAAGAAAAGACTGGAAATGCAGCTCATGACATATATGAAATAACTAATATGAGTGAATGACCGCCATGAAGATGCCATCCTCAGTAGTTTAAATGAGCAGACCCACACTGCTTTCCTGCAAAGGGATGCAAGTGTATCATTCCACACCTGTTCAGGTACCAAGATGTTTTCTTGCAAAGACAATACAGGTGCATCATTTTGCACAACAACCTGACTTGTCTGATCACAACAGCATGATTTTGTGTCTTAGCACCTCCATCTGCAGCCTGGATGGCAAGCATCACTGCCCACAGACAAAGCAGGATGATATGAAGACATTGTTCAAAAGCACTCCACAGAAACTGCACCAATAAAGACCCCAAATGGGAACGCTAGGTCACCAGCAATGTATCTCTTATTAAAGCTTATGACAAGCAAGTTTAGCAGCAGAACAGGAACTTCCCTTCTGACTGGTGGGAATGGAGTACAACTCAAGGGCACAATGATAGGAAGACCCAGCAGTTAACAGCTGATTATCCCACTACTGCACTTTCACATGGAAGAATGCCAGTGTAACTGTGAAGACAGAGGCTGCATCAGCCCCAGGAAAAGCAGCAGAACATAAAAGTTTCCAATCACCTTTTGTACACTAACCCAGAAACCAGCAGACAGAACACTCAAGGAGTTGCTGTGAAGGAGTAGGACTATTGGTGTAACAAACGCTTCCATTACATGGGTCCTGGCTGTCCTGGCCAGAAAGAAGCTATGAGAAAAAAGCTAATTCATTAACCATTCACAGTAGTAGCACAATTACAGAACCTAGAGGCAAATACATACAGCAGATCTGGTTTCAAATGACTAAATGAGCAGGAGCACTGATCAGAAAGTACAGTTTTGTACCTACCATAAATGTAGATGTCCGAGAGGAATGCATCTGCAGTCTTTACAAATGGGTTGTCCTGTCGTCAGGCAGCCCTTCGATCGGCCAGATTCCAAAGTCTGGGTCTGGCTTCGGCTGGTGTCGCACTTCACCCGATGTCATTGCGGCAGTTATTCGGGTATAAAGGCATCAGCCGACGCCATTTTCCTCAGTGTTTCTTGCCCCAGATGCCAGGTGCCCTCTTGGATGGCTAAATTTGGATAAATGCCAAAGTTTCCAAATAGTAGAGAGCAAACACATAAAATAAGCATGTATGTACATATATACAAACAAATACACCATAATAGATCCCCCCCAAGCTAGCTGAAGATTGGCAAATACCCTAGGAGTACCTCAGAGGGGAAGGAGGGTGGGTAATCCTGACTGCAGATGCATTCCTCTCGGACATCTACATTTATGGTAGGTACAAAACTGTACTATGTCCTTCAAGGATGCATCTGCAGTCTTTACAAATGGGTAGAATACCATAGCTAAACTAGGGGAGGAGGAAATGAGAAGAGATTATGGTGTAGTTAGGATCACTTGCTAAACAGCAGTGGCAAAGCCAGCACGGGATCTAGAGTATAAAGGTAAGTTATAATGCTTGGCAAATGTATGCACGGAGGTCCAAGTAGCAGCCTCTATAATGTCCTTGGTAGCCACTCCTCGTAAGAAAGCTGTGGTAGTGGCTGTAGCCCTTGTGGAGTGAGGCCTGATGTTCTCTGGAGTTTTCTTTCCATGGTAGGAGTAACAAAATCTAATGCAATTTCCTATCCATTTGGAGATTGTCTGTTTAGAAATAGGTTTTCCTTCCTTTCCTGCTGCATATGCTACCAGAAGCTGGTCAGTTTTCTATTGTTTTTTTGTCCTGTCCAGGTAGTAGCGTAATTGTCTGTGTACATCCAAGGTATGTAAGAGCCTTTCTCCCCTGTTCTGTGGGTTGGGGAAGAATGTAGGAAGGTGGATAGCCTGATTTAAAGATACTCTGGATACCACCTTAGGCATAAATGTAGGATTTGTTCTCATGGACACTCTGTCTTGATGGAAGATTAGGAAGGGTTGCACTGCCATTAATGCCTGTAGTTCAGAGACCCTTCTTGCTGAAGTTATTGCCAGCAGGAAAGCAGTCTTCCAGGATAAGTATTGTATTTCTGCTGTTGCTGCTGGTTCGAAAGGGGAAGAGTCAGTTTTTCTAGCACAAAGTTCAAGTCCCATGCGGGCAATGGAGGTTTCCTGGGAGGTTTTACATTTTTGATTCCTCTCAGAAACTGTCTGAGCAGAGGGTGCGAGAAGACAGGAGGATCCAAGCTGTACTCTGCTGAAATAGCTGATGCATGTATCTTGATGGAGGAATAGGACAGGCCTGTATGGAAGAGCCGCCAAGTACTCCAGGATGTTGGCTATGTTCACCAGTGTCACATCTTGCCCCTTTGCAGTACTCAGATGAGATATCTTTTCCATTTTGCTGCATAATTCTTTCTTGTTGAAGGTCTACAAGCCTCCAGGATTATGTCTTTAACCCTTTGGGATAAATTCGGGTTAATTGCTGTTATGTAATGTTCCAGGCAGTTAGCTGCAGAGTTTTAAGTTTGGATGCAGAATGTTGTAGTTGTTCTGTGTCAGCAGTAATGGGATCAGGGCAGTGTCCATATTTGTCCCAGGACATGCTCCTCAGAAGTGGATACCAATGTTGTCTTGGCCAGTCTGGGGCTATCAGAATGATCCTCGGACGTTCCTCTTTGATCTTGAGAAGCACCTTGTGCATCAAAGGTAGTGGTGGGAATGCGATGCTGTCAGGCTTTTCCAACTGAAGGATAGGGAGTCCACCTTCCAAGCAAGTGGGTGGTAAGTCCTTGTGCAGAATTTCTTCAACTGGTGATTGAAAGGGGATGCAAACAAGTCTATTTGTGGTAATCCCCATTCTCTTGTGATGGTTTTGAAGATGTCCGGATGCAGCATCCATTCGTGGGCATCTGTTGTAGTTCTGCTTAATATGTCTGCTAGAATGTTTTCCTTCCCTGGTACATAAATTGCCTGTAACTGAATGTTGTAGCTCAGAGCCACATCCCATAGGTCCAATGCCAACCGGCATAGAGGGTATGAGTGTGTGCCTCCCTGTTTGTTGATGTACCACATAACTGTGGTGTTGTCTGTCCTTATCATCAACTGGCCTTCTTGGAGAAAAGGTCTGAATGCCTGGATTGCCAATTTTACTGCCATCATTTCTTTTAGATTTATGTGCAGATGCAGCTGGTCTTGAGTCCATAGGCCTTGAAAGCACTTGCCCATCATGTGTGCCCCCAACCGAGGTCTGAGGCATCTGTCGTGATGGTTTGTCTTGGTTGACTTTTGCAGAAGGGCAGTCCTGTGTTTGATTGACAGGCCTGAGCCCACCATAAGAACTCTTGCTTCAGGCATGGGATTATTGGAATTTTGGTTTCTAGGCTGTGCTTGTGCTGAGACCACAAATTCTTTAGGTACCACTGTAGCTTTCTCATATGCAGCCTGGCATGAGGTACCAGAATTATGCAGGATGCCATGAAGCCTAGAGCTTGTAGCACTTTTCTTGCAGTTAGATGGCTCTGCTTTGTCAATGCCAAGAAGTAGAGAGGAAGTTGCTCTTTCTTTTCTGCAGTTAGAAATGCCATTTGTTTTGATGTGTCCAGTTCTGCACCCAGAAAGGTTATTCTTTGGGATGGAATCAGCCTTGACTTTTTTGCATTGACTGTATATCCCAGGGCTTGCAGCAGGTAGATGACTCTTTGTAAATCTTCTGTGAGTTTGTTTTTGTTGTCCGCTTGTATCAGGAAGTCGTCTAGGTAGGGATAAATCTGAATTCCCTGAAGTCTGCAATGAGCGATTACTGATGCCAGGCATTTCGTGAACACTCTGGGTGCAGTAGATAAACCAAAGGGCAATGCTGAGAATTGATAATGCTCTGATCCTGCAAGAAATCTGAGGTATCTTCTGCAAATTGGTCTTATGGGGACGTGCAGGTATGCCTCCTTGAGATCTAGAGTTACCAGCCAAGACTCCTTGCCCAGCATGGGAAGAAGCTGCTGTAGGGTCAGCATTTTGAATTTTGGGACAATGAGGAATGTGTTTAAAGCGGACAGGTCTAGAATAGTCTCCATTTGTTTTCTTTTCTTGGTACCAGGAAGAGCCTGGAGTAAAATCCCTTCCCTTGCTCCAGAAATGGTACCTTTTCCACAGCTCTCATTCTTAATAATTGAGATATTTGTTTTAGAGCTTCTGCCCTTTGAGAAGGTGGTAGGTTTGGCATTCCTCTCTTTCCTGGGAGTGTATGGAAATGGAACCTGTAGCCTTTGTCTATAGTCTGCAAAATCCATTTTTCTCTTGTAATGCAGTGCCAGTTTCTTGAAAATAATGTTTGCTTTCCGCCTAAGGGTGCTTCTAGTTGTTCCCTGGTAGGCGGTGCCACCGCCAAGTCACTGTGATTGAGTTGTTGTAGTGGTGGTGGCTGTATCCGTGCCTCGCTGGTTGTTGCCCTGCCACTGGCGACCCCTGTAGGCACCCCTGGATTGGTTTCTGCCTCTAGAGCGCCTATTCCTGCCTCTTTGTGCCTTAGAGGTGTCCGGAAAGGACCAATTCTTGGAGGGACAGTTCCTGCTAAACCTTGGAGGTTGAACTTGTAAGAAATCTTTCACTGTTTGCGCAGATTTTGCTTTCTCTTCCATCTTTTTTAGTACCTGCTGTGCGGGGGCACCAAATAAATTGACCTTGTCCATAGGTGCATCCAAAAGCTTAGATTTGACATGGTCTGGTAATGCCTGTTCTTTCAACCATGCATGCCTCCTGATAACTGTGCCAGTCATGGCTGATCTAAAGGAAGCCTCCAGTGCATCATAGTCACATTTTAAAGAATGGTTACTAACCTGCTGTATGTTATGTAACATTTCTTGAACATACTTTTTATCTATAGATTCTTCTGAGGACAGCTTTTTAGTCAACTGGTCAAGCATAAACTCTTGATATTGAATCATATGAAATTGGCAGTTCAAAGCTTTAGCTGACAAAGTAGCAGAGGTGTAAACTTTTTTACCCCATCTCTCTAAGGACCTGGAATCCCTTTCAGAGGGAGGTTTTTAGAAGAAGCAGCTGCTACAGCTTTAGGGCCCTGGGAGATAGTCTCTGGATCTGCAAAAGGAGCCTTATATAAGTGGTGATGAGTGTCCGGGACCCTGTAGTACCTATCGGGCTTAGCAGGGGCCGGAGGTAAAGTATCAGGAGCAGTGCAAACATCATTAAATGCATCATCAACAACAGATAGGACTGGAGGTATAGCTAAAGGCCTATGCTGTGGCAAGTGTAGAAAGGTCCTAAGCCTTTTCCTAGAGTCTGAGAAATCTTGGCCCTGCCACTGAAATTGTTCCCTCATAGCATGCAAGGTTTCCCCAAAGGAAAATTCCTCAGGAGGAGAGGCTGAAGGGATGGACTCCTCAGCATCAGAGTCTTCGTAAGGAGAATAAGAAGCCTCAGGAGGGTCTGTATGATCTGAGTCATCCGAGGAATCATCTGTGGCTACTGGCTCAGGGGGCTCTGCTCTAGGCCTTTTTTCTGGAGGAGGGAGAGAGGCCCTGTCTGGATGAGGCTGGGCTCCACGAATTAAGGAGATGAGATCCTCTGCCAAAGAAAGCATATGGGAGCTGGTGCTGGGCCTGTGAGAGGGGGGCTTGGCAGGCACAGGTTTTGATGCTTTGGCTGCCTTAGCCCTGGCAAAGGCCTTAATAGACATAGCTGGAGGAGGCCTAGCAGCTCCACGTGCAGGGGTAGAAATATCTAGGGGAATGGTGTCTGATAAATCCTGCAAAATCGCAACAGAAGGTTGGATTTCAGAAGCCGTTTCTACCAGGATAGAAGAGGCCTCGGTAGAAGGCAAGATTTCGGCTGAAACCGAGACACTCGTGGTTTGCTTAACCGCGGTTTTGGCAGAAACCGCGGACCGCGAGTGTCGGTCCTTTTCTTTGCGTTTTTTGGTTATTTGCATAGTCGGAGTATCCGACGGCATAATGTAGGCAAAATCGGAGCCGAAAATCTGTTCAGCAAAGTCCGAGCGACGTCTAAGCGTCCGTCGGTTAAAAGAAGCACAGGCTAGACAAGCTGCTACGTCGTGGTCTGGGCCTAAACAATGTATGCAATAGGAGTGGAAATCCTTATGAGGTATTTGTTTCCCACAAGATAAACAGTTATTAACTTTCTCTGACATCGGCTGAGGCAAGAAAGAGTCCCCAACGGGGTACTTAGCTTTATAGAAGTCTTCGAAGTAGTATTCGGTAGTAGTAATCTCTGGATCTGACCGACCGGCACTTGCGAACAGCTTCTGCTTCGGGCGCCACGCGGCAAGAAAGACTGAGGAAAATGGCGTCGGCTGATGCCTTTATACCCGAATAACTGCCGCAATGACGTCGGGTGAAGTGCGACACCAGCCGAAGCCAGACTCAGACTTTGGAATCTGGCCGACCGAAGGGCTGCCTGACGACAGGACAACCCATTTGTAAAGACTGCAGATGCATCCTTGAAGGACATCAGAAATAGCTGGTGATTCAGATCAAGTTAAGAAACAAACTTTGGATGACCCCATTTTTCTATTTACACACGGAAGGTGCTTTTATTGCTTTCAGTTATGGCAAGTTGAGATTTTTCTGTTGAAAGTATCCACTAAATTGTGTTCTTTACATGGAAGGTAATAGCTTTATTTGTAATGCCTGTTCCTAAATTATCACAGCTAATCTGAACAAAGAATAAGAATGAATATCTCCTTGCTTCATAATGTACCACAATACCGCACAGTTCTAACAAGTCCTAGGTTTAGAGATTATGAGTGCCGTCAGACTCAGACAGTAAGCATCTCTTTAAAGCTGATATTTTTTTCTTCTCAGATAGATACCACACACCTTGTACTTTGAGGTTCTATATTTGTATTCCCAATATACAATCTGAGTGGCAGGTAATGAGATTCTTGTCCAGAATCAAAATATGAGGTACACCTTAACTAGTGCAAGCTGGATGCATTACCTAAATTAATCTTTCACAAGGAAAAGAATTAAAGGTAGAATATTTGAAAGAACGTGAGCTTTGATTCCAAAGACTGTGCTAACACCATTGTATTTTCTTATGTGCGGCCAGGATAGGACACAACGAAGATTAACAAGTTCATGAAACCTGAGATCTTGAGGAAAAATGTCTTGGTATAAGCTATCCCTCTTTTTGAGACATGAAAAAAGGTCCACAATTTGCTTCATCCTCTCCAGAAATAGGGTGGTTATTATTAAGCAGCACTGTGTGTCCAGGGAAACCCCTAGAAATCTCTCAGTCTGAGAAGGGTAGAAGATCTGCCTTAGTTGAGGGAAATGATCAGATTCAGTAAGCACTGCCAAGTATGATGAACTGGTACTTGAAGGGTCAGTGTGAATCCAGAAATAATCCAAATAAGAGTAGATGAAATTCTGTTAAGCATGTAGCTACTCAGCAAGCATATCATTACTACTCTGCTCACAATAAAAATGACAAATGGCATGAAGAAAACTGCCAATGGGAGTGCCAAACACTAAATGTCAGATACTGAGATTGTGACCTTTGTGTCCGGTAATATGTAGACAACATGGACTATAGCCAGGAGGCAAACGGGTTCAGTCTCACCCACACCCCAAGGAGGCAAAAAGCCTGACAAGACCCAGGTGGTGCTCACACACAATTAAGGCAGTGTTAATTACTTTTTACTCCATCTTACCAAAGGCAGGTCAGGCTCACATAAGTGGGAATTGGAGCAGGCCAAACTATAAAGCTGAAAGGAGAGTCTCCCAAGTGAAGTGATCTGGGGAATCAACCTACAGATAAGCCTAGGGGGCTGCCATTCCACTACACATGGGATGGCCACAAATCTAAAAATAACAATAATGATGACTATAGCCCAGCTCTACCCTGAAGCCACAAAACTGCGGGCAGGGATGCCTAACCAGAGGAGGAGATGGACCAAATCCTCCCCTTGATACTCAGAAACAGACTCACCCCAGAGTGGAAATGGGTCTAAAAGAAACGCCCCAAACACGAAGGATCTGGATAAAGGTCAGGAGCTCCATGGAGAAAAACACGGGGCACCAAAATGCTGTCCATTTCATACCAGACACCCCCCAAAAAGAAAACTCGGTGGAAGTACCTCAGAGGAAAGACCAATCCTTGCTCCACAAAACCCCACTGAGCCTAGGCATTTCTCAATATCCAAACACTGAAGAGTTCGCATAACAGGATAGATGACAAACTTCATTCCCCTAATGTGCATTATCAAACAGGTAAGCAAGGATAAAAGGCACCCCCCAAAAAGGGCAGTGTCAACCATTAATGGAGCCCTTCCACAGAATACAAACACCTGAGCAGAAGGCCTGGGATTCTACCCATCTGTTATGACTGCAGCTGTATGCACGATGAACATAGTACAGTTTTGTACCTACCATAAATGTAGATGTTCGAGTGCTAATACAGCTGCAGTCCAGGTTTCCCTCCCTCCTTCCCCTCTTGGGACAGGCCTATTTGCAAACACCTCCTCATACATCCTGATTGGGGTATTCATTTATGGTGTATTTGCTTGCAACTACTGTATTTTGATTATATTGCATTGCTTTATTATATACATTTATGTATTGCCTTCCTTCTGGGGGCACCTGACATCTGGGGCAACAAAAACTGAAGAAAATGGCGTCAGCTGGTTCTTTTATACCCCTGTCGCACTGACATCAGGGAAGAAGCGACGACAACAGACGCCAGACCTAGACTTTGGAATTCGGCCGACCGAGGACCCGCCTGACGGCAGGAGAACCCATCTGTTATGACTGCAGCTGTATGCACGATGAACATCTCCAAGTTGCAGCCTCTAAGATATCTTTGGTTGATACTCGTCTGAGGAAGGCTGCTGAAGTGGCTGCTGCTCTGGTGGAATGAGGTCTAATGTCCTTAGGCACTGACTTGCCATGTTGAAAATAGCAGAAACGGATGCAATGGCCTATCCACTTAGAAATAGTCTGTTTTGAGACAGCCTTTCCTTGTGAACCTGCAGCATAAGACACTAAAAATTGCTCAATCTTTCTGAAAGCTTTAGTTCTGTCCAAGTAGAATCTTAACTGCCTGTGTATGTCCAAAGAATGCAGAATTTTCTCACCCTTGTTCTGTGGATTAGGATAAAAGGTTGGCAAGTAAATGGTTTGGTTGAGGGCCACACTGGACACCACCTTAGGCATAAATGTAGGGTTTGCCCTCAGAGAAACCCTGTCTGGATGAAAAATGATGAAAGGATTCACAGCCATGAGTGCTTGTAACTCTGAGACTCGCCTTGCAGAGGGAGGTTATTGCTATGAGCAGAGCTGTTTTCCAGGATAAGAATTTTATATCTGCTGTTGATGCTGGCTCAAAAGGAGGCAGTGTGAGTTTTTCCATAACATAATTGAGGTCTCAGGCCAGAACTAGTGCTCTCCTTGGAGGCCTAATGTTTTTGGCCCCTCTGAGGTACTGCCTTATTAAAGGATGAGAAAACATAGGTGGTTCCGTATTGTAATGGGCTGAAATGGCAGAGGCATGAATCTTAATAGATGAAAAAGAAAGGCCTTTGTTTAGCATCTCAGTTAGGTATTGTAAAATCTGAGGGATATTTGGTACACACGTGTCTGTGCCTTGTTCCTGGTTCCAAGCAGAGAATCTCTTCCATTTTTCTGCACAAGATTTTCTGGTACTGGGCCTCCAAGCCTCCAAGATAACATCCATAACAGCTTTTGAAAGAGGAGTGTTCTGAATATCTACATTATCCGCCATGCTGCCAGATTTAAGGTCCTCAGATGGCTGTGCAGGATCTGTTTTGTTGGGTCAGCAAGTGAGAAATTTGAGGCAGTATCCATGCTGGACCTTGAGACAAGCTCTTCAGGATTAGGTACCAGTGCTGGCGTGGCCAGTCTGGTGCAATCAGTATCATTTTTGGCTTCTCTTGTCTGACCTTTAGGACTACCCTGGGAAGAAGAGGCAGTGGGGGAAAGGCATATACTGTTTGATTTTTCCAGCTGAAGGATAGAGCGTCCACTTTCCATGCTTGCTTGTGATAAATCCTTGTGCAAAATCTCTGTAATTGGCAGTTGTGAGGGGAGGCAAATAGATCCATGTCTGGGCATCCCCATTTCCTTATTATCATGCTGACGACTTGTGGATCCAGTTTCCATTTGTGGGATCCATGAGGTTTCTGCTTAGTTTGTCTGCCAGAGTATGTTTTTCCTGGCAGGAATTGTGCTTGCAGGTGAACTTGATAAGCCAATGCTGTGTCCCATAAGGTCATTGCTTGTCTGCAGAGGGGGTAGGAATGTGTACCTCCCTGTTTGTTTATGTACCACATGACCGTAGTGTTGTCTGTCTTTATCAGTAACTGTCCTGGATGAAGCAGGTCCTTGAAAGCTGTCAGGGCATTTTGAACAGCTAGCCTCTCTTTTTGATTGATGTGAAGATGCATCTGGTTTGCAGGCCATGTGCCCTGAATACATTTTCTTGCCATATGGGCCCCCCAGGCATAACCTGATGCATCCGTTGTCGGTGTTTGTCTGGCTGGGGGTAAAC
Organism: Protopterus annectens; assembly: GCF_019279795.1. Lineage (NCBI taxonomy): Eukaryota > Metazoa > Chordata > Ceratodontiformes > Protopteridae > Protopterus > Protopterus annectens. The sequence continues at coordinate 32,744,845 of NC_056730.1, forward strand.
TGAATGGCAGACCCTTGTTGTGGTGACAGGCTTCTGCCCACCATCGAAACTCCTGTTGCAGGCAGGGAATGAGTGCAATTACTGTCTCCAGGCTGTGGCAATGTTGAGTCCAAACACTTTTTAGATACCATTGTAGTTTCCTCATATGCAGTCTGGCATATGGAATTAGTAGAATGCAGGATGCCATGAAACCCAAGGCCTGCAGGATTTTCCTTGCAGATAAGTGGGTTTTTGTTGCCAAATTCTTGAAGTTATCAGTTGCTTTTGTTTGTCTGGCGTGAGATAAGCCATCTGGGCAGTTGTATTTAGGCTTGCACCCAGGAATATTATCTCTTGAGAGGGCACTAGTTTTGATTTCTTTTCGTTTACTGTGTACCCTAGGCCAATTAGTAATCTTTTTACAAACGCCAGATGCTTTAGAAGAATGTTTTTGTTTTCTGCTTGAATTAGGCAGTCGTCCAAGTAGGGGTATATTTGAATTCCTTTTTGTCTGCAAAACACAATTACTGGTGCCAGGCATTTTGTGAAGACCCTGGGCGCAGTAGATAAGCCAAAGGGCAGTGCAGAGAATTGGTAATGCATTGAGCCAGCTATGAATCTGGGGTATCTTCTGCAAGACTGTCTGATTGGAACATGCAGGTATGCCTCTTTTAGGTCCAAAGTTACGAGCCAAGCCTTCTTGCCCAGCATGGGCAGTAGCTGCTGTAGAGTCAACATCCTGAATTTTAGAACTTCCAGAAACGTATTTAGTATAGATAGGTCCAGTATTGGTCTCCAGGTTTTGTCCTTTCTGGGTACTAGGAAAAGTCTGGAGTAAAATCCTTGCCCCTGCTCTTGTTGTGGTACATGCTGAATGGCCCTCATATCCATGAGGGCTGTAATTTGTTTTTGTGCCTTTGCCCATTGATTGTGTGGCAGGTCTGGCATACCTCTTGACCTTTGTAGAGTGTGAAAATGGAACCTGTAGCCTATGTTCAGGACCCATTTGTCTTGGGTAATCCTTTGCCAATTTGATGAAAAAAGTGCTATTTTTCCCCCTAAGGGGGCTGCCAAAAGAAAAGTGCTTGGATCTGGTAGAGGAAAGTCATTGGGACTGTTTCCTGAAAGGTTGTGATTTGTCTTCTCTGCTTTTGGAGGTAGGCGCACCCCATTGTTTAGGCCTGTATGAGCCTTGGGGCTGAGATCTGCCTCTGGGACGCCTGTATCTGCCACTTTGTGGTCTGTCTGACACTGGAAAGGACCAATTTTTAGAAGGCCAGTTTCTGCTAAACCTGGGTGGCTGTACCGGTAAGAAATCCTTGACTGTCTGCATGGATTTTGCTTTATCCTCCATTTTTTTCAACACCTCTTCTGCTTTAGCACCAAACAAAGTGTCATGCTGTAATGGTGCATCTAATAATTTTGCTTTAACATGATCAGGCAGATTTTGTTCCTTTACCCAAGCATGCTTTCTAATGACAGAACCTGTAACAGTGCCCTGCAAGAGGCCTTCAGTGAATCATAACCACATTGCAAAGTATGCTTTCCCACTTGTTCAGCTGCATGCAATAAAATCCTGCAATTCCTTGTTCTCTGAACATTTAGTATTTGTCAACATTTTCTGTTTAAGCAGTGACATTAAATATTGCTGATATTTAAGCATATGAAACTGACAATTTAAAGCCCTTACAGCCAGGGTAGCAGAAGTGTAGACTTTTTTCCCCCCATCTGTCTAGAGCCCTGGAATCCCTATCAGAGGGGACAAGGTTTTTTTGCAGTGGAAGCTTTAACCCCCTTGGGACCCTGAGATATAGTTTCTGGGTCAGCAGCTGTGTTTTTATACAGGAATTTATGAGAATCCGGGACCCTGTAGTATCTGTCTGGCTTAGCAGGTGCAGGGGGTTAAGAGTCTGGGGACAGGCCGGACTCTGAAAATACATCATCTACAATGTATAGAACAGGTGGAATAGCAAGGGGTCTGTGCTGAGGAAGTAGCAGAAAGTCTCTGAGCCTTTTCTTAGATTCAGAATAATCTTGGCTCTCCCAGTGGAAATGTTCCCTCATGGTATGCAGGGTTTCCCCAAAAGAATAATCCTCAGGAGGAGAGGCTGAAGGAATGGAATCTTCAGCATCAGAATCCTCATAGGGAAGCATGGAGTAATCCTGTTCAGAAGAGGAATCAGAGGAAATAGAAACCTGATCAGAAGAATCATACTCTGTCTCTTGCCTAGGCCTCTTATCAGGAGGGGGATGGGAGCCCCTGATCAAAGTAATTAGGTCTTCGGCCATTTTGAACATCTGTTTTTTAGGCATGGAAGTCTGAGTAGGAGAATGCTGTACTTGTTTCTTTGTCTTTAGTGCTGCTTTGGTTTTTGTCTTTGAAGCTGAAGATGGCTTAATATATAGCTGTGTAGGTCTGAAGACACCCTCAGAAGCCAATGCCTGCTCAGCAGCTCTGGACCCATCTGAGGGAATGATTTCCGAGTGTCCAATACCTTGAGTATCCAGAGGCCCAGTCGGCTCCACGTGGGAGTCGGAAGCGGCCTGTGGTTCTGAGGTAGCGGGCGCCAGGGGCTGCGAAAGCACCTCACTGAGAACCGGCGACTGGCCTAGTAGAGGCTTCGTCGTCGGCTTTGGACCTCGGATGCCTATCCTTTTCCTTGCGTTTTTTGTAAACTCCGGTTGTCGGCTGATCCGACAGCATTATATAATTAAATCTTCGGCCAAAGTAATGGAATGCAAAATCGAACCAACGCTTGATAGTGCGTTGGTTAAATCTAGCACAAAACCGACAACTAGCAACTTTATGATCAGGGCCTAGGCAAGGAATACAGTAAGAGTGAAAATCCTTATGAGGTATTTGCTTCACACAAGAAATACAATTGTTAACTTTTTCTGACATCGGTCTGGAGCAAGAAAAAAGTTTCCCCAACGGGGTACTTAGCTTTAATGAAGACTTCGGTTCTGAAATTCGTATTAGAAAATCTCAGGAGTCGGCCGACCGGCACTTGCAAACTGCTTTTGCTTTGGGCACCGTGCGGCAAGAAAGACTGAAGAAAATGGCGTTGGCTGCATCTTTTATACCCCTGGCGCACTGACGTCAGGTAGCCTGCCAGCGGGATAACCTAAGAGTAATGACTGCAACAGTAAAACATGATGAACATCTCCAACAGTTGAGGAAGCAGCAAGGAAATGTTGCAAAAGGTGGACAGCACTTGTCAAGGAAGTAATCCTATGACCTAACGGAAGAAAGAAGAGCACTGCCAGAGCTGAGCCAAAGGTCTGGATTAGTTCTTACAGCCCGCTAACAGCTAAGCCAGAGAAGAAAATTAGAGCAGTAGCTAGGTTAAAAATAAAATAACTAAGTCTTGACGTCCACAGGAAATTATTCAAGCAAAAAAAAAAACTTAAGACCAGCAAGCTTGCGTATTGAGTAGCACTACCATATCTTAGCATTATACAACATATTGCCCTTAACCCCAGAAACTACCCAAGATCATCCCTGTTAAAACCCAATCTTCAGTCCTAAACAGCCCACATTATTACAAAACAGGACACCACTGATTTCCAAATGTCTATGTGGACAGTTTGCATTGTAAGGCAATACAGCAACTGTCTCATGTTCTCAGACAACTAGTTAATCATTAAAGAATATAACATGGTATGTGAGAGAGGTAAATATACAACTTCTTTGGAGGCAAAAATCTTGCATACAAAACAGGTCGTCAGGATGCCTACAACAGATCCCTCAAACAAACTGCTCCCCACACACACAGATTGTGTTATGCTAAAGAGCTTAAAAAAAAATTCTAAATCTCAAAAGATCTCCAAAGCCACCTAATAGCAACATTGCTCCTCAGTAATCACTAAAGTGCACATCGAAACCGTCAGCAAATATCTCACATAAGCCTACACCTAATGGTTACCCAAGAGCAAAGCCCATAAGACAAGCCAATACTTTACCTAACACAGATGACCCACTCATCAGGTTAGACAAGGAGAAGATAATGGTTAGTTGCCTGGCTAAAACAGGATCCACGATATCACACATTCACTCAAGTTACTGAACCTCAGGAAACAAATATGATTACATCATAGTCAATGTGGGTGTAAATGAACTGACACACACCTCACTGAACTACATGAAAACAGACATAATGGATCTCTCAGAATGCGTCACAGATAGGTATGAGCCTTGCACTAAGCAGCATTCTACCCTCACTAAGGATGATTCCACAGTATGAACATAAAATTATTGATTTTTATAACTGGCTTAGTTTCTGGTGTCACTCCAGGGGGATCCAATAACTGTCAGCATGGGAGGACAAGGTCAAAAGACCAGTTCGCTTTGCCAAGGATGGGATGCACCTGTCTCCCCTCTAGGCTTTTGGGTATTGGCTAAAACTTTATCCAACCCTTTCAAGCATTGTTTAGACAATGCCAAATAAGACAAAAGTACCAACACAGTGAAAATGTCTTCAAGTAACCTTAAGGTGTTACTGCTCAGTGCTAGTACCTAAACAAAAAAACTCCACACCATTCAAACCCTCCTCAGTCTGGAGATGTAAATACCTTTGCCATGACTGAGACTTGGTTTAAAGCCATAGAAACTACGCAGTGCAATACTACTGTGTCTGCCACTTACCAACACCAACAACAGCACACACTGGGGCCAAAGATGGAGGTGTCTTGATGTACGTTAGCAATAAAACATACATCCAGGTTGGTTAAACAGGATGATATTATGCAGTTCATCCACATACAAGTCGTCATACATAAATACATAAGGCCCCTCACCATATCATGCCTATCTACAGGTCACCTTCAATGCCCCTAGAGTCTTACAATTCTTACCTAAACCTACTAGAGGTGTCCACCATCCAACCAAACACCCTATTCATGGGTGACTACCCCTCTACAGATTGGGAAACATATGTCTCAAACTCACAGACACAATGCTTTCTGGACTTTATTAACACAGACACCCTAGAACAGATAGTATATGCTCCAATCAGATGATTAAACATACTGGATCTAGTATTGATCAACATGGGAAAGCATTGCACTCCCCTCCCCCACCCCTGTGCTTTGTCCTCAGTAGTGAGGTCAGATCAAAAAGCTATCTCATTGGAAGTAAAAATCAACCAAGAAAATCCAGCTAAACTAATAACACTAACTACCCAAAGGCAAACTACATCCTATTAAGTGACAAGTTTGTCAAAATTCAAGGCTCCCCCTAACCCCGAGACCATAGCTACCTATGCAGAATTATTCAGAGTCCCTATACAAACAATTGAATGGCTGCATAGAGGCTGCCATACCTACCAGAAATAAACCCAAAACAAACACTAAAAACAAACCCCACTGGTGGAATCCTCACCTAAACAGGGTATATAATAAAATAAGAAAACTCACGGCCAAAATCAGCAAGAGCAACTCCCTTAAAGACAAGTGTTCTCTTATACAACTAAACAAGAAACTAAGAGGTCTAAGTCCAACAAGGCCAACTATGAGGTCAGGATAGCTCGCAGGATAAGGACAATCACAAAGCACTCTTTAGCTATGTCTGGAACCTTAATGGTAACGCACCACAGTGTGCTGAACTGATGGTGAATGGTACCACCTTCACTGATCAGGGTGATGTACCAAATCTACTGGCTAATAAATTTAGCACAAACTTCATCCCCCATACCTCTACCAGGTGAAATCCCCTTTAACACACTTCCCCCAGCTATCAGCAGGAACCAGCTACTGGCAGCACTCACTAATGCCAAGAACACCGCATCCATGGGTCCTAACAATATCTCCAGTTGCCTCAAGTTACAGTCTAAAACATGACCTATCAGGACTACTTGAGGCACTCTAACTATAGCCTTGAAACAAGGTATATTCTAAGTGAACGGAGGACCACAACAGTCATTCCCCTCCACAAGGCTGGACCATCAACCAATCCAGGGAACTACAGATCCATCAGTCTAACAAGCCTAATATGCAAAGCCATAGAACAAATTGTCATGGAAATGATAAACAAGGACACTGGCAACCTACAGACACTGGACTCATCCCGATTTGGCTTGTTAAGGGAAGGTCATGCCCATTTAACCTGGCAGACATCTTTGAGAGGGTCACCAAGGCAATAGATGAGGGTAAAACAGTATATACTGTATACTGGGTATCTTGACCTGGCTAAGGCATTCAACACAATACATTACACGGGTATTGTTGACAAGCTCTCTGAGCGAGGCATACATACTTACACAACTTTCTGGATTGCCTACAGATATACATACAGGATCCAAAAATTCAGGATTGGTGAGACCACCTCTACCAAGAGACCAGTTACCAGTGGAGTATGTCTGGGCTCCGTGCTGGGCCCACTCCTGTTTGTTACCTACTTCTTGGAAGTCAACACTAATATTCAAGGCCTTGACTCAACAAGTTCGCAGACAACTATAAACTGGGAGCTGTCATACATTCCCTCCAGACACCAACATCTTGCAAGTGGGTATAACACAGACAAATGACTGTTGTCAAAACCATGGCCTAAAAAATGCCAAAAATGCATTATAATGTCCTTTGTGAAACTGTCAACCCAAGTTAATTACTCCATCAATAAAATGTCCCTAAGAGTTCAATCAACAGTAAGGGATCTGGGAACATATGTAGAGAGCAATCTGGCCTTTGACCAACATGTAGCTAATATAAGAAAATCATTCTATGTTGTCCAACCTACAGTTAAGGGTATGGCATTCAGGTCCAAGGAAGTTATAGTACCACTCTACTTGGCCCTTATAAGACCTATCACTGAATGCCATGCTGTGTTTGGCATGTATCTAACCAGACACTTAAACAGTTGGAATGCGCACAAAGGTTTCTCATCAGGGGAATTCAGGGCATGAACACCCTGTCTAACACTAATCAACTAAAGGCTCTGTCTCTGTATTTAGTCTCCTACAGGCCGCTAAGAGGAGATCTTTGCCTGGCTTACAGGGCTTTCTCAGACCCATCCCTGATGGATCTGTTGCACATGTGCAAAACAAACAGCACCAGAAACACTAAATTAGATCCATGGCTCTATCCTATACGTGTGAAATAAACAGAGAACTATGTCTCTCAAAGGATCTCCACACTATGGAACAGGCTGCTCATCAATGTAAAACAGAGCTCAACCCTGACTCCATTCAAAAGAAACCTTGACAATTAGATGGAAAATCGTAAATTTACCCCCAGTCTGGCCCCATGTCCCTTATGGGCAGAAGCTGTCAATAAGAAAGGTTTTATCCTAATTAACACCCCATTCTACAAATACTTAGTTATCAACCTACTAACATGCCAGCTCCCTGTACAGACACCCATGATACTCTGAATGCAAATGATTTGCGGTGCATGGCTAGGCTTGTAAGAGCCCTATTGGTCATTAGCTTTCTAACAACCTATGAACCTACAATGGATATAAAAAGTTTACACACCCCTGTTAAAATGCCAGGTTTTTGTGATATAAAAAAATGAGACCACAATAAATCATTTCAAAACTTTTCCCACCTTTTTAATGTGACCTACATCCTGTACAATTCAACTGAAAAACAAACAAATCTGTTAGGGGAAAAAATATAAAAAAATGTACACTATGCTGGTTGCATAAGTGTGCACACCCTTAAATTAATACTTTGGTGTGTGTGTACACCCTTAAACTAATACTTTGTTGAAGCACATTTTGATTTAATTACAATAGCCAGTCTTCTTCGGTAGGAGTCTATCGGCATGGCATATATTGACTTGGCAGTATTTGCCACTCTTCCTTGTAAAAGCACTCTAAATCTGTCAGATGGTGAGGGCATCTCTTGTGCACAGCTCTCTTCAGGTCACCCCACAGATTTTCTGTTGGATTTAGGTCTGGGCTCTGGCTGGGCCATTCCAAAACTTTAATTTTCTTCTGGTGAACCCATACTCTTGTTGATTTGGATATATGCTTGGGATCAATGTAGTGTTGAAAGGTGAAATTCCTCTTCATCTTCAACTTTCTAGCAGATGCCTGAAGGTTTTGGGCCAGAAGTGACTGGTATTTCGAACTGTTCATAATTCCCTCCACCTTGACTAAAGCCCCAGTTCCAGCTGAAGAAAAGCTTTGACGCCTGAAGGTTTTGAGCCAGAAGTGACTGGTATTTCGAACTGTTCATAATTCTCTCCACCTTGACTAAAGCCCCAATTTCAGCTGAAGAAAAGCAACACTAAAGCATGATACTGCCATCATCATGCTTCAGCACTGGGATGGTGTTCATTTGGTGATGCAAAGTGTTGTTTTTGCGCCAAATGTACCTCTTGGAATTGTGGCCAAAAAGTTCAACCTTGGTCTTATCAGACCATAACAAATTTTCTCACATGCTTTTGGGAGACTTGATGTATTGTTTTGCAAATTTTAGCTGAGCCTGGATGTTTTTCGGTGTAAGAAAAGGCTTCAGTCTTGCAACCCTACCCCAGAGTCCAGACATATGGAGAATACGGGAGATTGTTGTCACATGTACTACACAACCAGTATTTGCCAGAAATTCCTGCAGCTCCTTCAGTGTTGCTGTAGTTCTCTTGGCAGACTCCCTGACCAGTTTTCGTCTTGTCTTTTAATCAGTTTTGGAGGGATGTCCAATTCTTTGCAACGTCACTATTGTCTCATATTTTTTCCACTTTTTGATGACGGTCTTGTGTTCCATGGTATATCCAATGCTGTGGAAATTTTTTTGTACCCTTCTCCTGAGTGATACCTTTCAACAATGTGATCCCTTTTATACTTTGTAAGCTCTCTAGGAACCATGGCTTTTGCTGTAGCAGGAAACTGAGTAAATGTCAGGAAAATTCGACTAGGACAGCTGAACTTTATTTGGAGTTAATCAGAGTCTCTAACTGATGGCAGGTGTGTACCTAAGAAGACTGAATGCTGTAATTAAATCAAAAGGTGCTTCAACAGTATTAGTTTAAGGGTGTGCACACACAACAAAGTATTAGTTTAAGGGTATGCACGCTTATGTAACCAGGATATTGAACGTTTTTTTTTTTTTTATATTTTTTCCCCTAACAGAGTTGTTTTTCAATTGAATTGTGCAGGCTATAGGTCACATTAAAGGTGAGAAAAGTTTTGAAATTATTTATTGTGGTCTCATTTTTTGTATCACAAAAATCTGGCATTTTAACAGGGGTGTGTAAACTTTTTATATCCACTGTATATACAGTTACAGCCGGACAAACATTGACATTATCAGTTTCACTGAAATGAATGTTGACAGTACATTCGTTACACTTCTAGCAACTTGCAACCAGCCCCCCCCCCCCCCCCCGCTTTGCTGTGCCAAGTTACAGGTCTGCTGACAATGAAAAATGGTAAAAAAGATATAATAAACGCAACATATAAATACACCACTCTGTTTGTTTGTGTCTTTCGGCTTTTCCAGGTTAGGGGTCGCCACAGCGGAACTCCGGTCCGCTAATGATTGGCAGTAGAGTTTTACGTGCTGGCTTGCCGGGCCTAACGCACAACCTTCTACGAAGGAATGCAGTAAAAAAAAATGTTGCCCTGGTTAATGGAAAAAAAATATTTTTACCCCATCTGTTCTAATGATGATTTAGTACACAGTAGTTTCACCACACTCTGCAAGACACTGTCAAACATCCCCAAGGTAATAAATAGATGCACTGCTTAAATGGAACAAAAAAAAAAGCCTTGTGGATGCTGGACTTTACTAGCTTCATGTAAAAAAAAACATATTTAAGTTCACTTAAGGCAGCCCAAAGTAATAAATAATAATCCTATTTGTTAGCCAGGTGGGTCCACTGGACACAGTCCCTTTTCAGGGGCAACAAGGGAGCAATGGCTGGTTAAATTACTTGTTCAAGGTCACACAGTAGGCAAATGAAGGCTGAGGAAATCAAACCATGTACCACACAGTAACTACAACTAACAACCTTAACCACTGTATCAACTAAAAAAATTAATATTCTTAATAACCCCTTTGGTAAAAAACACACATACTGTCTCAGTGGTACTGTGTTCCTTCACAGAAGATATGCCACCTCTGACTATGAACTTGCTGCAAACTATAATAATAATTGTAAACTTTGCTCTTTGATAGATACTGACCTTCCAAAAAAACATATCAACCATAACTGCCGTTTGCTCTTACGGCTGCACGCCCCAAATGTGATGGCCTCTTTTTTTCTATACACTAATTTTTCACTGGGAAGGGAATGAAAAATGTTAAGAACTACAGTAACATTTTGCTATTTCAGCTTGTAGTTGGTAAACACATACACTGCCCCCACAAGTCATAACACTTTTACTTGCCAGCAAGGATCATATTCATATGAAGACCTTGTGCTTTCATGTACAAGATGCCTCCACATCACCTTTTGAAAAAGACAGCCCACTTCTGTGCACATCTCTGGTGCCTGATGGTGAGGAAAGTGAAAGAAAAAAAAAACTACAATAATACAGTAATTTCAACATCTTGCTCTTGAACACATATACTCACCTCCAAACATACATTAAACACCTCTCAGAAACTGACTCCACTGATCTAAAATCAGATACAATGGAGACTTGGGCTTACTTCAATATAAACAAATCAACACAAAATAATTCTGCCCATGCTGCCCTTACCATTAGTAATACTTTTCACACTCTCCTGATCTCTCTTTCTCTTGCAAAACAGGGTCCTCTCCCTCCGCGGAATACGCAGGCACTCTGGAGTAAATTAAATAATACATCTTTCATCCAAAAATTGAGCTGCAAATCTTTTTTTTACAAAAGAACTGCTCAGCTATAAAGTCTTGCAGTAGTCATCTCTCATGCAAAATGTGTAAATCTTATTCCTTTTCAGCACTGTGTTACCACCCTTTATGGAATTCCAGCCAAACACAATGCTTAGATACGCAGATTGCAGCTAATATAAAGCACACTCAGCCTGCAAGTCTGGTCTGAATCAAGAAAAGCAGAGGAAAAAAAACTTGTGATTTGCAGCTCGGCTCATGCTTAGCTCTTTAATCTGCTAGATCATGACCATGAGCTGATCTAATACTCAGGTTCTGGTTGCCCACCTCTAGGTGGAAACCAGTGGTGGCAGAAGCAGTAAGGTTACAAAAAGATGACTTTTATGCACTGTTAGTAAGCAGCCCACTAGATTTGACTGAGAAGTATTGACAAGCCAGGAACAAAGCAGCAATCACCAAAGCACAGCTCCGGGTGTGGGAGGTTTTTAGCAAGCTCATGGAGAATGACTTTCGACATCTTGCAAACTACTTGTCTTTTGGATGTGACATTACACTGAGATCACATCTGCTTGAGTTGGTGGTAGATCAGGTAGATGTAAAAGATCTCAATGGACATACCACAAAGAGTAAAGGAATGTTCCCCAATGCCCTGGCCAAATTTTCCCTACAAGCATAAATACCCCTGAAAAGAGGCCACTAGAATAGTGGGACTAACTCAGTCAACAAAGGATATATAAATAAATACTTGGTCATTCAGTAGGTCAAAGTAGGATAATGCCCATGCTGTTCTCATCAAAGGTAGAGAATCACTGACCCTGACGATAATCTCAAAAGACAAACACACTGAGGAACTTATCCAGTGGGCATGCCCTCCTCAGAGGCAACACCAGAAGAAAACAGTACTTCAACATAAAAATCAAATTATTCAAATACTTAAGATTTTCAGAATAAGAATTAATTATTTTCCTCATAGCAAGCATTGAGCCCCAAGCTACAGGCCCTTATTAGGACGAAACTCATTCTGAAAAGCTACTTTTTCTTCCTGATTTGTCTGAGCTCATGACTACCTGTTCTATACCCGGAATACGATATTTAAACCATACATCAGTTTTCAACCACTGCTTTACTGGATATCCTGTGTAACTTGTCCAAAAAATCTGAAAGTTTACGGCAAAGAGCCAGGGTCCTGATAAACTGAGCTGCGTAAGGCTGCTAAACATTTCTGCAAAGGGCTGCGTGTGCGTGTGTGTGTGTGGGGGGGCAAAGAAGGTCACAGTACCCTTTTATCTGAAAGGTTAGAAGCCTGAAAATGGTAATCCATAAGCTGTAATATGACACTAAAATGAATATCTTCTTATGAAGGAAGGATTCCTCATCATCATCATCACCATCCTAATCACATTCTTCCTCCATACTGTCATTTTCCAATTCCTCAGAATTAAGAATATATGGAAGTACATTTCCATTGTTATAACAGCAGACAGTGATGATTTTTACGAATGAATGTAAAATGGGTGAATTTCTTTTAAAAAAATCTCTCAGCAAATTTGCCTATCAAATTTAAAAGGAGAGGATTTGCAGAAGAATTACAGCCTCAAGTCCCAATTTTTTTGGAATTTCACGGTCTTCTTAAGCTGTCAGATACGGAAATTGGGAAGACTGCCAAATGTCTCTAGCTTAAATGCTAGAAGACTACAATTTTGAGAGGTTGCACTCATCTTCAGCACTTTTAAAAATGTTCTAATTTACTGAAGAGCTCCATTTTTCCCCAAAACTAGAGCCCCCCCACCCAGGCTTTCTCCAATCTCTATATATTACTCTGTATTAAAAAAAAACTGTAAAATAAAGAACTCCAACTTGAAACCAAAAACAAAAGCACAGAGCATATAAAGCTATGGCTTTCAAATGCATCCTAAAGAGTATGTAGAGTCTTCAAAGGCTGAAAGATGCAATAAAAGAAATGCTTTTTTCAAATAAATATGAATGATGTTGACTAGTAGCTAAAAGCATGCTGCCAAATATTTAAAAAAAACTGCAATAACATAACATGATACCAAGGAAGTATATTCTAAAGAAATAATAGTATGATCTCTTCAATAAAAACAACTTAGCAGAGAAACCTGTAAGGGGATCAGTTAATAAATAAATATATAGTCAGACAAATACGACAAGGCCAAAATTAATATTCCGAAAGATAACATGATCTACTAAATGTTCCAGCAAATAATTCACTGTAAAAAAAATGAGTACCAAGCTGCACTCTTAAGAAATGCTTAAAAAGAATAGAATGCAGTGAAGGCTTATAAAAATATCCAGGTATTGTCTTCAGTAGCCATACAGCAAATACTAGTTTAGCCTCTCTGGCTGCTTTCATGGCCTTATTTATATACCTAAAGTACTTGCTGCCATCTACTGACTACACAAAATCCATTCAGACAGTTCTGACTGATACTGCAAAGGGGAAATTCTGTGAGATGAAAGGTCAGTTACGTCAACAGAGTTCCAAATATTAGCATTACTGAAACAATAAAATGGAATGAAAAACATATATTCTGTCAACAGAAAATCTACTGTTAAACTTAAGATTCATATACCTAGAATGTACAAAAAAATATATATATGCATATATATATATATATATATATATATATATATATATATATATATATATATATATATACACACACACACACACATATATATCATTGGAGCTTAAATATTACAGAATACTTTTTCATTAGAGCTTAAAGATTACAGAAGACTTTTTCATGGCATTTCCCTATACAGTAGCTCTATACACTGCATAATATATCTACGAATCCTACCAACATGCATTCTAAACCTTGATTAGTTGATAGAAAAATCGCTATCTACAACTCCATGTTGATGCATCACCCCCCTCCCCCACCTGCCACTAATGCAGTCACAGACTGGGATAGTACAGAGGACATTAAAGGATCTAGTATATGTCCTAGACAGCAGCTGATGGTCAGCAGGAGGGCTCATAAAGGGAGCCAAAAAATAGGTGCCAAGGCTGACCTACTGCTGGAGTGCCTTCTGTGTGCAGTCTGCATGTCCCCCCGTGGTAGAGTGGCTTTCGAAAGACATACATGAATGGGCGTGCCTTTGCTGAAGGTTGGGCATCAGGCTGGCAACTCGGCACCATAAAAATCGACTGCCAATCATTAGCAGACCAGAGTTCCGCTGTGGCGACCCCTAACCGGGAAAAGCCGAAAAGACAAAGAAAACACATTCTGAAACAAGCAATTTATATACAGACTGTAAAACATTGGTCCACTTATGCTGTGTTACTGGTTAAAACAAAGAAGCCCAGCATGAACAGAGATGTACTGTATATATCCTGCAAGTCAGATTTGACAAATTAAGTTTTAAGAAGTAGGGGAAAGGTATCTGAGAAGACTGTCTAACTTTTCTAAAAAGATAATTTCTTACATTTGAAAATGCTTTAAAAAATGAGGACGTACTACTTGCGCTTATGAACAGAAAATAAAAAGAGGGGAAAAATAGTCTTCACTCTGTATTTGTTAGCGCTTCTTATGTCATTTAAAAAAATATGTTCTGAATTTCTTTACAACAATCTGACATGACCAAAAAAAAAAAGCATGGCCAGCTCCCTTTTTGCAACAATCTAGGAGGGCAATCAGAAAAAAAATGAAATCACCTTTCTAGATACATGTAGATTGTGAAATTTAATGATGGCAGAAATCGGCCTTCCCCTCCCAGAAAAGAAAAGAAAATCTGCCTTACAGAAAGGAGACAGAATTAAAGCTAGACATTCAGAAGCACATTCTGGATGCTTTGAGACCTGCAATGTATGCTATGCACTCTTGTGGTACTGGTTGTTACTTCAGACTTCTCTTTTAAAGCTCTGTTCTTGAAAGCCCATGACGGTTTGTAGACAGGAAATCCCTCTTCTCCTCACTTCACCTCTACTGTCCATTTTCCAGGTGAAGGTGTTCAGTCTGTTTTAAAATATCTGTGGGGACACAAGTTTAAATTTCGAGCCACTGACCAAGTTTTAACAGATATTAGAGGGGGCCCTAAATCTCTACTGTTGGAGACACTTTAGTTATTGGGGCAATTAAGAACAAACTCTGGATACCCCGCAGGGTTAAATGAAATTTGTTCCATTGCTTGTATTTTGAAAGAAAAGCTTGGAGAGATGAAATTCAAAGTTCAAGTGCTGTAAAGCAGAATGCTTGTGTTTTATTTATTTGACACAAGGGCTAACAATTGTGGTAGTGTTTTACTTACAACATCATTGTTTTACTTATTTATAATACTACTGTTTTATTTATTCATAATACTACTGTTTTATTCAGTGGATGGTAAAATGACTTGACTTACTTATGAAATAACTATACATTTAAGAGTTAACGAGTTTTGGCCACATGATTAATTAAGCCTGCTATTTAACATACTGATGGCCTTTAGCTTTTTAGTCTGAGGAAGTTTAGACATTTTACGAAAGATACAATGGACTAAACGAAAAGCGCTTCATTTTACTTGTTTGTTGTTTTAATAAAAGAGTGGTTACTGGTCTTCCCTGTGGACTTTCTTCGCTCTTTAAATTTGAGAAATGAAGGATTAGTACATAGTGACACCCTGTCTTTGTGAAACACGGAGTAAGGGACTGAAGAAGATACGGCCTGTAATTTGTATTATTTTCTAGCAGAAGTGATGGCAACCAAGAATAAAGTTTTCCAGGAGAAAAACCTAAAGGGTACACAGAATGCTGACTTAAATGGAGATTTTCTTAAAGCTTCTAGCATAAAACTGAGATTCTGTGGATGCACTGGTTCCTTAATTGAAAGCCAGAGCAGAAAGACCTCCTTGAGAAAGGCCTTGCAGAGTTTATGGGAAGTCCTGACTAGCATGATAACTGGTAATGACAGCCAGTTGCACTTTAATTGTAGAGAAGCTAGAACCTGACTCAAACATGTTAACCAAGAAGTGTATTATATCCAGAAGAGAAGAAGAAAAAAGATCAATGTCTTGTGAAGATGCCCAAACCACAAAACATTTTCACTTCCCATGACAAAGTTTGCAAGTGGATTTGTTCTGAAAGCCAGACAGAATTATAACTACTGGATAAGATTGGGTTATTCATATCATTTGAACTACAGAAAACCAAGTGGCTAGCATGAGGTTGTGGAGGTCTGGGTGAGACTTCCCAGATGTGAGGGAAAGTAGATCCTGCCTGAAATCTAAGATCCAGGGAGGGGTTCCCTGATGTGAAGCCTTAGGAGGAGAAACAGAAGTTATGTACTCACCATAACTATGCATATGTGTTGTTCATTTTCATTCTTCCTCAGCGAATGGGTCTCAGATCTGACATCGGATCTAGCTCTGCCTCCGTTCTTTCAGACTCTTGGATCCAATTCTCGAGCTCCCCCCTTTATCCTTAATGCCCGAGACCCCTGTATTACCTCAGAATGAGTTTGCTGCTCAAGCAGAAAAATGTGGTTATAGCTGCCATACAAGATAAAAATAGAACAGGGGATTAAACAGGAACAGTGGTTCCAGAATATCTATCAAATCACTCCCACAAAAAAAAAAAAAAAAAAATGGAGAGGGGGAGGGGGAAGTTGAGGAAGAATGAAAATGAACACCACAGATGCATGGTTATGGTGAGTACATAACTTTTAGATCTGATGTTGTCATTTTCATTCATTCCTCAGTGACTGGGAGAGAGTCCCCAGCTACTATAACCTTGGGTGACCATCATGGAAGGATGTTCCGAAGAGTACCACAGAACCAAAGGCTGTTCTGTTTCTGGAAATGAGATCCAATTTGTAATAAGAAATAAAGGTATGAGCACTGGACCAAGTGGCTGCAGCAAAATATCATCAATAGAAGCTCTGGACCAGAAAGCAGATGAAGTAGCCATGGATCTAGTGGAGTAAGGTTTTGGAGGTCTTGACAAAGGCAAACCTTGTTGAGAATAAGCACATGAAATACAATCTGTTAACCACTTAGCTAAGATAACTTTAGAAACTGATTCTCCCAATCTGCTGAAGCAAAGGAGATGAACTTTTAGTTATGTACTCACCATAACTTCAGATGTTTGGGATCCATCTCGCCTACATTCTGAACTGATGGGTTCGGAGCCGATCCCTTGGCTCCGACTCAGCACGCTTATGCTATAGAGCGAGGCCTCTAATTGGCTGAGCTATCTTTATCCCAGGATGCACCACCACTAATCCCCCAGATCTTGTTTGTCCACATTCATGCACACATGCACAACTTGATTATATAACATTGTTAGATGTTTCAAGATGAAACAACAGGATTCGGACCTTCTGATATCCTCTGATCTCCAAGGAAGGGGGAAGGAGGGTGGGTTATTAGGAATGTAGCGAGATGGATCCCAAACATCTGAAGTTATGGTGAGTACATAACTAAAAGATGTTATGTGATCCTATCTCACCTACATTCTGAACTGATGGGACAGCGTCCTAGCACCTAAAGCCCGGGTGGCTCATTGGAAAACACTCCTGAGCACTGTGGAACCAAATGAA
Organism: Protopterus annectens; assembly: GCF_019279795.1. Lineage (NCBI taxonomy): Eukaryota > Metazoa > Chordata > Ceratodontiformes > Protopteridae > Protopterus > Protopterus annectens. The sequence continues at coordinate 32,762,121 of NC_056730.1, forward strand.
GCTCGTCCTCTAGATGCCACATCTAATTTGTAGTGGGAAATGAAGGTGTGCAGGGAAGACCATGTAGCCGCAGCACAAATGTCACTAATAGCAAGCTTAGAATGAAATGCTACCGAGTAGCCATAGCCCTTGTAGAATGAGCCTTGACAGAGGTGGTAAGCTCTTTGTTAGAATAAATATAAGCTTGAGTAATACAGTCCCTGATCCATTTGGCAATAGTGACCTTTGTGACAGCGTTGCCCAATTTGTTATCTGCAAAGGATACAAACAACTGATCTGTTTTCCTTGTTTGTTTGGTCCTGTCTAAATAAAACGTAACTGTCTGTGGACATCTAGTGTGTGGAATAGGAACTCTGCTTTGTTAGAGTATTTTGGGAAAAAAACTGGAAGCTCTAATGATTGTTGTAAGCAGAAAGTAGAACAAACTTTAGGGACAAAGGAAGGATTTGGTCTGAGGGATACTCTGTCTTTATGAAAAACCAAGTACGGGGTTTCACTGACAAAGCTTGAAGCTCTGAAACTCTTCTGGCAGAAGTAATCGCCACCAGAAAAGCTGTCTTCCATGATAGAAACTTTAGATCACATGTAGCTGCCGGTTCAAAGGGAAAGAAGTCAAGGCGTAACACTATATCGAGATCCCATGGAGGTGCAGGATGAGAAATCGGAGGTCTTAATAGAGCAGCACCTTTCAAGAAGGTCTTACACAATCTGTTGCTCATTAAAGGTGGGTCTATGGATTCGTGAAAATTAGAAATTGCTGCCAATTGTACCTTGATGGTAGAAACTGAAGAGCCTTGATTGAAAAGAGAGGTCAGAAATTTTAGTACTTCTGCCACGGGAATAGAAATGGGGTCCAGGCTCCTGAGTTGAGCCCAAATAGCAAATCTTTTGCATTTGGTAGAATACAGTTTCTTTGTAGCAGACTTATGGGCGGAAGATAATATGTGCACAACATCTGGATCCAATGTATGACTCCTGACTATCGTCGGAAGAGGAGGAGCCAAGCCGTCAATTTTAAGGTGTGTAGGGACTGGTGGAATAGTCCCGACTGATGAACCAGTAGGTCTGGGACCTGATCCAGGAACCATGGACCTTCCAGAGCATGTTTCGAAGATAGGGGAACCACACTTGACGAGGCCAGTAAGGAGCAATTAAGATCATTTTGCTCCCCAAGAGAGATGCCTTTTGAATCACCCTGGGAAGGAGAGGAACTGGAGGGAAGGCATAAAGCAAGCCGGTGGGCCAAGGATGGACTAATGCGTGCATGGGGCTCTTCCCCGGAGCCGGGGTTAGGGAGAAGAATTCTTTGCACTTTGCATTCAGAGGAGTCGCGAAGAGGTCGCAACACGGAACTCCCCATTCACTGAAAATCTGACTTGCAACTGTCAAACTCAGAGACCATTCGTGAGGAGAGAGGATGGTTCTGCTCAATCTGTCGGCTATGACATTGGACTTGCCCAGTATGTGAGTAGCCACTAGGAAGCGTTTGGTCAAGACTGCCCATTCCCAAACTCTCATGGCTTCTCTGCAAAGAGGATAGGATCTGGTCCCTCCCTGTTTGTTCAGGTACCAGACAACTGACATGTTGTCTGAGTGAACAGCAATTACGCCCTGAGGGAGATAATCGTGAAGGGCTTGAAGGGACAGGAGTACTGCCCTCATTTCTAGGATGTTGATATGAAGAAGAGTCTCTTCCGGGTGCCATTTGCCTTGGACTGACCTGCCCAGGGAATGCCCCCCCCACCCCATCTGGGAGGCGTCCGTGGTCAAAGTAGCCGCTGGAGGAGGTAGAACAAAGGGTCGTCCCTGATCCAAATTGGAGGGCACTAGCCACCAGCGAAGGTCCCATTTGCAAGATTCCGTGATCCATATGAGGTGACTGAGAGGGAGTTCCTGAAAGGACCACTGAGCTGAAAGAAGCCACTGGAGGATTCTCATGTGCAACCTTGCCAAGGGGACTAGAAGAACCGTGGCAGACATGGATCCCAATAGCTGCAGGACCATTCTGGCTGGGGCTTTGGACCTGGGAAGTAAGGCTCGAACTTGAGTCTGTATGGTTTGAATTCTGTCTGTAGGTAGATAGACCCGCATTTGGTTTGAGTCTATCTCTACCCCTATGAATCTTATTCGTTGAGATGGCAGCAACACAGACTTTGGCCAATTGAAGGTGATTCCAAGGGAATTGCCCAGTGATATAGTGGCTTGTAGGCTCCGCAGTAGTAGATGCTTGGAGGTGGCAGTTAGGAGCCAGTCGTCTAGATACGGAAACACCTGGAATCCTAGACTTCTCAGGTGAGCAGTCACGACTGCCAAGCACTTTGTGAACACCCTGGGGGCTGTGGTGAGACCAAAGGGCAGTGCACGGAACTGAAAATGACTGCCTCCTAGGCTGAAGCGCAGATGTCTCCTGGACGCTTGATGTACCATGATATGATAATAAGCGTCCTTGAGATCTATGGAGCACATCCAAACACCTTTCTCCAGCAATGGGAGAATGGTTTGTAGAGTGACCATTCGGAACTTGGACTTTCTGACTGAACGGTTTAGGATGCTGAGGTCCAAAATGGGCCTCAAGTCCCCGGTCTTTGGCACCAAAAAGAATCTTGAGTAAGTCCCTAATCCGATCTGGTCTGTGGGGACCGGTTGGATGACTCCTTTTTGCAGCAGCTTTGAAACTTCTGAGGCTGCGGTATCCCGTTGACTGGGTGGCGGGTCCGGGATTTTTTTGGACTGGGGGGGGGTGAGAGAATGGGATGGAGTAACCTCTGGCTATAATCCGAAGCACCCATTGGTCCCGAGTGATCCCTTCCCAGGCCTTTAGGTGCTTGAACTTGACCCCCGACTGGCTCCGGAGCAGCACAGCCAGGCAATCCCTCTGACTATGAAAGACTGAAGAGCCACGAAAGGACTGTCTCCAGTGTTGAGAGGGCCTCTGCCGCCTCTGGGATGGCGTCTTCCGGATGAATTTCCCCCTCCTCTGCCTCTGGAAGGGGAACCCTCCTGCTGAGAGGGGTAAGGCTTCTGAGATCTACGGAACCACATTTTCCCTCCTCTTTTAGCCTTGGGATAAGGCCGAAAGGGAGTGGAAAATCGTGCCCCTATGGCAGTCAGAGTCTTACCCTCCTGTTCACAGCGGGTTAGTGTGTCCTTTACCTTGGGTCCAAACAGGCAGGACCCATCAAAGGGGGCGTCGGCAAATGAAGACTTAAAGGCCTCCGCGAAATGACACAGACAGAGCCAGGCTTGTCTCCGTAGAGCAATGCCTGTACCCGCCGCTCTACTCGCCCCTTCGGCCGCATAAGAAATGAGCCTCATGGACGAGTTCGAAATGGACGACACTGTAGCCAGCTGAGAGCCAACCGTCTGGGCCAGCTCCTCAGGCAGGTTACCCAAGAGGGTATCAGATAGCTCCTTAATCAGATCCCTCTGAAATCTGGTAAAGTGCGTAAAGTAGTTCAAGGACCTCAGTGTAAAGGCCGCTGAACTGAGGGTGCGCTTTCCGTACCGATCCATGCTCCTAGACTCCTTATTAGGAGGATGGACAGATGTAGAAGCCTCTGCTACATCTTGCTGGGTAGCAGATGCCACCACCAAAGCATCTACAGCCACACCTTTAGTTAGGAACTCTCTATCAGGGGGCGCCGAGAGAAATTTGTTCGGACGAGCAGGCACTGGTTCCACAGAGTCTGGGTGTTCCCACGCCCTTCGACAGATCAAATCCAAGAGCTCGTCGAAGGGCGGAGACACCCAGGAGGCGGAGGGCTGAGCCCCGAAGGCCTTCAGGAACACCGACTCATCAGCAGAGGGAGGTTTGGACTGCCAGCCGCCTCGTTGTTTTAGGGCTTCCAGGATGTCTGCAAAGGAGACATCATCCGAGGATGACTTAGGGGACCCCTCTGCATCATCGAGATCAGTGTCGGATGTCAGAGACTCATCAGGGGAGTCAACATGTTTCCTCTTGCACGATCTTTTCCTGGGGGGTTCTTCCGAAGAGGCTTCAGAAGGACCTCCAGGAGGGGGAGAAACCCCAGCGGGGGTAACCTGAGGCCCGGGGGCTCCGCTGTCTAAGGACAGGGGGACTGCCAACGACTCAGTTTCCGTATGCAGGGAAGGAACTGGGGAAACCGCGGAGGTAGCTAAGGAAGATTTGGCTAATACACTCCTCATAGCCCTGAAGGCGGGACCACCAGAATCCTGGGAGGGTCCCACCTCCGTGGCCACGACAGTGGATGGCACTTCCGCCGCCGACGCACCAAGAGGGAGACTTGGGACCGAAAGCATCAATCCCGAAGCCTCCCCCCCAGGGCCGAAGGAAGAAGTCCGTGTACTGAACTCCGACCCAAGAGCCGGAGTTGGAGCAAGGGTCAGGCCCGACCCTAACACCTCCACACGTTCCACCAGCACTGGTTCCAACGGTGCCGAAGCTGTTGGAGGAGGAACCACAGTAGGGGAGTGGACCATCGGCTCCGAAGCCAAATGGGCTGGAGCCGAAACTAGCTTTTGGAACACCAGAGACTGGAAGAGTCGAAGGAGCACCCTGTCGATGTCCGAATCAGACATCTTGGATGATCTAGAGGATACCGATCGGGCCCGAACCGATTTCTCCATCAGCTCCGAAGGGCTCGGGGACCGGCTCCGAATGGACTCAACAACTATCGGCTCCGAGGAAGGTTTCAAGGAAATTTCCCTCGGTGCCGATAAGGACTTCGCCCGAGGGGGAAGAGTCTGAGCCGGTAACCCTTATCGGCTCCAATATCAGTGGAGCCGATGAGGGTGACCCGCCTCTCGATGCTCCAGACCTCGGCTCCGAAACCAGAGGGGTCGAGGCTGGAGGCATCGAGGCAGACCATTCCGACCTCGGCTCCGAAGTCCGTGGAGCCGATGGAGAAGTCTGCTTAGATTTTTTAGCGATCGGTTCCGACTGACTGGTCGGAGCCGACACTTTCTTCTTTTTAGAAGGAGACGGAGAGGAAGATAAAGCCTCCTCGAAGGAAGGCTTGATTAATCCCTTGAGGATTAATTTGTTCTTCCTCTCCTGGAGGACTCTAGAAGAGAACGCGTGGCACACACTACACGACTCTTGTAGGTGCTTAGCACCTAAGCAATAGACGCACGAGGAGTGGTCGTCCGTTATGGACATTTTAAAACCACACCTCGTGCATTTCTTAAACCCGGAGGGTTTGTGTTCTTTAGACATAACTGCTTTACCACAGAACCTATCTAAGTGAAGAAACAGTAAACTTAGTCAAAAGGTAAAGTTAAAATAAACAACTTCAACAAAATTATAATATATATTTTTTTTTTTACACACTAAACAGTTAAACAGACAAAAAAAGATAAAGAGAGTCAAGACCCTCTAACTTAAACGGGTGCTTGACCCAAGAAAGATGTACAAGTAGCAAAGCAACAGGGGAAGGCCCCTCTAACTAAAACGGGAAACCTTCCCCGACTAAAAAAAATCACGAATTTTTTAACAGAAATTCACCAATCACACTAATCTGACAACAATAGCTGTTAAAACAGCTTTTGGGTTCAAAGTAAGGAAATTTGTGACAGGAAAAGGCCTAAATAAATAGTACTTAGCCCAGCCAATGTTGAGACCACATCTAAGCTTGTTAGCGGCAAACGAGATCTGGGGGATTAGTGGTGGTGCATCCTGGGATAAAGATAGCTCAGCCAATTAGAGGCCTCGCTCTATAGCATAAGCGTGCCGAGTCGGAGCCGAGGGATCAGCTCCGAACCCATCAGTTCAGAATGTAGGCGAGATAGGATCACATAACATCTGGTCATTTTGTCTAAAAATCTTCATCCTATGAAGATAAAAACAAAGTTGTCTATGCACATCTAAAAAGTGAAGCACGTATTCACCTTTATTTTAAAAATTTGGAAAAAAACACAGATAAACTGATCACTTGGTTGATGTTCACCCAGAGACTAATTTGGGCAGAAAAGATGGATTAGTACACAAAATGACCCTATCTTTGTGGAATATCAAGTAAGGTGATTTTAAGGAGAATGCTTGGAGTTCAGAAACTTGCCTAGTTGAAGTGATGACCACTAGGAAGATTGTCTTTCAAGAAGGAAACTTGAAATTAGACTTGGCTGAGGGCTTAGAAGGAGGTGGAATCAAACTCTGCAACATACGTGTAAGGTCCCATGGTGGAGAAGGATCTTTAATTGAAGCTCTAAGAAAAAAGGTACATTTAAGATGACTTTGCATAACTTGGAGGAAGCTAGAGGGAAAGCATCATCTCCAGTGTGATAACTGGACATGGCTACTAGCTGAACACTGATGGTGGAAAAACTAGCTCCTTCTTGAAAAACTGATGCAAGAAAATCTAAAGCAGCAGGAACAGGTGCAGTAAAAGGATCTAATTCTCTTTGATGAGCCCCAATAAGAAATTCTCTTCTGCTTACTTTTATAAACTTTTCTAGTGGAGGATTTTTGGTATATCAAAATCTAACAAAGAAGAGAAGAAAGCCTGGACTGTCTAGCCATCATTGGAACTAGAGAAACCATGAGGTCAAACTGAGTCCTGAAATTTCAGGGTGAGCCATCCCTGTGGAATAAGTGATCAGATCTGAAGAGGGATCATAGGAGATAAGACCAGAGGAAGGGGAACCACACCTGATAAAGCCAAAGGGGACAATAAGGATAACCTTGCTCTTCAGCTAGAGTGCTTTCTGAAGAAATATGTGGATTAGAGGTAAGAGCAGGTAAGCGTAAAGGAGACTGAAGGACCAAATGTAGACTAAAGCATCTCTCTGACTCCCCTTGAGGGGAGATTATGGCAAATAACCTGCTGCATTTGTTGAGGGAAAAGGCAAAGAGATTACAGTAAGGTTGATTCCATCGGCGGAAGAATCTTTCCACTATTGCTTGATTGAGAAACCACTCGTGAGCATCAGAATGGTCCTGCTGAGTTTGCCTGCTAGCACACTGGAATTTCCCGGTATGTATGTTGCTAGAAGAAAGTGGTTGGAGGAGCTCGCCCACTGACATACTCTCATTGCTTCTCAATGAAGGGGGAAGAACCGAGTTCCCCCCTACATGTTGTCCATTTGGATAAAAATTGGCCACAGAGGAAGAGAGTTCTGAAAGGCCAGCAATGCTAGGACTGCTCTCATCTGTATGACATTGACATGCAAAGTAGTCTCTTCTGGGGACTACATGCCTTGAACAGTCCGTCCCAAGAACAACTGGAAGGTGTCTATGGTCATAGTGGCTACTGGAGGTGGGAATACAAAGGGACGTCTTTGACAAAATTCATTGGACTGAATCCATCAAAGAGGGAGTTCTTGTAATCCCGAGATAGTTTTACTTGACGAGTCACAGGCTGTTGAAGAATTGACCACTGAATTGCTAGAGTCCACTGAAGAACATGCATGTGGAAATTAGCAAATAGTAGCAAGGTAATCACCACAGCCATTGATCCTAAGGCCTGAAGAACCAGTTTTGCTGGGGTAGAAGGGTGTGAAAATATTTCCTGACATGTATTATTAAGGACTGTACTGTTTGGTGGAAGAATGGCCAACTGACTGGCTGTGTCCAGGTGAGCTCCTATAAACTCCAAGACTTGAACTGGCTGAAGCTAGGACTTGGAATAATTGACTGTGATCCCTAAAGACTGACATAACTGGAGCAAGAAGTTCATGGCCTTTTTGAGGACATGCCTTGGTTTGGGTGGGGGGGGGGGGTGAGGTGCCAGTTGTCTAGGTAAAGAAACACTCTGAATCTGAGTAGTCTTGAGATGAGCTGCTACCACTACCATTAATTTGGTGAACACCCTAGCGGCTGTGGTGAGACCAAAAGGCAGGACTCTGAACTGGTAATGGCTGACCCCCAACCAAAAGTACAGATATCTCTGGGAGTATCTGTTCATTTTGATGTGATAGTATGCATCCTGGATATCTGCAGAGCACATCCAGTTGTCCTTCTGTAGAAGAGGTAGAATGGACTGACCCAGGACCATCCGAATTTGGAGAGTTCTTTACAAACTAATTTAGACTGTGAAGATCCAGAATGAGCTCAGGTCTCCTGTCTTCTTTAGCACTAAAAAAAACTTTGAGTAAGTTCTGAATCCTCTCTGTTCTGGTGGGACCTCTTGGATGACTCTCTTGTTCAGCAGCTTTTGACCTTCTCCCACTGATTGGGTGGAACATCAGGGAGACTTTTCCATCAAGTGATAATTTTTTGCACCCAAGTGTCTTTTGTGATAGATGCCCAGGCTTCTGGGTGCAGAGACAAGTGCCCCCACAAACTGCTTCCAAAGAAAAGCAGTTGGGCAACCATTCAGTAGTGCTGAAAGGGTCTAGCCAAAAAGGAATCTCAAAACCCTTGATTTTTTGGGCCTCCTCTGCTATGAGGGTGGGGTCCTTCCATTAGACCACCACCACCCCCGCTTGTGGGAGAAGTTTCCCCTCATGAGTCCTGAAAAGGTCCTTGTGATTTATGGAACCACATCTTTTTACCTCCATGTTGATTCCTAGAGAAGGATCCCATGGCAGATAAGGTCTTTCCATCTTGCTCACTATGGGACAGTGTTTCTTTTAATGTGGGCCCAAACAAAGAAGATCCTTCATAGGAAATATTGATGAAAGAAGACTTAAAGGGCTCCAAAAATATCACAAGCAAATCCAAGCATGTCTCCTTATGGCTACGGCTGAACCTGCTGCCCATAAGAAACCGTGTGCAGAGTGACAGCTCAACCTCATGGACACATTAGAAATCAAATGAAGGGTGGCCATCTGCAAAGAAAACTGTTTAAATTCCTCCACCGACATGGATCCAGGACTAGACTTACAGAGTTCCATAATCAAGTCTCTGCAATCTGGTAAAATGTGTCAATTAGTTGAACGACCATACAGCATAGGTCACTGAGGTGTAAATGCACTTTCCAAACAGAGTTTTGTTTAGCTAGCTCCTTTTTTGCAGCTGCCACAATTATGGCATCCACAGGAACTCCTTTACTCCAATGAGGTCTGTTTTTGGGTGGAGCAAGAAAGTTGTCTGGGCAATGAAGAATAGGTTCTACAGTATCCAGCTCCTTCCATGCCTGGTGAGACACCAGATCTATAAGGTCATGTGCCAGAGGAGTAACTCAAGATGTAGATGGGCTGGACGTGAAGGCTTCTAAGTGCACCAGCTCCTCCTGGGAAACAGGGTTGAAAGACCATCTGCCTTTCTGGCTAAGGATCTCCATAATGTCTCTAAAAAAGACATCTTCTGGTGGAGATCTTGGGGACCCCTTCCCTTTAACGAAGTTGGTGTCTTCAGTTAAAAATTTCTGAGGGGAATCTATATGCCTCCTTTTACACAATCTCTTCTGGGGTACCTCCTCAGTGGGATGATCTGGAGAGGTATCTGAAGACAGGGGATGTTCCTGTGCAGGAACTGCCTGGAAGCTCGTACATGCCGGATGTCCCTGACGGATAGGGTGATGAGACTCAGAAGTCAGGTCCATAGGAGGTATGGAGGTAGGATCCAAAGAAACAACAGTAGAATGTACTCTCTGGTGAGAGAAAGCCCTCTCCACCAACTCGAAAGCAGTTGTTAGCCGCACTGGAGCCAAAACTCTAGGTGCAGGGACAGAGTTGACTATTTAGTTGTCTTCAGATCAGATGCTTCAACTATCAAGGTTCTCATTTCCGAGGGCTCCAAAATCACTGGATGGAACAATCACTGGATGGAACACAGAAGGAGAGACAATGGAATGGAATATGGGCTGTAGGCTCATGGATGTTTATTTTATTTTACATTTGTTAACCAGGGGTGTCTGTCTGAGCCGAAAAGGCCCTTTTTCAGCAGAGGCCCGGGGAGAAAAGCTCCACATAGAAAAATTACAGCTACATTTAGACATGATCAGTATGAACACATATTACAAAAGACATGTTTTTACAGTGGTATGCAGCACATCAACAGTTACAGTGGAGAGAACAAACAAATTAAAAATAAAGGTACTTAATAGATTTGTGGTGTACAGCTGAAATTTGGAACATAGGTAGAATACATACATAGTACACAGGTACAGTACATACATTGTAGATTAGCCAGTGTTTGTGAGAATAGTTTTCGATCTTAATCAAGTACTCTAGGTTTAGTATGTGTACCTTATCCGCTTTCACTCGCCTAGGGAGCAATCATGGCACTGCCAACTTTGCTTGAGATGTTGCCTGATGATGTCTTTAAAGGAGGCTTTGGATGATGTATTTTGAATGCTAGTGGGGACAGAGTTCCATTGTTTAGCCACTGAACTACTACATAGTGCATCTCCAAAGCTAATGTAGCTATTGGTGACTTCTAGTAGTAGCTTGCTTGATGATCTAGGAGGCCTTTTGGCTGAGTGATGTTGTACTAAGTTTTTGAGGGTAGGACACTTATTGGGGAGGTAATATATAGAATGACAGAGACAGAGCTGCTTGTAGGTTAGGAGGTTGGACAGTACAAGCCAATGGAGCTGTCTCAAAGCAGTACAGTGATGAATTCTATATGAGCAATCTGCAGCAAAGCGGGCAATTCTGTTATAGCAGGCTTCCACTTTGCTTAGTTCAGTTTTGTTGAGATTAGTCAGAATGGGAGATGCATAGAGTAGGGTGGATAGAAGCTGGGAGTGGGCTGATCTTGTGTTGTTGGTAAGAAATGGTTTGATACGGTAGAGTGATCCCAGTTTGGCATGTACTTTTTTAATAGTTAAGTTGAGATGACTATCAAGTTTTAGGTGGGGGTCTATGGTTATTCCCAATAGCTTAGCTTGTGCCACTGGAGCGATTGGAGTAGCATTTGTGGAATAGATAGTGAATTAACTGTTATCAGTTTTTTTGTTAGAACTGGTTATAATCATAAGCTGAGTTTTCTTTGGATTGAGGATAAGTTGGGCTTTGGTTAGGTAGTTTTCAACGTCAGAGAATGCTAGTGGAGTTGTTTGCAGGAGGGTGGGAATGTTTTGTGCAGCACAGATGAAGGTAGTGTCATCTGCATACTGAATGATAGATGCATGCTGTGTGGAGGTATGCAGGTCATTTGTGAAGATTGTGAATAGTAGTGGTCCTAAAACAGAACCCTGTGGGACTCCTATAGTTATGGGCAGCTGAAGAGAGAGAATTTTCCCATTTCACAGCTTGGTACCTGTCAGTTAAGTAACTTTGGAACCAGGTAAGAGTGAAATTTGATAGGTGATACTGGTATAGTTTGTTTAGCAGGATTTGGTGCGAGACTGTGTCAAATGCTTTGGACATATCCAAAAAAAGAGTTGACACCTGCAGGCCTTCATTTTTGAGACAGTTTACTGTGTCTGTGAAGCAGAGGAGGGCTGTAGTGGTACTATGGGCAGGTCTGAAATAATGCTGAGTAGGTGACAGGATGTTGCTGTCTAGGAGATATTTTAGCATCTTGGTATGGATGCATTTTTCTAGGATTTTGGCCAGGGGGGAGAGTAAAACAATGGGTCTGTAGCTATTAAGTTCAGTGGAGATCCCACCTTTATGTATGGGTGTAACAGGATGTTTTCCAGAGTTTGGGCACATAGTTTTCAACAACTGATCTGTTTATGAGAGTGGAGATTGGGATAGCAATAGAATCTGCTGTAAGTTTCAAGAAACAGCTGGGGAGTAGGTTGGCTGCTGTTGATGAGGTTTTTAGTTTGGAGAGCATGCTTTTGATTGAAGTGGTGGAAACTGTTTTGAGGGTAAAGCTTGTATTAGTGTTATTTGTGTTGGGGGGGCTAGTAAGGAAGGAACTGTCCTGTGATACTAAGGATAGAACTGAGTTCACAAAGTGGGAGCTGAATTGTGTTTCGATGGGAACTTTAGTGTCAGGGATGGTTGGTTTGGGGGTAGGTAGCCTTTTGGGTGGGTTTTAGTAGCTGGTTTACATTTTTCCAAAATGTTTGGGGGTTGTGTTGGTATTTAGTTTGTAATGTCGTGCAGTAGGATTTTTTTGTCCAGCCTAATGCATTTTTTGCACGGTTGTGCAGTTCTTGGTACTTAGTTAGGCTTTGTGTTTCTTTGTTTTTTTTTATAGTAAAGCCAGGCAGCATCTCTGGACTTGAGGATTTGTTTGGTTTCTTTACTGAGCCAGGGGTTTGTAGAGGTTCTAACCTTGATTTTGCACAATGGAGCGACAGTGTCTAGGTGTTGTAAAAATGTTTTGTTGAAATATGCTACAGCCTGGTCAAGTGGAAGGGTTTTTAGGGGGGGTCCAGTCACAGTTACAGAGTAAAGTATTGAGGACCTCAGGAGAGAATTTTTTTGTGTTTCTAGTGGATATATAGTTAGTGGTTTTGCATATGATTGTTCTACTACGTATAAAGTATATTATGTTGTGGTCCCTTAAGGTGTCTGGGAGACTGTCTGCATGGGGGTACAATGTGGGGTTGTTACGACATAGTCAAGGATGGATTCCTTTTTAAATTTTTTATCACATCTAGTTTGAATTTGGACTAGCTGCTGGTAGCCACAGAGATTTATTAGATTACTTGGTGGTTCTGATATGAAGGTGAACCAATCTAGGTTGAAATCCCCCAGAATAAGGGTTTCTTGTGAGTATGTGGAACAACACCAGGATAAGAAGTCTTCAAGGCAAGCAGGTGTATTACCAGGTGGAATATAGATCACAATTGTGGTGATGACCTTTTTAGGGTGAAGTTGAAGTTGTGAGATAAGTATGTCCCAATTATTGGGGGAGGGGTAGGAGTTTGGTAATTGACGTACAGTTAAGTTGGACTTATACAGTAAGGCAGTTCCACCCCCTTTACGAAGTGGTCTGTCTTGTCTAATGGTATTGTAGCCGGTAGGGAGAACTTCTGAGTTATCTATGTTTTTATTTAGCCAGGTTTTGGTTAAAGTAACTATGTCTGGGGAGTAGTGTGCTATTGTGGCCTGGAGTTCAGGTATTTATTTTTGATACTTCTAATATTAATATTTAGCATTAAAAGATGGTTGGTTTTGCTGCTATTGTTGATTTGCCCAGGGATGAAGACAGTGGGGGGTGTTATGTTCTGACATTTGTGTTGGACAGGATGGATTTGGGCCTGGGCTGTGGTGGATATCCCCACTTATGGTGAGCCTGGTGTTAAAATGGTGATACAGATGTTGGAGTTTGGTGAGGAGTGTGAGAAAGTATTGTATTTTCTTTGGAGTAGGAATTAGAGCATATGTGTTTAGTTTTGAATTGGTCCATTATGTAGTTCTTGAACAATTGTGGACAGATATTATTACAATGTGTGGTGTCTGTATATGAGAGTGCATAATGTAGTGTTGTGCTACTAAGTTTAGGGATATTGCTACAGTGATAACTTGTGGTGTTGTAAAGAATTATGAGAAGACAGACTAGACTTAGTTGTGTGATAGTCATGGTTATAAAGTTTAAGATGGTACTAGGTGGGGGTCTGAATAGGAATTATAGGGTTGCAATATATGTGTATGGGTAAGTAGTGTGGGTGATGTAAAAAATTTCTAATGGGAATAAGAGTGATTGGGAGTATTTTTTGTGGAGCAAGTTGGTGTGGTATAATGTGATCCGACTTGAGGAGCTGTGATTGGTGGATGTGATGTGAGGGTGAGCTGTGGGTGTGGCTGTGACTACTATAAATGTAGAGGTAGTGGGGGCGGGAGGAAATAGGGGGCAGGGGAGCGGAGTAAGCCCGAGCGTTAGTGAGGGCGAACGGAGCAGGGAAGAGCCCACCAAGACAAGAGTAAAAAGTAAGTATTACTTTACAAATCTGAACACTTTAAACAAATTTCTGAGGTCTAATGGTTTACCAGCAAGCAGAATGCAATTGCTGAGGAGCACTTGTGTCCTGCTGGGAGACTAGAAATTTAAAGATGGCTCCATGCTCAGCAGGATTCTAATATAGACTTAGTATTGGGGGAGGGAGATAGCACAAGGGGTGTAAACCAGGTGGAATACAAAGAAACCAGAGAGGCAATCAGTGGAAAACTATCAGTGAAGGCCTCGGAGGGGCTAAGTAAGAATTCAAACTACCTGTAAAGTGAAGGAGAGAAGAGACAGCAAACTTTATTAAGATTGGGAGTGTGTCTTCACATTGACTTGCTGATTAGTAACCAGTTTGTGCACAGATTAGAGTAGCGAGATACATTAGTAATGAAGGGGAATGTACAGAGATGCAAATAAACAGGTGGGCCTCCAAATGATACAAACTAAGGCAGAAAGCACCGTTATGGGTGGTGTAGGGTAAGACTCCCATCTGGATCTCAGCTTCATCATCATCCGATCCTTCCGAGAGGATTCAGGAGGATGTGATAGCAGATGAAGTGGAAGGAGGGCAGGGCAATCTTTTCAGTGTCTTCTGCAAGAATGGAGACTGCAGCCTAGGGGAAATAGGCTCTGGAGAGAAACAAGAGCTTCAAGGCCTAGGAGACTTGGATGTCCCGGATGTCAGATCTGAATGCTTAAGCTTGTTTGGCAGGCAGCTCCAATAGAGGAGCAGGTTTAGGAGGCTGGACAGGAGAGCATTTCCTAGGTTACTTGGGCTCTGAAGCTGATTTAGACATCTTGGTAGGGGTTTGAGCCCCTGAGAAGGAAGCTGAACAGGAAGAAGCAGAAGCATGTAGCATACCCTTCAGAACTAATTTACTGCATCTATCGCTTAGGGCCGAGAGTTAAAACCTGCATAGATTTGATAAGGGGTTTCTAGATGGGCTGCTCCAAAGCAATAGATGCACTCCCTGTGGGCATCAGAGTTGGGTATCTTATCCCACAGAAATGCACTTTTTGAACCCGGTCAGCTTTTCAGCCATCTTAACACATGAAGGAGAAAAAGGATAAAGAGACTATTCTCTTTCCTTTTTTTTTTTTAAACTAGAATAGGTAGAAAGGAAAGAAAAATACTAGCAATGGCATTAAATAACTACCCGAAGGGCAGGTAAGAAAGTTTCTAACAAAGGGAAAACCCAACAATTACTAGCAATGGTAACTAGAAATACCCAAGAGTAACAGGTAGGAAGAAAAAACATCGTATGCACGGAAAACGAGTAAAGTGGTTTAGGATAAGTAGATAATAAGTATAACCAAGAAAAAGGGGAAAAAAGGTCTAAATTTTTACTCACAAACAAGCAAATAAACTATTTCCAAAGCTCAATAGAGCATGAACCACAAGCATACAGTAAAAGCGGCAAACGAGAACTAAAGTAATACAGAGGTCTGGGGCATTATTGGTAAAGGGAGGAATTTGAGAGTCAGGTCCAAGAGTCTGAAAGAAATGCAGCTGAGCCAGATCCCTTCACTGAGAAATGAAAAATGTCAACATCCAATACCAAATTTACTTAGGTCAATATTATATGCTGTATATTGCTTAAGAAACCATAGAATGTGCTAGATGTGATTGCCCAGGGGTTATTTTAGTTTCGTAAGTTTATACAGCAGTATTTATTGGTCCAGAGGCCATTCAAAGAACATTGATTCAGTAAAATGAGGATCAAAAATAAAAAGTTATGTACTCACGATAACGTTCCATGTTTGTTGTCCATCTTGCCTTTATTCTTGCTGGCTATGTTCGGAACCGAGCATCGGTTCCAACTCGGCCTAATACAAAAGCGCGAGAGGTTCCATTGGCTCTAGGCTACCCCCCCCCCCCATCCTATGATGCATATGGAATATCACCCAGATCTTGTTGCAAGTGAAAGCACCCGTATTACTGTATATATAAATAAATAAATATATATATATATATATATATATATATATATATATATATATATATATAGAGAGAGAGAGAGCTATACAATCAGAGTCTGACTAGATGAAAGAAAGGAGGAACTCAGAAAATCCAAATTCAGCCTCCATTACATATCCATACATATATACATGTGATTATCCGCCCGATCCTCCAGGAGTGATGGAGGGTGGGATGCAAGAATAAAGGCGAGCTGGGCAACAAACGTGCAATGTTATGGTGAGTACATAACTTCTTAATGTTATGTTGTCCTACCTCGCCTTAATTCTTGCTGGTTGGTGACACTGTCCCTAGCACCTTCATCCTTGGGTGGCTCAGGAGAACAGACTCTTCAGTACAGTGGACCCAAAGGAAGACCTGTTCTGGGAAGCCACGTCTACTTTGTAATGACTAATAAAGGTATGAGGTGTCACCCATGTGGCAGCTGCACAGATGGAGTCCATAGGAAGTTTAGCTTGAAAGGCAGAAGACGTTGCAACTACTCTTGTGGAATGGCCTTTCACTCTGCCTGGCAATTGTCTGTTATTATTGCTGTACGAGAAGGAAATGCAGTCTGTAAGCCATTTTGACGGAGTCACTTTAGAAACAGGCAATCCTTTCCTTTTGTCTGAAAAAGAAACAAAAATCTGATCTGATTTTCTGAAATCTTTGGTCCTGTGCAAATAGAAGTGTAACTGTCTGTGTACATCTAATTGATGTAATTTATATTCTGCCTTGTTGTTATAGTTGGGATAGAACACTGGCAAGTCAACAGATTGATTCAAATTGTTTTCTGAACAGATCTTTGGTAAAAAAGGCGGGATTAGTTCTTAAGGAAACTCTGTCTTTGTGGAACACCATATAAGGAGGGCGTACAGATAGAGCCTGGAGCTGACACCGATCTGGCAATCTGGTAATGGGTACCAAGAAAAGAGTTTTCTATGACAAAAACTTTATATCACATGGTGATGTGGGTTCAAAAGGTGGTAAGATTAAGGTAGTTAGAACAAAATTCAGGTCCCAAGTGGCTGGAGGTTCTCTGATTGGGGGTCTTAGTAGGAAGGTAACTTTCAAAAAGGCCTTGCATAGTTTGTGGGACATGATAGACATTCCCATTTCCCCGGTAAGGAAATTAGACATAGCTGCTAGTTGTACCCTGATGTAAGCTGCTGCTGCTCCCTCGTCAAAAAGATTGGAGAGAAATTCTAGAACTGCTGTGATAGGAGCTGTAAAAGGGTCTATATTGTGCTTAATGGCCCAGTATGAGAATCATTTCCATTTACTGGAATACAGTTTCCTCGTAGATGGTTTGTGGGAAGAAATCAAGATATGTTTAACAGCAGGAGAAAATCAAAATACCTGGATATTTGTTGAACTGGAGCAGCCATGCTGTCAACTTCAGGGTTTGGATTGATGGATGGAACATTCCCGATCAGAGAGTCAAAAGGTCTGGAACTGAGTCCAGAATCCACGGTTCCTCCAGAAGATGGGTTCGGAAAAAGGGGAACCAAATTTGTCGAGGCCAATAAGGTGTAATGAGTATCAAGGTGCTGTTCAACGTGCTGGCTTTCTGAAGTACTTTGGGTATCAAGAGGAAGGGTGGAAAGGCATAAAGAAGACCTGGGGGCCAATCGTGTATAAGTGCATCCCTTGGTGACTTCCCCGGGGGGGGAATGAGGACAAAGTAGCTGCTGCACTTGGTGTTGATGGATGTGGTGAAAAGGTCGCAGTAAGGCTAACCCCATTTTAGGAAAATCTCTTCCCCAACCTCTTGTTTCAGGGGCCACTCGTGAGGCAACAGAATCTCTCTGCTGAGTCTGTCCGCTATCACATTGGATTTTCCCGGGATGTGGTTGCTATCAGAAAGCCTTGAGAACAGACATCCCATTGCCAAACCCATACTGCCTCTCAACATAGGGGGTACAATTTAGTACCTCCTTGTTTGTTTATGTACCACACTACTGACATGTTGTCTGTTTGAATTGCAATAGTTCCTATTGGGAGAGAGTCCTGGAATGCCTGCAACCCATTAAGCACCACTCTCATCTCTAGGACATTGATATGCAAGTGGTTCTCATGTTCTTGTCATAAGCCTTGGACAGTCTTCCCCAGATAATGTCCCCCCACCCAATCTGCACAGTGTAAATGGTCAGTACAGCAGTTGGTTATGGTAAAACAAACGAGAAACCCAAGAACAACTGATTTGTTTGAAGCCACCAGAGAAGGTCCTTCTTGCAAGACTGAGTGATAAATATCTGATGTGATAGTGGTAGATCCTGCATTTACCATTGGGCAACCCTCATGTGCAGATGTGCTAGAGGTACTAGAAGAATTGCCGGTGCCATGGAACCTGCAACACAAACCTCGCTTGAACTTTTCTTTTTGATAACAAGCTCTTGATTTGATGGTGTAATGACTGGATTCTTTTGGGGGTAAGTTTTGCCACCATCTCTTTTGAGTCCAACTCTGTACCTAAGAAAGCCTGTGAAGGCAACAAGGCAGATTGTTTTAAGTTTATTGTAACGCTTAACCTGGAAAAAAGTATGGTTTCATCCCTTGTCTGTAGTATAAGATGCCTGGTGGTGGCAGTCATGAGCCAGTCATCTAGGTATGGAAACGCATGGAATCCTAGATGTCTCAAGTGAGCCGTGACCACTGCCATACATTTGGTGAACACTCTGGGGGCTGTAGTGAGACCAAAAGGCAGGGCCCGAAATTGGTAATGACTGGCTCCCAGACGTAAGTTTAAGTGTCTCCTGGATCACCTGTCCATCTTTATGTGGCAGTACGCATCCTGGAGATCTATCGAGCGCATCCAATCGTAATTCTCCAGAAAGGGAAATATTGACTGCAGTGTTACCACCAGAAATTTTGATTTTTTTACAGACTTGTTCAATCTGCTGAGATCCAAAGTGGGTCTCCAGTCCCATTCTTTTATGGAACTAAAAAGAACGTTGAGTAAGTTCCAGATCCAATTTAGTGTGGGGGAACATGTTAGATTACTCTTTTTCTTAGCAACTTGTGCATCTCTAAAGGACTGATTTATGAGAGGGGGGGTGGAAAAGACTATGTAATAACCTCTGGATTTGACTGTTTGTACCCATTTGTCTTGAGTGATTGCTAGCCAGGTGTTTGTGAACAGTGACAAGCGTCCCCAGACTGCCTCCAGACGTGGACAGATGGGCCTCCTTTCAGGAGCACTGGAAGGGCCTGCCAGAGAATGTATCCTTGTCACCCTGATTCTGTCGACCTCCCCCTGCCACAAGGTTGGTGTCTTCCATTGTTACTTCCCCCTCTGCCCCTGGGGGAAGTGTCATCACGTGTCAGAAAAACCTTTTGGGGATTTGCGGAATCATATTTTTCTACCTCTTTGACCTTTGGGATAAGGTCTAGTGGAAACGGAAAAACGGACTCCTACGGCAGACAAGGTTTTCCCTTTCTGTTCACACCTGGTCAAGGTTTCTTTCACTTTAGGCCCGAAAAGGGACGAGCCATCAAAGGGGATATTAGTGAAGGAAGACTTGAAGGGTTCGGCAAAATTGCATAAACACATCCAGGAATGCCTCCTTAAGGAAATTCCTGTGCTTGCAACCCTGCTCGCTCCATCAGCAGCATATGAAATCAGTCGCACGGAGGAGTTAAGGGTGGAGAGCTGAGAGGAAACCATCTGCGATCCCCAAAGCTACATTACCCTGAAGAACATCTCCTAACTCTTTTGGGAGATCACTTTGCAGTCTCATGAAATGGGTCAGGTAATTCAGCGATCGCAGTGTAAATGCCACTGAAGAAAAGGCACACTTTCCATATCTGTCCATAGTCCGTGACTCCTTGTTTGGAGGATGGACAGATGAGGTGGTCTCTGACAACTCCTTCTTAGTGGCCACCACCACCATCACTGCATCTACAGGGACACCTACAGTTAAAAATTCCTTTTCCACAGGAGCTGTAATGAATTTATTGGGCATCTGAAGAACAGGTTCCATTGTATCTGGAGAAATCCAAGCCTTATGAGCGATGACGTTCATTAGATGGTCATAAGGAGAAGACACCCAGGAGGTGGAAGGTTGAGACCCAAAAGCCCTCAGGTATACCGACTCGTCCTCAAAGGATGACATGCTTCCAGCCACCCCTCTGTTTACGGATCTCAAGGATGTCAGCAAAGGAGACATCCTCAGAGAGGAACCGTGGGGAGCCTTCTGAAATCAGCCAGGTCAGTATCTGAAGTGAGACTCATCAGGGGAGTCTATGTGCTTCCTCTTGTACAATCTCTTTCAAGGGACTCCCTCAGATGGGTACTCTGGTGAAGTTTCAGAAGAGATGATGCTGCCTGCAGGGGCTTCCTGGCCTGGGGGGGCTCCAGGCCTCTACGCTTGGGGGGAGGGAGGTGGTGCTGAGACCAACACTGTCTGTGAGGGAAGAGAACTTGAGCCAGAGAGTGAAGCTGTCTGGGGAGATAGTACCCTCTCCATCAACTTAAAAGTCCCCTCACCTTGCTCCGAAGAGATCCCCAGCTCCAAGGAGAGAAAGGACTGACCCCGGGGCAGAGCGGGTGGCTCCGAAGCTGATGTAGGAGCAGAGTTCAACCTAGCTGAGGCACTGACGGGTAGAGTCGAATCAGACAACTGTCCACACCAACTCCCATCCTCAGACCCGACCGGTGAACATTGGCTTCTAGACCCCTCCACATCTGAAGGAAACAAGGAAGTCGGAGCACATGGAACCGGTGAACCTAAGGGGGGACTCTGTTCCGATGCCTCCACTACTATAGGACCCATGATCGCTATCTCTGAAGTCTCAAGCGGGAACGGCGGAGGAACAGAGGTCAAAAGAAGTGCTTTGGATGGCTGTGATTCCTTTGGGTCAGAGACTATAACATTTTTGCCAGCGCCGGTGTTCGGAGCAGTCTCTTCACCACATGCTCCACGTCTTCATCAGATAAGCTCCTGGAGGAATGGTAAGATAACAAAGGAGACCTTACCCCCTCCAATATGGGTGATCTCAGTATGGGAGTGACCGGCTCCAATGTTGGAGAAAAAGAAGTTATGTACTCACCACAATGTTCCATCTGAGTAGGTAACTTCATTTGTCAGCAACCTGTGGGTATCGGATCCGAATCGGATCTAAGCCGGCAGCTTTATTCAGCTAAGATCCAAGCTCCAAGCTCCTCCCCCTCACCCATAACCCCCTGCCATCCTTCTCTGTCCTCAGATCGAGTTTGCTTAGTATTATAGAATACTACAACCAAAGGATCAACTAAACATCCTAACCTGATGTCATCTGATACAGGGAGCACAAAGTTCCTAAAAAGGACGAACTACAGGTTAGGGGGATGGAGGGGGGGGGGTTGGTTGCTGACAAATGAAGTTACCTACTCAGATGGAACGTTATGGTGAGTGCATAACTTCTTTATCTGAAGTAGTTAACTTCATTTGTTTATCAACTTGTGGGACAGAGTCCCCAGCTACCAAAAAACTTGGGAGGTCCTCATGGAAGAATATTCCGGAGCACTGCAGAGCCAAAGGACGCCCACCCTCTGGAAATTATATCCAGCTTGTAATGGGAAATAAAGGTATGGGATGAAGCCCAAGTGGCTGCTGAACAAATGTCATCCAAGGACACCCTGGACGAAAAGGCAGCAGAAGTGGAAATCGATCGAGTAGAATGGGCGTGAAGTCCGACAGGTTCTGGTCAGCCAGAACTCTTATATGCAAGAAGTATACATTGTGAAATCCATCTGGACAATGTAGTTTTTGACACAGGTTTACCCAAAAAGGGTTTAGCAAAGGATACAAGGAGTTGCTCAGATTTCCTATGATCAGCAGTCCTGTGTAAACAGAACCTCAATTGTCTGTGCACGTCCAAAGAATGTAATTTGTATTCACCTTTGTTTGGGTAATTTGGGAAAAAAAATGGTAAACTGATAGATTGATTAATGTTGGACTCAGAGGCAACTTTAGGTAAGAAGGAGGGATTGGCCCTGAGGGAAACTCTATCTTTATGGAAGACCAGATATGGAGGTTTGGAGCAAAGGGCTTGAAGTTCTGAAACCCTTCTAGCCGAGGTGATGGCAATCGTTTTCCAAGATAAGTATTTACGATCCACCGAAGCTGCAGGTTCAAAGGGTGGGGCCAGTAAGAGCCTAAAGAACAAGGGTTAAATCCCACGGAGGAACTGCATCCTTAACAGGAGGCCTTAACAGGAAAGTACCTTTTACGAGATCACTTTCCACATGAAAGTGTGAAATTGCTGCTAATTGGACTTTGACGGTGGAGGAGCTGGCACCTTGATCAAATAAGTGTGACAAAAACTCTAATACAGCTGGTATCGGGGCTGTAAAGGGATCCATATGTCTATGTTTCGCCCAGATCGAAAAACGTTTCCATTTGCTCTTATAGACTTTTCTAGTAGAAGGTTTATGAGCGGCTACTAAAACAGCTTTAACGGAGGAGGATATACCGGGAGCTAAGATTAGAACTGGATCAACCAAGCTGTGAGCTTGTCCAGGTTTGGAGTTGTCAACTCCAGGGGATGAGAAATCAGATCCAGAGTGGGATCCAAGATCCATGGAGGATTGACCAGATGAGACCATAGGCAAGGGAACAACCTTTGACGAGGCCAGAATGGGGCTATGAGGATCACTCTACTCCCCAACCGACGAGCTTTCTGCAAGAATTTTACCATGAGGGGGAGAGATGGATAAGCATAAAGTAGACCGAATGGCCAAACATGGACTAGAGCATCTCTGGGGGATTCCCCTGGTGGGGGAAGTAGAGCGAAGTACTCGCTGCACTTTGCATTAGAAGGCAGCAAGGTTGATCCCACTTGAGGAAGGTCTGCTTCACTACTCTCGGGTTCAGAGACCACTCGTAAGGTGAGAGGATGGTTCGACCCAGCCTGTCTGCCAGTATGTTGGACCGACCCGGAATGTACGTTGCTATAAGAAAGCAGTTGGTGGTGATCGCCCATTCCCAAACTCTCATGCCCTCTCGACACAGCGGATAGGATCTGGTTCCCCCCTGTTTGTTGATATACCAGACTACTGACATGTTGTCTGATTGAATTGCAATTGTCCCTAAGGGAAGAAGGGCCTGGAGTGCCTGCAACGCTAAAAGCACCGCCCTCATCTCTAGGACATTGATGTGCAACAAGGTCTCCGAGTGTGTCCATGTGCCTTGGACGGTTCTGCTCATGCAGTGCCCCCCCATCTGAGGCGAGAAGCGTCCGTGGTCACCGTGGCTTGGGGTGGGGTCATAGAGAAGGGGCGCCCTTCCCGGAGATCTGATGATTGGATCCACCAGAGTAGGGATCTCCTGCAAACCTTGCTGAAGGGGATAGCTGTACTTAGCGGATGTTGCAGGATGGACCATTGGACCTGCAAGGTCCATTGCAGGACCCTCATATTTAGATGAGCTAGTGGTGACAGATTGATGGCAGCCACCATGGAACCTAGCGCCCTTAGGACCAATTCCGCTGGGGGAGCCGGGGATTGTAAGAGGGCCATCACATGAAATGTCAGAGTTCGAAGCCTGTCCGGAGTTAGGAAGGCCCTCAACAGGTTTGTATCTAGCCTGGCCCCTATGAAATCTAAGGTCTGAGTTGGTTGAAGGGAGGATTTCTTGAGGTTGATTGAAATTCCCAGATGAGAGGCCAAGTGAAGGAAGTAATTCCTGGCTGAACAGAGTAGATGCCTGGTGGGGGCGATCAGGAGCCAGTCATCTAGGTATGGAAAGACCTGCATTCCCTGAAGCCTCAGGTGGGCCGCTACAACTGCCATCACACTTTGGTGAACACCCTGGGGGCTGTGGTGAGACCAAAGCTAAGGAACTGATAGTGGCTGGAAGCAGAGAAACCTTCTGGATCGTCTGTCCATCAAAATGTGGTAGTACACATCCTTGAGGTCTATAGAGCACATCCAGTCGTTCTCCTGCAGGAGTGGGAGAATGGACTGAATGGTGACCATCCGGAACTTTTCTTTGGCAACCGACAGGTTCAGAGTGGACAGGTCGAGGATTGGTCTTAAGTCCCCCATCTTTTTTGGCACCAAAAAGAACCTGGAATAGAAGCCTGATCCGGATTCATCTTGGGGGACGGGCTGGAAAGATCTTTTTTCTAGCAGCTGCTTTATTTCTGTGGCTGCTGCCTCCCTTTGATTGGGTGGGACATTGGGGAGGCTCCGGGGTCTGAGAGGGAGATTCAGAAAGGGGATAGTGTAACCTCTGGATATGATTCAAAGCACCCAGCGATCTGTTGTAATGGACTCCCAAACTGCTAGGTGCCTTAAGAAATGCCCCCCCCCGACTACCTCCAGAGTGGAGCAGTCGGGTAACCCCTCAGGGCTGCTGCGCAGGCCAATCCGAAAAGGGTTCTCTCGACCTGAAATTTTTCGGTCCCCCCTCTGCCTCTGGGCCGGCGTCCACCCTGTCCTCCTCTGCCTCTGTAGGACGAGGGGTCCGAAGCGAAACGGGACTGTTGACATTTTCAGAACCACATCTTCTTTTGTCCCCTTTGGTTCCTGGAGAAGGACCTCTGGGGAGCCGAGAAGCGGATCCCGACGGCAGACGTCTTCCCGTCTTTCTCGCTCTGGACCAGCGTGTCGCATACGGTCTTGCCAAACAGCGAAGAGCTGTCAAAAGAGGCATTTGTGAAGGATGCCTTGAAGGGTTCTACAAAGTCGCAGAGACGGAGCCAAGCATTCCAACGTAAGACAATGCCCGCTCCACTAGCTCTAGCGGCTCCTTCCGTGGCATGGGACAGAAGTCGCATAGAAGTGTTCAAAATGGACTTAAGAGTGGCCATTCGGGCTGAGAATGTTTTCTTATCCTCGGCCAACATGGACTCTGGGGGCGAGACTGCGTATTCTTTAATGAGATCCCGTATCACATGTGCCATGTAGTTCAGCGACCTTACAGAGAAGGTGGCTGAAGCAAACATCTGCTTCCCTATGCGGTCCATCGTCCGAGACTCCTTGTCGGGAGGGTGGACCGAGGAACTCTCCTGAGCTAGTTCCTTCTTAGTGGCAGCCGCCACCAACATGGCATCTACTGGAGCACCCTTGCTCCAAACCGTCCTATCTGTGGGCGGACTGAGAATTTTGTCTGGTCCCTTTGGTATGGGCTCCACAGTGTCCAGTTTCTTCCATGCCCTGGTAGTGATCAGATCTACCAGGTGATCGGTGGGACAGGACACCCAAGAGGTAGATGGGCCTGCGTCAAATTCCTCCAGAAACACAGACTCATCAGAGGAAGGCTTTTGGGCTGACCACCCCCCCTCTAATACGAAGCATTTCCATAATGTCTCCGAAGGAGACGTCCTTGGGGGGTGACCTTGGGGAACCTTCCACTTCCTGTGAGGAACCTCCTCAGGGGGGCTGTCAGAGGATGCCTCACCAACCACATCCTGTTCCTCTAAGGGAACCATCTGGAACGTAGGCGCGGGCTGTCCCTGGGGCCGGGTGATGGAAGGTAGGCCCATCTGAGATGGAGTGATGGGTGGAACCGCAGCAGGAGCCTGGGGCCTCGAGTCCCTCGACAAGACCCTCTCCATAACACTGAACACCAAAGGAGAACTGCTTTCTCTAAGCTCCGAGAGCAGCCCCTTCGGATCCGAGGTGCGGACCGGAGCCGGCGCCGATGCCATTGGATCCGAAGGGCCAGTATGCTCCAACCGAGACGGAGCCGAAGACACACTGACACCTCTGGATCTGAAGCTCAGCTCACAGCTCCGAGAGCTCGGATCCGAAAAAGGACCCGATAAACTCGAGGGTGCGGTTAGAGCTGAAGTGGGGTGCACTATCGGCACCGAGCCTCACCCGGCTCCGATTCTGCCTGGATCCGACGGCTCCAAACCCCGGAAGTGGGTCAGAGAAGGAGCAATCGGGGCGAAAAAGGGGATCGAGCTCCCCCCCCAAAGGGGGGGGGAGGCAGGAGCACTCCCATCTGCAGTTGGGCCTGGAGAAACCTACGCATCATCCGGTCCATATCTGCATCGGACAAGCTTCGGGTAGATCTAGATGAGGCCACCGAGGCAGGCCTGGAGTGACGCCTCGAAGATCTCGAGGGCGACCGGGTCTCCTCCTCCTCCGGCTCCGGGGAAAAACGGGGTGAATGGAGCCGGGAAGGAGAAGGCCCGGAAGCCCTAGGAGAGACTAACAGCTTAGCCGGCGGAGCCGAAGAGGAAGCTTCAGCCCGCCGCTTGTGGTGCTTCTCCTTTTTTTTCTCCCTCCTAGATTGCCTCTCCTACTGAGCCATGGTGGGAGGGTGAGTCCCGGCCAGGGGTGCAGGGATAGAAGGCGGGACCGCTGCGGTAGCAGCCGGTGCCGCCGAGGGAGAAGAGGACGAAGCCGAGTACGAGGGCAGAAGTCCCGCCAGAATCAGCTTCGACCTCCTATCCCTCAAAGCCCTGGGGTTGAAGGCTGCACAAATTGTAGAGTCCGAAGAAAGATGGTCAACCCCAAGGCAGATAACACACCGAGTGTGGCCATCCGCCAGAGATAGCTTATGGCCACACTCAGTGCATTTAGAAAAGAAGGTTTTAGGGGTCTCGGCCATAGTAACACAATAGGCCCAATCCAAACACACCTTCACACACATGGGAAGAGGGAAGACTAGACTACTAAAAAAAATATATAAATTTTACCAACAAAACTGGCTTAATTAACTATAAAAGGGGACAACACTCACTCGTTTAACAATTAACTAAAAACTAGATGAAAAATAAAGGTAATTTTCTTGAAAAATTCACGAAACCCTACGCCTGGAACTCGTTCTAGGTGCTTGAATAAGCCGCGGTAAACAAGATCTGAGGACAGAGATGGATGGCAGGGGGTTATGGGTAAGGGGGAGGAGCTTGGAGCTCGGATCTTAGCTGAATAAAGCTGCCGGCTCGGATCCTATACCCACAGGTTGATGAACAAATGACGTTAACTACTTCAGATCGTCTTTTAGTCAGTAACTCTGTCAGCTCTAAGGACACAGATGGAGCCGTAGAGAGAGATTTTGATTTGTCAGAGCCAAGAGCCCCTGGTTCTGTAGCGACCAATTTTTTTAGGTGGCTCTGATGCTGGAGCCGAGAGACAGCAGGTCGTTTATGTCCTTTTTCGGTTTTCGAAGATGATGATGATTTGGAGCTCTGGGATCCCTCAAGAGCTCCTGTGATGGGAAACTTTAATAAGCCCCTAACTACGAGCTTATTTTTGTGCTCAAGTAAGACCCTTCCACTAAAACCATGACAAATGGTATGGGTCTTGTAGATGGACGGCACCAAGGCAATAACACAGCTAGTGTGCCTTCCTTAACTGACATCTTTTGGTTACAGCATTCACATTTTTTAAATCCGGATTGCCTAGGTTCTTTCTGTTCCCTTTGATCCTTAGACATTATCTATTTTGATAAGAACACCAACAGCAAAAAAAAAAAGCAAACAATTCAAATTTTTGACTATAAAAACCACAAGCCTAAAAATTGACTATAACAGTTTTAGAGAGTAGTACATATATATATATATATATATATATATACACACACACATACATATGTACCTTGATCAAAAAATTAAAACCCACTACACTTTCTGCTGATCAACTCCCTGCCGAGTACCTACAAAAGTCAGCTGATGCTATTGCTTACCCCATTTCAATACTAATCAATCGAACCATAGTAGAAGCTAAAATTCCCACCATCTGGAAAATATCCTGTGTAATCCCACTTCACAAAGGAGGCAGCACTACTGAATTCTCCAATTATAGGCCAATAGCTATACTCTCTCCACTTGCAAAGAATATGGAAAAATGTATTCATAGACAACTCATGCACCACCTAATCCAAAATCCCCTTAAGGCAGACACTCAGCATGGCTTCCGTCCTCATCACAGTACTACTTCAGCCCTCCTAGCCTTTACTAACACCATAAACCATAATTGCAACAATAATTATATATCCTCAGCCCTCTTTTTGGATCTTTCCAAGGCATTCAATATGGTTGATCACCAACTTTTAATCCACACCCTGCAAACATTCTGTCTAGATACTGGAGCCCTCCAATGGTTTCAATCCTACCTGAATGGTCGACAGGAGGCTGTCCTCTGGCAGAACAAACTTTCTAACCTTCTACCTAACACCCTTGGAGTACCACAAGGCTCTATACTAGGGCCCTTGCTGTTCTCCATCTTCATTAACGACCTTTATACTGTCATCCCAAAAGTCAGCTGTATCCAATATGCTGATGACTCTACTCTGATTTGCTCAGCCACATCTCCATTAGAGTTATGGTCAGCTACCCAGACCACCTTTAATACAATAGAAAACTGGCTTTCTGAACATCATCTGATCCTAAATCCCAAAAAAATTAAAATACTGTTATTTTCACCAACACATAGGTCTACTGCTTTCACCTTTACCATAAAATCAAATGATGGCACAATAATCTCACCTGACCCATCTACAAAACTATTAGGTGTCATCATAGACAATAATCTAAAATTTGACCTACATGTTAACCAAACTATCAAAACCATCAATAAAAAACTAGGGTCACTTTACAGAATAAAAGCCTTCCTAACCCCTCCAGCTAAAATTGTCATAGCTCGCTCTCACCTTCTTTCAACCCTTCTGTATGCATCCCCTCTACTCTCAAATTTAAACAAGACTGTCCTTAACAAACTCTCAATTTGCTACAACCATATTGCCAGGTTTGCCACTGGGCTGCCTTTTAGGACACATCATTGCATCAATCTAAATCAGTTTGGGTGGCTTGAACTACCCAGCCTAATCCAGTATAACCAACTGATTATGGCCTATAAAATCCTCTATAATCCGGACAATACTCCTGCACTTAAAAATATTATCACCCCCCTATAACAATCCTAGACCGCTTCGATCCTCTAACAAACTACTAATTCAGACTAGCAAAATTAATAACACAGCTGGTGATTCTCTCTTTGCAAACTCTGTAAGTAGATCCTGGAACTCTCTTCCAGCTGATATTACCTTACTTTCCACCTTAGGTCAATTTAAAACTAGAATCAAACAACATTTGTCACTTAACTGGCTATGTCAATGTATCAAGCCTGGCTAACTCTCTCTAGAATGTGTAAAAATCTGTTAACCAGTTTACTGTGTAATTTAATTTAATCCTGACTTGTGCTCAGGATTAACTGTAACCTGTGGAACTTGTTTAACTTGCTTACTTATGTAATTTCTGTAAATAATCTGTAATATGTAATGCTGGTATTATGTAATGCTGTATCTGCTTACCCTTGAAGCTTTTCTCCCCGGACCTCCGCTGAAAATGGACATGCATCCAGTCGGACTATCCTGGTCAACAAATGTAAAATAAATAAATAAATAAAATATATAAAAAAACACAAGTCCAATATGCACTATGCATATAATAATAACTACTAACCTACTAGCTATATAAAGAAATGAACACTGCACACCAGTAATATATATATATATATATATATATATATATATATATATATATATATATATAAAACACTATCAATGCCAAACAACCAAAAATGCTTGAGGTGAATCCTCTAAGTTAAACAGATTCTCCTGACTACTTAGGGAAAACAAGTACACACGAGGGAAGGGGAGCGGCCCTCTAAATTAAATGGGCTGCCAAGAGCTCTCTAACTTAAACAGGTCTCGCTACAAAGGGGAAAACTCTTGGAAAACAAAAAAACGATCTTGGGAAGACAGGCCTGACGAATGGGAGGATTAAACTTTCCTAACTATGACAATTAAAGAATACTCTAACCAGTCGCACAAGACAGAAAAAACGTTTTCAGAATTATGACAGAAAATATCAAAGAAACTACTTAGCCAATAAGCCAGACAGAAGACTTCTCATTCGCTTGAGCAGAAATGAGATCTGTGTGATATTCCATATGCATCACGGGATAGGGGGGTAGCCTTGAGCCAGTAGAATCTCTCAAGCTTTTGTATTAGGCCGAGTTGGAACCGATGCTCAGTTCGAAACCCAAGCAGCAAGAATTAAGGCAAGATAGGACAACATAACATCATTGTTTCCCATCCATGACTCCAGCATAAATTTAACTCAGTTAAATATGTAGCCATTCTAACAGTATCCAGTAGCTGATTCCATGATCCTGGTATAATGGGAATAAATATTTACTATGAAATGAGCTTTTACAAAAACTTAATATGAAAATTATTATCCCATGCTTGTGAGTATACAGTTATTGTACTTTTCAAAATAAAGTAAATTTATTTATTTCACATTTGTTGACTAGGGAAGTCTGGCTGGGCACAAAAGCTTTTCAGCTGAGGCCTGGGCAGAAAAGTTCCAGTATATGCAGTACAAACAAAATCTTATAAGTTATACAAGAGCAACAATAACCAAGTCCAAAGAAAGTTGCAAACCACACCACCAAACAGTGTCTCGCAAGCAGGACTGCACACCACTTGCAGAATCAACGTTCAAACAAATGGTAAAAACCATAAAAACATCTGGAACACAGGAAGAAAAAAATGGTTGTTATTGTGTCTTTTCAGCTTTTCCAGGTTAGGGGTCGCCACAGCGGAATTCCGGTCCGCTAATAATTGGTAGCTGAGTTTTACGTGCCGAGTTACCAGCCCTGATGCACAACCTTCAACGAAGGTACGCCCATTCATGCATGTCTCCACGCTCTCTAGCTGAGAATCGAACCGGACAGCGTCTTACTGCGAGGAGACAATGGTACTCCAACTAAATCAAAAGACCATTTAATGAAACTTCTAAATGCTTTTGTCCCATAAATTACAACAGGACTTCATCAGAGATAAAAAAACAGTTAAAACATCACAAAGAGATTTGTTTCGAACATTTATAAAAACCCACATATTCAAACAACTTATTACATTTCGATAGTTGCCACCCCCGGCATCAAAAGAAAGTCATGGATAAAGGACAATTGGTTATGTTACACTGTATGATTTCGGGTCTTGTTTTGTTCCAGGAAGAAATTGATTAGCTTTGTTTTATGCTTACAAGAAGAGGTTTATTTCCTGGTAATATGTTTATAGAAGTTAACACAAAAAAAGCCAGTGGGTTATATTTTCCCCTCCTAGGAGAATCAGTACCCCCTAAGGTAGACCAGAACAACAATATAAAAAGTGATTATAACTACAGCCTAGTACTTACAACTGGGATAGTGAACCCATCTACAAAATAGTAAGAAAGAACTGGAACCAAGAGGCAGTTGGTAACAACCCCTATATAGTTTTTAGGAGGAACTGGTGTTTCAGAAATAATAATGAATGAATGGGAGGTATAAATA
This sequence comes from Protopterus annectens, assembly GCF_019279795.1. Lineage (NCBI taxonomy): Eukaryota > Metazoa > Chordata > Ceratodontiformes > Protopteridae > Protopterus > Protopterus annectens. The sequence goes on from NC_056730.1 coordinate 32,793,075, forward strand.
ATATTTGTTTGCCATCGACTGTAACTAGGAAGGGGACGTTCAGATGTGGTAGATGTCCCCAGTGTTCCTTCTTATTAGAAAGTACTGGTATTAAGGTAAAGGACTATGGTTATATTAAATCTGATGTTTATATTAATTGTTATTCCAAAGGTGTAATATACATTGTTATATGCCAGTCATGTGGCAAATTTTATATAGGGAAAACATAGATTTTTTAAAGAAAGGATATACGAGCATATGTATGCTGTTAAGAAACAAAATCAGACTAACACCCTTTGGAAGCACATTCAGCAGAACTGAGGACATTCAGGGGTGGAGCATGGAATTATAAGCTAGAAGCGAAAGAACTATTCTGGTAGATCAAATTATTTGTGCTGGACCTAATGGTCTCAAAGATACTGTCTCTATTTTACCTGTTTTAAAACTGAAAACTATAGGTTATGGCATTTAAATTACTGAAAAGTTTATTTATTGCACTTGCAGTTTTTAGATGTATCAATGGAAAAGTGTGTGGTGTGTAAATTCAAATACAAAATGGGGTGGGTGTGCACTTTTTATATTTGACAAATAATGTGATACTACTGCTTTAATTTTTGAAAAGTGCAATCAGGTATACCACTTCCAGTTCTAAGGTTATATAAGGTAGTCATGTTTTAACTGTACTTTTTTTTTTTTATCTCTGAGGAAGTCCTGTTGCAATTTATTGGGACAAAAGCACTTAGATGTTTCATTAAACGGTCTTTTGATTTTAGTTGGAGTACACTTCTTCCTGTGTTCTAGATGTTTTTATGTTTTTTACCATTTGTATCAATGTTGATTCTGCGAGTGGTGTGCGGTCCTGCTTGCGAGGCACAATATCAACAATGTCAGGCAAAATACAAATGTACAATGTCAAAATAGATGACGGTAATTATACATACAGTAGTAAGCCTTCTTATACTAATTACAACTGCAGTAGGACAGATGTCAAAATACAGAGTACTGAGTTATTTACAAAAAGTGGAAAGCAAAAGCTTGATTTAATTATGAGAAATAAATTAGTGGAATGAGAGTTAAGGGAGGCACAGGTAGAAGGTGGGGTGGGTGAAGACAGAGTGATAGTTGGTAACAGAATAGAGGAGAGCAGATGCATAGTAGAAGATGAGGGAGGAAGCAAAGATGTTATACTTATCCTGCAGATGTACAGCTACAGAGCCAGGATGTTGAGAGCTGCTTTCTTAGATGTGTTTTGAATGCCTGTTAGTTTTCAAGAAGCCTGACAGCATGTGGGAGGGCAGCTGCAGAGTTTGAGTATAAGAAAGCTTGTGATGCATTTTGGGCTTTAGTGACAGACAGGAGGAGTTTGTCTTTCGAATGAAGAGCTTTGGTAGGGTGGTAGTGCTGAAGCATACCTTTCAGTTTCGTACACTTATCAGGATAGTATAATGGAGTATGAACTAGTAGTAGCTGACTATAGTAAATCTAATTTAGTTGTTTAAGGGCAGAACAGTGACGAGTTCTAAAGGGACAATGTGCAAAACAGCGAGTTACTTTACGGCAGCATTGTTCCAGCTTTGATTCTGTGGACAACTGTAGGTTAGTAAAGAGTGGGGAGGTATACAGTAGGTAGGAGGGTGGTTTTAGCTGTGGTTTCTCTAGTTCTGTCTGTTATGTAGGGTTTTGTGCTGTACAAAAGCACAAGTTTTTCATTTTTCATAATAACAGTTTGGAAGTGTAGGTCAAAGTTGTTATAAGAGTTTGGTGTTAGGGACCTGTTCAATCAGGGTGTTAATTAATGCAGTGATTTTAACAAGAATTCTGCTTTGGGAGACTGTTTTTGGGGTGAAAAGTAGTAATTTCATTTTGGGGGTTAAGTAAGAGTTGTGAGTTGTCTAGCCAGGATTCTATGAACATAAAGGATTCTCGAGTAATTTCCTGAGGTTTTTGTATGTTTGAGGCTGTGCAAATGACTGTGGATTCATCTGCATATTGTACAAGAGTAGCATGCTTGGAAGTATTGTATAGGTGATTTATAAATATGTTAAACAGGAGAGGTCCAAGTATGTAACCTTGTTGCACTCCTATAGTAATGGGAAGAAATGAAGTGTATTCTTGCTGACATTTGACTGCTTGGAATCTGTCAGTTAAGTACCTGTTAAATCAGGAGAGGAAGGAAGGGAATAGACCCAAGGAGGAGAGTTTTAGCAATAGTTTATGGTGCCAGACAGTGTTGAATGCTTTGGACATGTCCAGGAATATGGACGACACTACATTTCCTGTATTTCTATTTTTATTAATTGTATCAGCAAAGTGAAATAGGGCAGTAGCGGTGCTATGGTTGGGATAAAAAACATGTTGCATGGGAGAGAGAAGACTGTGCTTATGGTAAGGTACTGAAGTAACTGGGAACGGATACAATTTTCTAATATTTTAGACAATGGTGGCAGGTTGGCAACTGGTCTGAAGTTGGAGTAGTCAGCAGAGGATCCTTCTTTATAAAGAGGAAGTATGTATGCCTTCTTCTAAATGGCTAGGACATGAGACTCTAGAATGGGTTTATTATTATAGAAGATATGACAGAGCTTCAAGGTTAAATTTTTAGGAATTCTGGAGGAAGGCTGTCTGCAGCAGAGCTTGTAATTTTTACTTTTAGGAGATATTTTCTTATTGTGGAGGCAGGGACAGGTTTGAGTGAGAAGTGAGCTTCCATGGGGTTTTGCTGGTGTGATGGTGGGGGTTGTCCTTGATAAGTGAGGCTACAAGGAAGTACTTGGTGAAGGAAGTACTTGGAGAGGAAGTGGGTTATTGACTTTGCCTGGATTTTAGTATATTTTGGACAGATGGACAGACATTTTTAGGATTATTTAGGTGTACCTGCTATAACTTAACAGTACTGGAGTTTTTTGTCAAGCCTTATACTGTGTCGAGTTTTACTTATCTGTTTGTACAAATGAAGAAGTTTTTCCTAGGATTTGTTAGCATGCTACGCTTTTCTAGGCTTTGTCTCTAAGCACCATTAGTTGCCTACTGTTTTTAGATAGCCATGTTTGCTGGACTGAGATTAACTATTTTTTTCTTTTGATAGGAGCATGTTTGATCAGTATACTGGTAAAAGTTTTGTTAAATTTGAGGGTGGCTTTGTCTTGTTTAATATATTCCAATTATATTGCTTGAGAATGGAGATGAAACTTTCCGCATTAAAATTGGATAGGCCACGCACATTCTTGCATGCATGATGCTTTAGTGGACTGCTACTAGCTTGTTTACAAAACTAGACAGGTTGCCACTTAGGATGCCACACAGTGTGCCATAGTTATAGATATTATTGGGGTTACTTGACAGAATCCAGTCTACAGCAGAGACCTTAGAAGAGGGTTTGTTATATCTTATTGCTGTACTGATGAGCTGAGAGAAACCATGCAGGTTAATACTGGTAATGGGGGTATAAGACACAGTTTGGACTTGGTTTCTTGAGATACATTGGTAGATGCACAGAATAGTATGTCCTATGCTGTGCTGATTTATTTCCAGGGGAAATACATATAGCTATGACACATACAGTATTATAACACTTGAGCTTGAGTAAGGCAATAAGAATCTCTGTATTACTGAATGAGGGATGCTTTTTCTGATAAAGGGATATGTTTAGGTGTTTTGGGTATGTAATAGCTACCCCCATCTGCTGTTTTGGATATATGGTCTGCTTGAAGGATATTACATCCTGGAGGGAGGATTTCACTGTCTTTGTCTTCAGGCTTTAGCCACGTTTCTGAGAAACCGAGGATGTCAGGGCTGTAATGAGATATGAAAGCATGCAGTTAAGTTACTTGTGTTACCGATGCCGCTAAGGTTAATGTTTATAAATTTTGGACTTGTTTTACCCGAGCTGCAGGAGTGAGATGTTGCACATTATTAATGGTTATGTGGGCCATTACAGAAGAGACTACAGTTGGATCTGGGATGGGGTGAATGTCACCTCATAGTTGCAGACTGGGCAGGGATAGCTAGAATATACAATGCCATTTGGGTTTAAATTTGTTCTTTGGGCCTAATTTGTGGGTTGGATTACTTACTTTTATACATGTTTGTTTGAAAAGATGGATGTGAGACAGTTTGTAATGGCTGTGAGCTATACTGAATGAAATATGGGAGTAATTGCCATTGAGATAAATGGACTGAGAATCAGGCATAAGACTGGTGTTGAGAGGGGCATGATGGTTGTGTGTGCAAGAAAGTGGACAGAAGTGAATTATAGTATGTTGAACAATTTGCTAATTATTACATGAGTGCTCAGTTAATTATAATGTATACAGGATCCTGACAGAAGGCTGGATAGGGTTTGACTGGTTGTGGGCTGGGTGAAGTGGGAGGGGTTGTCAAGTTACAATATAGAAGAAATCCGACTGAAAGAAAGAAAAAGGTAGGAAGCAGTTCATGGGTATGTGAAGGAGGGGCAAAAGTATGAATTGTAAACTATTTTGTGATCAGTGGTAACATGGTGAGCGGAAATTAGCTCAGGATAAGTATAAAGAATGTGGGGGGGTGGGAATTGGGGGTTGGATAGGGGAGCAGAGGGAGCCTGAGCATAGCGAGGGACAACCAAGTGGCCTCAATCAAACAGCTACTTCAATACAATGCAGTCACTCCCTCCATAGACGGTTTTCCTGTAAAAAAAAAACAATAAGGTAGAATATTTATGGATACAAAGACAAGATCTTTGAACTTTAAGTACTTGAGGTGAGTCACAGCATTTTATTTTATTATTATGGGTTTTACTTGCTTTTTCCATGGAAATTTTATACTGATAGAGTAAAATATACTAACATGTTAATTCAGCTTCACCTTAAGCAGTATAAGGCCTGTGTGTGTGGGTGGGGTTGCTCTTCTAGCAGAGCAGATTCAACACCACAGTACAGAACACACTGATGCAGAAGTGAGGGAAAACAAGATATTTCAGCATTGTAATTTTATTCTTGGAAACTGCCTTACACAGGTTTTAACTGGAGGTATTTTTCCTTTTTTGCTTTTGCAACTGGAATGCAATTCAGCTGTAGAAGTTCCCTTGGTAGTGAGATTGTCTTAACTTTTACAGCAGGAATCATCAAGAATACTGTGCATACCTCTCAACCTGGAAACATCAAAAATCTGGACAAAGGTCCATGAAAAATAGGTACAAATCTGTATGCTAACATACAATTTGCATACATAATTATGTAACCCCACCTACTCCAAAGGAATTGTGGGATACTACATTTCAGACTCAAACTATGGCCACATCAATAACTTCATATACAAAATTACTGTGCACTCTATTAATCTTAACAAGATGGTGACAATCATCTTTAGACAATGTTCACAGTGAACACTGACTAAAGATAATTGTCACTGTTGATGTGGCAACCTGACCCTATCTGGAAAAATGGGAAAAAAAGGTTGTGGATGAATGGATTAATACACTAGCTCATATACTACACAAATGTTGACAACAGCAAGAAAATTATCAAAATGCAGCATTCATTTTCTCACTTTTAGGAGTCTGACAATGCCACACCCCTACTTCCTCTCCAACCTACACAACTTCCTCTCCAATTTCCACCCCCCCCACCACTTTACTGTTTAACCACTACTATTCCTCTGAAGCACATTGATCCCACCCATTGATGACATATAACATGTCTATAAATAATTATAATCTCCTTCCTCTTATCTTACCACTCTTAATTCTGCCATACTTTCTTACTAGCTATGAAAATTTCACATTCGTAGGTTTCTCTTATCCAAAATGCCAAACCAAGACCCCCTACCTCCACTGACTGCACAACTTGCCCACTACTACACTATCCCAAAAATTATAAATTCCAACCACTTGCTTCTAAAAAAACCACTCCAATCAACACCAAAATCCAAATATGAACTAAAACTACTATTCAAAGTTATTAGACTACTAGCGTATCTAAGAAAAAACATAACCAAAGATGGGGACATCCATCCTAATCCAGGCCCAACCTTAACTCAAAATCCTACCAGCCCACCACTCTCCCACCGATTGGTCAACTCCCTCCTAATATGCCACTTAAACATTAGAAGCCTAAACAATAAGATACATAGCCTGCATGCTGTTCTAGCCACATACCTCCCCAACATAATGTGTCTATCTGAAACTTGGCTCCGGCCATCAACCAAAGACAATGAGATCCTGCCTCCTGGTTACAATATACTTAGGGCAGATAGAGTAAAGAAAAGAGGAGGTGGAATAGCCGTCTTATATAATAGCACACTTAACATCATAACTAACCCTATACAACCACCCCAGGTCTCTAACGCTGAAATACTAGCTCTAAAAATTCTACTAAATAATCATAAGGGCATTAACCTAATTGTCACCTATATTCCCCCTGGGAACAATGTAGAAACACTAGAGGTCATTCTACATTGGATAGCCAACAACTACCCTCAAGAAACCATTGTCCTGGGCTATGTTAATATTGACTGGAACCAATGCACAGCACAGTCCAACCCCATCCCTGTTAACCTACATGGATTCTCTCAGATAATATCATCTACCACACGTACAGGTAACAATAACCAAAAAGAGAGTATACTAGACTGGATACTCACCAACAGTCATCCCCAAAACTATGTCTGGAACTCTCCCTAATGATCGTAGTGATCACCTGCTCACATACATCATGAAAGACAAAATTAATTGTACAAGCTTACCTATTTATAGGTCTATCAGATCCAAGAAAAACTTTGACTCAACTAAATTTCAACTTGAACTCAAATCATGTAAATGGACAAAACTAAAGTTCCTTCCCCTTGATGAGGCAGTGTCATCATTTAACAATTCATTCCTTACTATACTTGACTCGCATGCCCCTAAACGCTCAATAAGAATTAAAACTTAACTAGCACCCTGGCTAACAACAGACACCAAAACCAAAATAACAACTAGAGACAAAGCGTGGGATAAATGGCACACTACCAAACTACCCCTAGATCGTATCAAATTCCAACAACTTAGAAATGAGACTAAAAAAGCCATCATACTAGATAAGAAAAATTACTTCTACAATCTGCAACATAAACATCAGAATAACCCTCAAAAGTACTGGGCAGGCATAAATAAACTTCTCCAACCAGGCAAATCCACTACTCCGTCCCCAGGAACATTATCTGACAAGAGCCAAGAACATATAGCCAATTCATTCAATACTTTCTTCACAGAAACCATCCAGTCATTAGCTAACCAACTTTCTCCTCCCCACACTTCTATAAACACTATACCCGACTCACCACTCTCTTTTAACTTCCAGCCAGTGTCCACATCCTTTATCAGATCCCTTTTGAAAAAACTGAAGCCAACCACCCTTTCAGCCGATCTTCTGCCAGCTGAATACCTGCAAATTGCTGCAGATGTTGTAGCCTATCCTATCTCAATCCTAATTAACAGAACCATAACCGAGGCCTCAATCCCCTCAATTTGGAAAATATCCTATGTTACTCCACTCCACAAAGGAGGTTCATCCACAGAACTATCCAACTATAGACCTATAGCCATACTATCGCCACTTGCCAAAATTATGGAAAAGTGCATGCACAACCAACTAATGCTCTATCTAACCCAAAATAAACTACTCACAGACTCTCAACATGGATTCAGACCCCATCATAGTACAACCACTGCCCTCCTCTCTTTTACTGAAAACATTAATCTTAACCAGAATAATAAAAAAAATATCCTCCGCTCTCTTCCTGGACCTATTGAAAGCCTTCGATATGGTAAACCATCAGTTACTTCTATATACTTTAAAAACCCTGTATCTAGATACTCCAGCCCTTGACTGGTTTCAAGCTTACCTCACTGGGAGACAACAAGCAGTAATGTGGCAAAACAAGCTCTCCTGCCTACTACCAAATACCATAGGAGTTCCTCAAGGTTCCATATTAGGACCTCCCCTCTTTTCAGTCTTCATAAACGACATCCAAACAGTCATCCCTGAAGCCACCTGCATTCAATATGCAGATGACTCGACTATAATATGTTCCAATGCCTCTCTTGCAAATCTACTAACTACCAACCAACATAGCTTCACCAAAGTCGAAAACTGGCTTGCCAACCATCTCCTGATCTTAAATCCAAACAAAACCAAGTTACTTCTCTTCTACCCAACCAATAGATCTCCGACTGAAAACTTCACTATAAAATCCAATAATGGGACCATCATCTCCCCAGACACCTATACAAAGCTATTAGGAGTAAACATTGACAATAAACTCAGATTTGATATACATATCAACCAAGCCATTAAGTCAGTCAACAAGAAACTTGGGACCCTATATAGAATTAAAGCCTTCCTTACCCCGAATGCCAGGGCAGCCACAGCCCGTTCACACCTTCTTCTCTACCCTACTATATGCCTCTCCTGTCCTCACTCACCTTAACAAATCTGATCTGGCCAAGTTCTCATCCTGCTATAATCACATTGCCAGGTTCGTTACAGGCCTACCCTAAAGAACACACCACTGTACTAACCTGAAAAAGCTTGGATGGATAGAATTCCCACACCTTCTTCACCAGTCCCAACTCATAGAGGCCTTCAAAATCCTTAAACAACCTGAGAATACCCCAGCACTAAAAAACTTAATGACTCCCTACTCCAATCTAAGCTGCCTTCACCAGCAAACAGACTCCTTGTCCAAACAACTAAATCTCTCAACCTAGGTGGTGACGCGCTATTTGCCACCACCACTGGTAAAATATGGAACTCTCTCCCAAATAACATCACGCTTGCAACTTCTCTAAGTCAATTCAAAAATAGTCTAAAACTCCACTTCAAGTCACACTGGCTATGTCCTTGCTCAAACCCAGACTAGCTCTGTGCCATTAACTAAAACATAAACAACTAGCTAAGATGATAAGTACTTTGTATACTGTGATAAAGAAATACTAACTCTATGTCATTATACTGCCTACCGTCCTTGCTAATATGTTATTAATGTTACATTTGTAGTAATCTCAGAAATAGTAATGGCAGTCTTGTACTTGTATGTAAATAGCCTATGTTTTTGTTAAGTTCTTTCAGCTCATTTACTGTACCTAATTATCAATATAACTTTGTTGGAGCTTTTCTCCCCGGGCCTCCGCTGAAAAAGGACATGTATCCAGTCGGACCATCCCGGTTAACAAATGTAAAATAAAATAAATATAACATGCTTTGACCTTCCAGTGATGACACTGCGTCATTGAGAAATATTGTTGTGTGTCTGTGAAACAAACACAAAAACAAATATTAACATGATATCAATGTATTTAGTAAGAATCTAAGGCAGAAATGTTATGAAACAGGAATCTTTTACAGTTTAAGTCTTTAACTGTTTAACTTTACATTTACCATTCTTCAGATGTACCTGTACATCAGATAATAAACACAACTCTTGCTTTTGACTGCTTTAACTAAAATATTAACAAGACCCCCCCCTATACTGTAAGTGAATATTGACAATACATTTTTATGTCTCCCACAACCGTTTTTCATACCGTGCTCTCAATAAAATGTAGCTCTCCCAGACCAGTTTTTAAAATATGTATATATAAATGGCAAACTATGAGCAAGCGAAAAAAAATTTACATTTCTACTGTAGGCTATTCTAGATTAATAAGTTTCTGTTTCTTCTGCTTCCTAATATTAATTGGCAAGTCAACTGCTTAAGGAAGCCAGTCTGAAAAGTGTTTGGATGCTGTTATGAGATATGGGTATTAAACGGAAATACAAAAAAAAAATTGTGCCAGTTCTAAACTGCCTTTATGCAGAAAGGGAGAAAAAAAACAACAAAAAGTATCTAAAATATTTAATTTCCCTGACAATACAACATGCAAGAAAACCAACAGAAAAGCAGCTGGCAGAGCAACAAAATCAATGCATAAACACAATAAACTTTAGAGCCCAGCATTAAAAAGAATCAACATTACTGGCTTTTGATTCAGCCGTAATAGGCGCGATTGTGTGAGAACCGGCAAATCGGCACTTAAAGCGATTTATTCATAAGCTCAAACAAGTAGTACTAGGGCTGTAGCTGTATTTAATGCAATTAAACAGCCCACCAATACATTACACATGCAGTTTGTAGACATTAAATTCTAAACTGTTTCATCATGCCTCCTCCTACCATATGCATTTAGTATCTGTAGCCCCCTGCAGTTATGCAATATCTGAAGGCTTTTTGCCTGCTGCCGATCATCACCATTCAATCAAAATAAGTTATTCACCTTTCTTTACTGAGCCACTCTACTTCATTAAGTAAAAGTATCTCTTCTCTGCAATGCCCTTATTCAAACTCTGATCAGTATGGCTTAACAGAAAATTAGGCTGCCGTAACAGTAAATGCACAAGTATCTCAAGCTCATTAAGTAAAAGTATCTCTGCAAATCAGGCTGATGTAACACTTAACTTCATTAAGTCAAGTATCTCTGCAAATCAGGCTGCTGCCATAACAGTAAATGCACAAGTATCTTGAGTTGAGCCACAATGCCACTGTTCAAATTCAAAGTCTAAAAGAAAATCTGGGTGCCGTAAGCTTAATAGAATTGCTGCTGTAACACTACACTCTACTTCATTAAGTAAAAGTATCTCTTCTCTGCAATGCCGTTATTCAAAGTCTGATTAGTTTGGCTTAACAAAAAATCAGGCTGCCGTAGTAGTAAATGCACAAGTATCTCGAGCCACAAGCTTAAAATAATTCAAAGTTTCTCGCGGATTGCCTGCATGCAGCTTTAACACAGAACTCGAAAATGAAATCTGAATTCACAACTAACTTAAAAAGTGCAAGCTTAACTTTCACGCACAAGTATCTCAAGCCAAGCTCTAATCCTACACTTTCTTAACTTACTTGGCTGGAAAAAAGTAACAAGCGGACCGCTAGTTAATGGCTTGAGATTTTTCTGACAGCATGTCTGTCATTGTGAAGCTGACGTCATCGGGCACTCCCTGCACGTGACGACGTCAGGAACACATTCATTCAAAAAAAAAAAAGCGAAAAACAAACCCAGGAAATTCAGAAATTAAAGAGGCCATTCGGGAATTCGTAGCACCCCAATATTCCAGTATTTACAGAGGCATTCGGTATGGTTGAGAGGTATGACACTGTCTACTCAAGAGCACTAGGAGAGAAACAGATTAAAATAATTAGGACTGTTTGGTGGTTGAACTGGATAGAAAAAGTATTATTCATCTATGCTCTACTACATTAAGTAGTGTTTGGCCAACATAAGTAATGCACTATACTTCACAGTTGTACATTTATTTATACTTTATAGCCTTTTAACCACAAAATAAGGAAGCTAGAAGGAGGAATGTCCAGGTATGCAAGTTTGGGATTACTAAAATGGAGGCTTCCAGAGTTTAAGGAGGACAGATAGAAAACAAAACAGCTAACGAGATATGTGTTGATATGCAAGTTTGGGATTACTGAAATAAGATGTTATGTACTCACCATAATGTTCCATCTGAGTAGGAAACTTCATTTGTCTGCAACCTTTGGGTATCGGATCCGATCTCGGATCCGAGCTGGCAACTTGTTTCACAGCTATCAGATCCGAGCTCCTAGCTCCTCCCCTTACCCATAATCCCCTGCCAACCCTGAAGGGGACTAGGAGGAGGACATTCAGGAACTAAAAATTCTGAAGGTCAGGGAGAAGGAGGGGGGACTGTTGCAGACAAATGAAGTTTCCTACTCAGACGGAACGTTATGGTGCATACATAACTTCTTAATCTGAAGTAGGTACTTCATCTGTCAGCAACCTTTGGGACAGAGTCCCCAGCTACCTGGATCTTGGGCGGCCATCATGGAAGGATATTGCGGAGCCAAAAGACGCTCTCCCTCTGGAGATAACGTCCATCTTATAATGGTTGATAAAAGTATGAGATGAGGCCCAAGTGGCTGCGGAGCAAATATCATCTAAAGACAATCTAGACCTAAAGGCAGCGGAGGTAGATATAGAGCGAGTAGAGTGTGCACGAACTCCCTGAGATGCGGGCCTCCCAGAACTTTCATAGGCGATAGAATACACTGTGAGATCCATCGTGATAAAGTGACCTTAGAGACAGGTTTACCCAAGTTAAATTTGGCAAAGGAGATGAACAACTGGTCGGGATTGTTTATGACCAGCAGTCCTGTGAATGTAAAAGCGCAGTTGTCTATGCACATCTAACGAATGCAGTTTGTATTCTCCTTTGTTCTGATACTTAGGAAAAAAGACTGGCAGGTTAATGGATTGGTTGATATTAGCCTCTGAAGCCACCTTGGGAAGAAACGAGGGGTTGGTCCTGAGGTAAACTCTATCCTGGTGAAAGGCCAAGTACAGGGTTTTACACAAAGGGCTTGAAGCTCAGAAACTCTTTTCGCCGAAGTAATGGCGACAAGGAATGCCGTTTTCCAAGATAGGTACTTAAGATCAACCAAAGCAGCAGGTTCAAAAGAGGGAGCTGTTAATGCCTGTAGGACTAGTGATAAATCCCAAGGGGGTATAACTTCCTTGACAGAGGGTCTGAGCAGGAAGGTACCCTTGAGAAAGGTTTTACACAATTTAGCCGTAATCAAGGGACCTGACTCATGTCCCACATGGTAATGAGAGATAACTGCCAGTTGAACCTTGACCATAGAGCAGCTGGCCCCCTGATGAAACAGACCTGTAAGGAAATCCAACACAGTCGGTAACGGCACTGTGAAGGGATCTAAGTTATGATTCTCCGCCCAGATGGAGAAACGCTTCCACTTACTGCAATAGACCTTTCTAGTGGAAGGTTTGTGTGCTGCTACTAGGATGGCTTTAACTGGGGAAGAGATTCCGGGAGTCCTGACAAGGAGTGGAACTGGAGCAGCCAGGCTGTCAACTTGAGGTTGTCCAGATTCGGGATCGGGAGATTTAGGGGATGAGATATTAGATCCGGTAGGGGATCCAGAATCCAAGGAGGATTTACCAGGTGAGACCACAGTTTCATAGTATAGTACTAGGCTATCTGCTCTGGGGCATTTGTAAGCCTAGCCATAGTGATGTGGCTTTTGCCACCCCATGAAATGGTACAAAAATGTGCAGAATAAATCTAGAATACTGTGCCTCTGTCTAGTACTGACACAATGAAGGTCCCCTTATATAATAGAATTAGTTTATTGTCCCCTGTCTAGCAGTGACACAGATGTGACCCCTGGGGTAAACTTACGATCTCCCATCCACTCATCAAGATTTCTCTTGAAGAGAGTCAGCGAGGGGCTCTGCCTAATACGAACTGGGATCCTGTTCCAAAGCATGGGAAGCCTCTGGGTTATGAATCTATCCCTCCAGCATGTCCTATTCATACTTGTGCCGAGGTTTAAGTCTTTAGCTCTCGTGGTCCTGATGGATTTGGATTTTTTGAGGTGGAGCATGTCCATCAGATCCTGACTGGACATGGCCTTGTACGTCAGGCAGAGATCACCTCTGAGCAGGCAGTATGCTACTGAATAGAGCTGAAGTTTCTTTAGTCTGGCAGAATAAGACATATGTTGGAGACCCTTGATCCTTTTGGTGAGGTACTTTTGTGGTCTCTCCAGCTGTTGCAAATGCCGGGTGAGGTACATATCAAATGGGGCATTGTACTCAATCATGGGTCTGATGAGGGAGGAATATAGGGGTACAATGACATCCTTGGATCTGGATGTGAATCCCTTCATGATGAGGTGTGCAAGGTAGAATGTTTTTCTAACCACTTTGGCAACGTGGGTGTCAAATGAGAGGTCGCTGTCTACTTGGATCCCTAGGTCTCTGATTACTTTTTCCGTACTCAGTGGGTTGCTGTCTATGTGATAATTTGTGGGTACTTTGTTTTTTCCAAAAGGGATGACTATACATTTTTTGGCAGTTAGTTTAAGGCCGTGACTACAGCACCAGTTGTCCGTTTCAGTGAGGCCTTTTTGTAGGATGTGTGTGTCTGCTGGTGTATCGACTATGGCGCCTAGTTTGCAGTCGTCTGCGAACTTTGTCAGCCACAGCCCTCCCATGTTTGCTTTAACATCTGAGAAATAAATGCCGAACGAGATGGGTCCCAGGACAGATCCCTGTGGGACACCACTTGTGACTGGCTTTGAGTCTGACATTGCTCCAGCGATTTTAACTTTATGGGTTCTGTCCTTTAGCTAGTTTGCAACCCATCTAGTGACATAAGGGTTTACTTTTAAGCTGTTTAGCTTATCTATGATGCCTGAGTGGGGTATTGTGTCGAAGGCCTTAGCCAAGTCCAGGTATGCTGTATGGACTGCTTTGCCCTCATCAATGGCTCTAGTGACTGTTTCAAAAGTCAACCAGGTTTAAAAGGCAGGATCTGCCCTTTACAAAGCCAAACTGGGTGGGGTCAAGTGTCTGTAGGCCCCTATGTCTCTGTTTATGAGTTCCATAATGATTCGCTCCATAGCTTTGCAGACCAGGCTAGTTAAGCTTATGGGGCGGTAGTTTCAGGGTCTGTAGAGGCACCCCCTTGTGGAGTGGGACCACTGTTGCTGTACGCCAGTGTTCAGGTACATATCCCAGTAAGGCTAAGGTTAAATAGCATTTTTATGTGTGGGTTTAGCTCCTCTTGGAGTTCACGTAACATGCACCCCGGGATACCGTCAGGTCCCATTGATGCTGTGTTTTTTGCTTTGTTTAGGGCAGTTCTCACTTGGACATTTGAGATGACAGGGAGATTACATTCAGCTGGGATAAGTATTTCTTCTTTTGGGGGTGAAGGAGGGGAGAAATTTGCACTGAACCTGTCAGCCAGAATGTTGTCAATATCTGTGGGTTCAGTGTATTTTTTGTTGTTGTGAACCAACTCTGAGCATATCTGAGGGTTTCCGCCCAGGTTTCTAACATAGCTGAAGAAGGCTTCGTGGTTATCTTTAGTGTCCTTAGCGATTTTTCTCTCAAAGTTTGCCTTGGATGTTTTTATGAGAGAACGTAGTTTTCTGCTAATGTTGATCAGAGATGTCTTCCCTTCATGGGATTTCGCTCTGACGTGCAGTAGCTTCCTTCTTTTGTTATACAATTTGTTTATGGCTGAGGTCCACCAGACAGGACGCTTACATTTGGTGGAGAGGGACTTGGATTTGTTTGGGATTGCATGATCCATGCATTCTTGGAGATGTCCAAAGAAAGCATTTGTGAAGGATTCGGCATTGTGGGATGTGGTATCCACTGGTACAAAGGGCTTAAAGGATACCATCTCAGTCTTAAGAGTGAAGTCTGCTTTTGAGAAGTTTTTCACTGTGGTCTTTTGTGCCGGGGCTGGAGGTGGGATATGTATATCCAGGGTGATTAGTTTGTGGTCAGATCTCACTAGTGAGGGGTATACTTCCGGTGTGGAGCATTTTGTCCCCATGTTTGTGATGATCAGGTCTAGTATATTATCTCCCCTAGTGGGAGAGGTGACTAGTTGTTGCAGTGCATTTGAATTTATGAATTCCAGGAACCTTTGGGCTAGGGTATTAGGGCTAGAATAATGTACCCAATCTATGTTTGGGTAGTTGAAGTCTCCCAGTATGATGGTATTTTGTGATACATTCATATCCTCCAATGTCTTCAGGAAGGCTGAGTGGGGTTCTTGAGATTGGGAGGGTGGTCTGTACCATGCTACCAGTTGTATAGCAGTTTTGCCTATGGTTAGTTGCACCTGTATGGTCTCTGATGCTTCATGTGTTGCTACTAACCTGGAGGTGTGGGTGTCCTTTATGAATATGGACACTCCCCCCTCCCTTTGTGGTTCGGTCCGGGTTTTGGGGCCAAAAAGCATGATACGAGGTATAGCCTGGTAGCGCTGGGGTGCTCTCAGGAGCCTTGAACCAGGTTTCAGTTACTGCACAGACGTCGATGTTCTCCATGCTGAGGAGTGCATCAAGTGCCTGCATCTTGAGATTTAGACGTCTGGCGTTGAGCAGCATTACCCTTAGTTTTTTTCCATTTTTGTTTTCTAAGGAGGTGGGTTTGTCTTTTGAGCCTTGCCTAAAAAAGGCACTATGGGGGTGGCAAGAGCCTTAGCCACTATCCGGACGCCCAGTGGTGACAGGTGTAAGCCATCCCTTGCGAAGCAGTGTGGCTTGTCCAACATATCATCCCAGGCAGACAGACATTGGATCCCCTTAGAATGACACCAGTACTTCAGCCAAATTGTTAAAGCTGATCATCTTGTCTTTGTATTGTGGTATCATTCTTGGTGAGGGCAAGATGCTGCTCAGGGTCAAGGTCATACCAGCCTGGGCTACATAATCGGAGAGCTCCTCTGTGTCTCTTTTCATGTAGTCCAGGGAGGTACGTCTCAGGTCATTCACACCAGCATGGACAATGACGGAGTCATATTTGTACTTGCTTTGGAGTGACCTGAGTGCGTGTGTTATGTGGCGGATCCTACCTCCCGATAGACAGCTCACAGTCACCTTTCTCCTTGTTCAGCCTGGTCAGTGGGATATCAGTGTGTCTGACTATGGAGTCACCTATTACTAGTGTATCAGGCAAGGTGTTTGGCCTTAAGGGCTGCGATTGGTCGACACACTGATTTATTGAAGTATGTGTTGCATGTGTTTTGTTTTGAGGTGGTGGATTTTTGGATGTCTGCTTTGGGAGCCTCTGTTGTTTTGGTAAGTTTTTTATTAGAGTCTCCGAGTATGTCTTTGTGTTTTTATGTGTTTGGTTTGCAGTTGTGGTAGGTCTATGTGGGACTGGGATTGTTGTGTGTGTGGTTGCCATCTCCTCCTGTCTGGTCATGCCAGCCCTGAGTTGAGAGAGTTCAGCCTACAGTTTGGCTATATAGTTGCATCTCTCATATGTATTTGTGTTTGTTGGGAGGAGGAGAGGGTTGTCTGTGTACATGAGACAATTGTAGCATTGTCTCAAGATACCCAGATTGACCAGCTGAACTGGAGACGACGCCAGTAATCTACCACTCGACATGCTAGAACAGTATAAGGGAGTGGTATACCTTTAAGGGAAGTGGATATTCACAGGGGTGGTAAGTAGATGTAGTGCTTTACTTAGTACGAGAGTGCTTACTTAGTAGAGAAATATTGAGAACAAGTGCTAGGCTTATAATACAGTGAGTAGTGTGGTTATACTAAGAGTAGAGCTTCCTTAAGGGAAAATTTGAACAGCAGACTTGGCGGTGCCAGAAAAAGTTTAACCTTGTTTAACCGGCGCTGCGCTATGCGCACAAAGCCGTGCAAACGTGGATTTTAAACAGTGAACTACAAAAGAGCTAGAAATGGTCCCAAACAACCAATTACTACAGCTTCTTGTGCTGAGGTCACTTCCCCCAAGGACAGGTAGGCTGCTCAAGGCTCCCCACTCCCACTGGTGAGCAAAGAAACTTCCTTCTATCCAAGTAAGGTAATGGACAACACAGGAACTACACCACAGCCCAGAATACAGCAATGCCTGTAAACTGGTCTAAACTAGTCGAGGAAGGCAGGAAAACAAGGATTATTTTTTTGTTTTTTTGGTAGAAACACACAGAAAATGCAGAAACAGTGATAAAGTAGTTACACAGGCTAGCACACTTTAGTGGGCAGCCTCCACAGTTAAATTAAACAAACAAACAAGCAAACTTTCGATCAAATTCGACTAAAATGTAACTTTAAGTGCAGATTTTAAAATAATGCAGCAATCAGTTAAAAACAGTTCAGGCTAGTTCAAGGTAAGCTACAGAAGCTATTTCAAGTGAAAAAAGCAAAGATACTAAAATCCAGAAGGTAGTCGCTTTTCTGAATTCCCTGCTGCTAGGACCACTCTGTAAACCCACGTGGAGCTTGTCTGAGCAGTATAGCCAGAAAAAAACGCCCAGAGGCGGATTTTAAACAGTGAACTACAAAAGAGCTAGAAATGGTCCCAAACAACCAATTACTACAGTTTCTTGTGCTGAGGTCACTTCCCCCAAGGACAGGTAGGCTGCTCAAGGCTCCCCACTCCCACTGGTGAGCAAAGAAACTTCCTTCTATCCAAGTAAGGTAATGGACAACACAGGAACTACACCACAGCCCAGAATGCAGCAATGCCTGTAAACTGGTCTAAACTAGTCGAGGAAGGCGGGAAAACAAGGATTATTTTTTTGTTTTTTTGGTAGAAACACACAGAAAATGCAGAAACAGTGATAAATTAGTTACACAGGCTAGCTCACTTTAGTGGGCAGCCTCCACAGTTAAATTAAACAAACAAACAAGCAAACTTTCGATCAAATTTGACTAAAATGTAACTTTAAGTGCAGATTTTAAAATAATGCAGCAATCAGTTAAAAAACAGTTCAGGCTAGTTCAAGGTAAGCTACAGAAACTATTTCAAGTGAAAAAAAAGCAAAGATACTTAAATCCAGAAGGTAGTCGCTTTTCTGAGTTCCCTGCTGCTAGGACCACTCTGTAAACCCTTGACGAGGCCAGAATGGGGCAATGAGGATCATTCTGCTTCCCAACCGACTGGCTTTCTGTATGAGTTTCAGCATCAGAGGTAGAGGTGGTAAGCATAAAGTAGACCGGGAGGCCAAGCATGCGCCAGAGCGTCTCTCGGGGATTCCCCGAAGGGGGGAATTAGAGCGAAGTAACTGTTGCATTTCGTATTTGAGGGAGAAGCAAAGAGATTGCAACAGGGTTGCCCCCATTTGGCAAAAATCCGCTTCGCTACCTGGGGATTGAGAGACCACTCGTAAGGGGAAAGGATGGTCCGGCTGAGCCTGTCTTGCCAGTATGTTGGTCTGTCCCGGAATGTGCACCGCAATAAGAAAGCGGTTGGTGGAGACTGCCCATTCCCACACTCTCATGGCCTCTCGACAGAGAAGATAGGACCTGGTTCCCCCCTGTTTGTTGATGTACCAGACAACTGACATGTTGTCTGTCTGGATCGCAATAGTTCCTACAGGAAGAAGGTTCTGAAGTGCTTGCAACGCCAATAGCACCGCCCTCATCTCCAGGACATTGATATACAAAGAGGTCTCTGTGTCGTTCCACGTGCCTTGGACCGTCCTGCCTGAGTAATGTCCCCCCACCCAAGGCAAGAGGTGTCCGTGGTCACCATGGCGAGGAGAGGAGGCATGGAGAAGGGACGTCCCGTATGGCGGTCTGGAGATTGGAGCCACCGTAAGAGAGCCCTCCTGCAAGCCCTGCTGAGGGGAATAGGATGGCTTAGGGGGTAATGTAGAAAGGACCACTGGACTTGAAGGGTCCATTGCAGGACCCTCATATTCAGACGAGCCAATGGCAGAAGAGTGATTGCCGCCGCCATGGAGCCTAAAGCCCTCAGGACCAACTCCGCCAATGGGGCTTCTAATTGGAGGATGGCCCGCACATGAAGCCTCAGGTTTTGTAGTCGTTCCGCAGTCAGGAATGCTAGAAGGTTTCTTGTATCCAACTTGGCCCCTATAAACTCTATCACCTGAGTTGGAGCAAGGGAAGATTTGTTCCTGTTGATGGTGATGCCCAGCTGAAGTAGTCCCTGGCTGAGCAAAGTAGATGCCTTGTCGGGGCAGTCAGGAGCCAGTCGTCCAGGTATGGAAAATCCTGCATTCTCTGGAGTCTCAGGTGGGCAACTATCACTGCTAATACTTTGGTAAACACCCTGGGGGCTGTGGTGAGGCCAAAGGGAAGGACCCTGAAATGGTAGTGACTGGCTCCCAGCCGGAAGCGGAGGAACCTCCTGGATCGTCTGTCCATCAAAATGTGGTAGTACGCATCCTTGAGGTCTACTGAGCACATCCAGTCGTTCTCCCGCAATAGGGGGAGGATGGATTGAAGAGTGACCATCTGGAATTTTTGTTTGGTTACTGACAGGTTCAAAAGGGGGAGGTTGAGAATTGGCCTCAAGTCCCCCGTCTTTTTTGGCACCAGAAAGAACCTGGAGTTAAAACCTAATCTGTGCTGGTCTGGGGGGACGGGTTGGATGGGTCTTTTTTCTAGGAGATGCTGAATCTCTGCAGCTGCTACCTCCCTCTGATCTGTTGGTACATTGGGGAGGTTTCTGAGTTTGGGAACATGATACAGGGGAATTTGGTAACCTCTGGATATGATACGAAGCACCCAGTGATCTGATGTGATGGACTCCCAAGCTGCCAGGTGCCTCGAGAAACACCCCCCAACTGCCTCCAGAGTGGAGCAGTCGGGCAACCCCTCAGGGTTGCTGCGTGGGCCGATCACAGAAGGTTTCTTTGGACCCAAAATTCTTCGGGCCCCCTCTGCCTCTAGGGCGGCATCCTCCCTGTCCTCCTTTGCCACGGAAGGACTGGTTGTCCGGAGCGGGCTGGGAATATTGCAATTTCCGGAACCACATCTTCTTCTGACCCTTTTGGTTCTTGGAGAAGGACCTCTGGGGAGCAGAGAAGCGGACTCCGACGGCAGACAACATCTTCCCATCCTTTTCGCTCTGGACTAAAGTCTCATGAACTGTCTTGCCAAATAAGGCAGAACCATCAAAGGGGGCATTCGCAAATGACGCCTTGAAGGGTTCCGCAAAGTCACAATGTCGGAGCCAGGCCTGGCATCTCATGACTAGGCCTGCTCCGCTGGCTCTAGCGGCTCCCTCTGTGGCATGGGACAAAAGCCGCATAGAGGTATTCGATATAGATCTTAGAGTGGCCATGTGAGTGGAGTACAACTGTTTGTCCTCCGCCGACATGGACTCCGGTGGGGAAAGAGCGTACTCTTTGATAAGGTCTCGCTGCATCCTAATAATGTGTGCCATGTAGTTCAGGGACCTTACTGAGAAGGTCACTGAACTAAAGACCCGCGTCCCTAGGCGATCCATCGAGTGGGACTCTTTGCTTGGTGGATGGACCGAGGGGCTCTCCTGAGCTAATTCCCTCTTGGTGGCTGCCGCCACCAACATGGCATCTACGGGGGGACCCTTGCTCCAGTGGGACCTCTCTGAAGGGGGGCTCAGAATCCTATCGGGGTGTTTGGGAACTGGCTCCACAGTGTCTGGCTCCTTCCACTCCCTGGTGGTAATAAGGTCCACCAGGGGGTCGGGCGGAGGGGACACCCAAGAGGTAGATGGGCCTGCTTCGAATGGCTCCAGGAACATGGACTCGTCGGAGGAAGCCTTGGGGGCAGACCACCCCTCCCAATCCTGAGCATTTCCATGATGTCTCCGAAGGAGACATCCTCGGGGGGGTGACCTTGGGGAGCCTTCCCCTTCATCCAAGTCCGTGTCTTCTGTTAAGGACTCAGGGGAGTCCACATGCCTCCTCTTACACTTCCGCTTATGAGGAACATCCTTGGGGGGGCTGTCCAAGGAAGTCTCACCAGCAACACTTGTTCCAGAGGAACGACCTGAGACATCGAAGCAGGCTGTCCCTGTGGCCAGGTGATGGAAGCCAGACCCAGCCGAGAGGGAGTGCAGGATGGGGCCGAGGCAAGGGCCGGGGGTCCGGATGCACTCAAGCCCTCTCCACCACATCGAAGGCCGAGGGAGAGCCGCTCTCTCTCGGATCCGAGAGCCGACTCCCACTCGGATCAGATGAGGGGATCAGAGCCGAGACCTTCGGATCCGAAGGACCCGTGTGCTTCGACCTGGATGGAGCCAAAGGCACACTGAATCCCTCGGATCCGAAACTCGGCCCATGGCTCTGAGAGCTCGGATCCGACAAGGACGGACCAGACAAACTCGAGGGAAAGGTCGGAGCCGAAGTACCAACTACTGTTGGCGCCGACCCACCCCCGGCTCCACTGTTGCCCGGCTCCGGACGCTCCGAACCCGGGAAGCAGGTCGGAGAAGGAGCTATCTGGGCAAAAAAAGGAGTTGAGCTCCCCCCCTGAAAGGGGGGGGGGGTAGGAGCAATCCCATCTGCAGCTGGGCCTGGATGAACCTTCACATCATCCGGTCCAAGTCTGCATCCAACAGGCTATAAGTGGATCTCGACGAGGCCACCGAGGCGGGCCGGGAGTGCCGCCTCGATTACCTCGACGGAGATCGGGTCTCGGTGAGAAGCATGGGGACCGGAGCCGAGGAGGAGGAGACTTGGAAGCCATGGAGGGAGAAGCCTGCTTAGCCGGGGGGCTGAAGCAAAGGCCTCGGCCCACCGCTTGTGGTGCTTCTCCCTCTTTTTCTCCCTCCTGGCCTCCCTCTCCTCCGGCGCCGTAGCGGGAGTTTGAGTCCCGGCTGGGGGGAAGAGAGGCAGGAGTGGCCACCACCGAGGACTGGGGTGAGGCCACGGGAGCACAGGAGGCCGAAGCCGAATCAAGGGGCAAAAGTCCCGCCAGGATCAGCTTCGACCTCCGCTCTTTCAGTGCCCTGGGGTTGAACGCCGCGCAGATAGCACACCCTGAGGAGAGGTGTTCAACCCCAAGGCACCGAACACACTGAGTGTGGCCATCCACCGGCGAAAGCTTATGGCCACACTCGGTGCATTTAGAGAAGATCGGTTTTGGGGCCTCTGACATTACTCTACAAAAAAGCAAACTCACTCACACAAGGCCCCAAACACACAACGACCCACACAAACACTACGCACCAGCGAGGGGAGGGGAGGAATTTACACTAAAAAATACAAGACTCTAGGACTAAAATAAGGGGAAACCTAACACACTCAACCTTTTAATAAAAAAATATAACAATAAGTATAATAAGTTGAAAACTTATTTGAACAGACTAGGAGCTCTGAATCTAGCTGCTTTCACTAAGCGCGGCAAACTAGATCTGAGGTCAGTCAGGGTTGGCAGGGGATTATGGGTAAGGGTAAGGGGAGGAGCTAGGAGCTCGGATCTGATAGCTGTGAAACAAGTTGCCGGCTCGGATCCAAGATCGGATCCGATACCCAAAGGTTGCTGACAAATGAAGTACCTACTTCAGATCTGAGGTTTCCAGATTTTAGAAGGAGAGGTAAAACGCCTATCTCAGTTAGTTCATACACTCTACTACACAATATAGTCTGTAAATGTGACATTTAAGCACCTTAGAACAAGCGGGTTGAATTTTAACAGATATAAAAAAAGTAGGCAGTTACCCAACTCTTTTCACAAACAGAATTGTCTCAAATTATTAACAACCAACTAGATTAGCCAATAACTCTGCTGTTCATAAAACAAACTCAGGTACCACAACTGTACTGGACAGCAGAAGCCAGTAGAAACATGCCAATATATATACTAGAGATTACCAGCAGAAAACAAAACTTAACCAGATGGTAACGCACTAGAAACTTACTTGCTGTAACTGTGCAGTTCATAAACCAAACAGTTGCCATCACTGAATCCTACAGCAAAATCCAGTAGAAACTTGCTAATATATTTCTTAGACGTTAGCAGCAGAAAGACAACACTTGGCTAAATTTAACAGGGCAGAAGCTTATTTCTGATTTTTTCTAGTACAAAGTAGAACCAAAATGAAATAATAGACGGGTTCTGTTAAAAAATGTAATGTTTCTTACTGTAGAGTAAAGCAGATGGAGAAAGTTGATTTCACTTTGGTCATGGGGTAGAAAACTGATTTTGAATTTGGCACCACAAAGGCTATAGTAGCTGAAGAACAGTTGAGATTATGGGAGAGCCAATTAGGTATTTCAATGGAATGTAGTTATCCCCCAACCCGCTCCCCAGCCAACAGTTTTCCACCAAAAATAATGAATGAGGTAGAATGTTTATGAATACAAACACAAGGTCTTTGAACTCTAAGAACATGAGGTGAGTAATAGCACTTTATTCTAATGGGCTTTATTTGCTTTTTTTCCAGGGAAAATTTATACTGCTAAAATAAAATATGCTGAAGTGTTAATTTAGCCTCACTTTAAGCAGTATAAAGCCTGTGGGTGTGGGTCGGGGCCCTCACAGCAGATTTAACACTACAGTACAAAGCACACTGATGCAGAAGTAAGCGGAAAAAAAAATATGTACTCACCATAACGTTCCATCTGTGTTGTCCATTTTCATTTTTCCTCAACTGTTGGGGTCGGATCAGACTCATCCGCTTTTTCCAGCTCGTGAACACTGAATTTCGTGAGCTCCTCCCTTACCCATAAAGCACTGGTCCCCTAATATACGTCAGATCCTGTTTGCTGCCTCTTAAGCCTATATGTATAAGGAAAAGATGAAACAACATCATCTGGAACTCAAATAAAAGAAACTTTGTTTCCTTCAGCATCTTTCAATACTCCCAAAAGTCAATATGGTGGAGGGGGGGTTGCAGGTAGGGAAGTTGAGGAAGAATAAAAATGGACAATGCAGATGAAACATTATGGTGAGTACGTAACTTTTTAAATGGATGTTGTCATTTTCATTCATTCCTCAACTGCTGGGACAGAGTCCCCACCTACTTACATCCCGGGAGGATATTCTGGAGCACTGTCAAGCCAAAGGCTACTTCCCCTAGAGACCAAATCCAATTTTTAATGAGCAAAAAAGGTATGAGGATTAGACCAAATTGCAGCTGCACAAATATTATTCAATGAAGAGCTAGATAAAAGAGCTGATGAGGTTGACATCAACCTGGTGGAATAAGCTTTTAGTGGTTTTGGTAAAGATAGACCTAATTGTTTGTAAACAAAACTAATGCAATCAGTTAGCCATTTAGCCAAAGTCATTTCAGAGATTTGGCCAATTACGATTCTGAAAAAGAAACAAATAATTGTTCTGATTTCCTCACATTTTTGGTTCTGCATAGATAAAACTATAACTGTCTGCAAGTACATAGTCTTGTGCTTTGATCAGATGATGCCTGGTCGGAGCAGTTATAAGTCAGTCATCCAAATATGGAAATACCCAGAATCTCTGTAGTCTCAACTGAGCTGCTACATCTACCACCATACACTTGGTGAACACCCTGGAGGCTACAGTGATACTAAAGGGCAAACCTCTGAATTGGTAATGACTGCCTCCCAGCTGGGAGCGGAGATATCTCTTGGATCGTCTGTCCATTCTGATATGATAGTATGTATCCTGAAGATCTATTGAGAATATCCAATCATCCTTGTGCAGAAAAGGCAGAATGGACTGAACCGTGACCATCTGGAACTTTGTGTACTGAACTGACTTGTTCAGACTGCTGAGATCCGAAACTGGTTTCCAGTCCTCTGTCTTCTTTGTCACTAAAAAGAATTTTGAGTAAGTTCCGGACTCTCTCTGGTCTGGAGTGACTTTTTGGATGAGACTTTTTTTCTAGAAGCTTGTTTATTTCTAATGCTGCTGCTGCTTTCCTCTGACTGGGTGGAACATCTGGGATTTTGTTCACTACTAAAGGGGGTGGCGGGGAAAATAGGGTAACCTCTGGAAATAATCCTCTGCATTCATGTATCTTTTGTAATCTCTAGCCAGGCTCACTGGTGCAGGGATAAATGACCCCCAAACTGCCTCCAGAGATGGACAGTTGGGCCTCCTTTCAGGTGCGCTGATAGGATCTATCAGAGAAGGTATCTCTAGATCCCTAGTTATGTGGACCACCTCTGCCTCAGGGACAGCATCTTCCATTAGGATTCCTCCCCTCTGCTCCTGGAGTAACTTATCTCCACGTGGATCTTGGAAAGGACCTTAGGACTTTCTGAACCAAATTTTTCTTCTGCCTCACTGGTTCCTTTAAAAGGTCCGTTAAGTGGTCGAAAAACATACTCTCACAGCTGACGGGGTTTTACCATCCTGCTCACACCTAGACAGCGTGTCTTTTACTTTGGGGTCAAATAAAGAACTTGCTTCAAAGGGAGGATTGACGAAGGAAGACTTGAAGGGTTCCACAAAATCACATAAGCACATCCAAGTATGTCTCCTGATGGAAATGCCTGAACACGCCGCCTGTGAGGTACCTTCAGCTGCATGGAAGATAAGTCTCATGGATGAGTTTGAAATGGATTGGAGGGTAGCCAACTGTGAGGCAATGGTGCTCTCTACCTTGGAAGAAATGGTCCCAGAGAGGGATTTAAGTTCTTTAATCAAATCCCTCTGGAGTCTAGTGAAGTGTGCCGGACAACTCAGTGACTAAAGGCAAAGGTCGCTGAAGCACAGACACACTTCCTGAATCTGTTAAGCACCCTAGACTCCCTGTTAGGGGAAAGGACAGAGGAACTTTGCTTTGCTAGTTCCTTTTTTGTGGCTGCCGCTACGACAATGGCATCAACCGGTATTCCCTTGCTCCAAAACTCTCTATCCTTTGGTGGTGCCAGGATTCTATCTGGTCTCATGGGGATAGCCTTGATAGTGTCAGGTTATTTCCACGCCAATCAAGAGACCAAATCAATTAGCTCATTGGAGGGCAGAGTCACCCAGGATGTAGATGGGCCAGTTCCAAAAGCCTCCAAGAATACTGACTCCTCTTGAGACAGCTTGATGGGAGACCAACCAACCCTTTGCTTTAGAAGTTCTAGAACATCTCTAAATGAGATGTTGTCAAGTGGTGACCCTGGGGACCCTCCCCCTCATCAAATTCTATATCCTCTGTGACAGACTCTTGTGGAGAGTCTAAGTGCCCCCTTCTGTACTTTTTTCCCTAGAAACGTCTTTGGTGGGATGCTCTGAAGAAATTAATATACCCTGCTGGGTATTCTGATTACTTATCCGGGCTGGTTGTCCCAGTGGCGCAAGTGGTTAAGACTCTAGACACAGAGATGAATGGAGTTGGGAAGTTGAAGTTGAGGAGGGGGAGAAGTCCAGATTCTAGGAAGAGAAAAAGCTCTCTCCACTACCTTGAATACAGAGTGCCTCGGAGAGAAGGAAACCAACAGCTCCAAGAAAACATGCTTCTGGACTGCAGGCTCCCTTCACACTGAAGCTGACTACTCAAGGAGGGAGTTGGAGCTGAGCTATCTAATGGCGAAGCTGCAAGGGGCAGAGATGGCTTCGACAACTTCAGAGTTGACTCCAACACCCCAGACCTGGCCCTGATGCTATTGCTGTGAGAGTCATCTGTCTCTGAAGTGCTCGGCACCAGTCCACTCACAGACACCACCAGAGTCGATGATGCCAAGAGCTTCGGATCAGATGCAGATGACTCTGGAATCTTCAGATCTGACTGCCCTGAACCCAATGGTTGGATCGGAGAAGGAGCCAGTACTGGTGGGGAAGTACTAATAAAGGTCTCCAGACCCAATAGGGTCAGAGAAAGAAGAATCCCCATTTGAATCTGTGTCGAGAGGAACTTCCTCATTATCCTATTCACACGGGCTTCGGTCAGACTACTTGGAGGAAAGAGTGGAAGATGCTGCTGACAGTGGTCTTGAATGATGATTTCTAGGAGACCTATATCCAGGAATGGAGAAGGGGAAACAAGAAGAAACCAGATCCAGGACCAATGGTGGTGATCGGATCTGAGGAGACTTTTCAGGCTTAGAGTTAGGATATGAGGGGTCAGATCCAAAGTTTTAGAAACTTTGTGAGGAGGCATAGGAGAGGTCGGATATGGGGAATGTTTTATTGCATATTTTTTATCAAATTTCTTAAGGGTTTGAGCCCCAGATGATGATGACACAACGTGAGTCTAGATAAACAGGGCCTAAATAAACACATTTAAAGTGCACATCTTACAAAGGAATTTTATGGCTGCGGGCCATAAATTTTTTAAAATCCAAAGGCTTCTCAGACATTTTTAAGAACTAAAATAAGTACTAAAATATCAAGTACAAGAAAATATATAAACAAAAGTTTTTTGTTTTTTTTAAGGAAAAAAGGGAAAGGAGAAGAAGGTTACTAACAATGGTAAGCAAAGAAGTACCAAGTACAAGAAATAGGACTACCAATGATGGTATTAAGATTTACACCACTAAGAGTACGAAAAAAGGAGGATAGTGCTATAAAGAATATGTTTTATAAGAAAATGGAAGATCTAAGAAAAAATTATAAGAAAAAAATTCTCACTCACAAATAACCAGGTTGCTAATCCTGAGAGTTTGCAGTGGCCACGTCTGTACGCTAAGCTGGCAAACAAGATCTGGGGTATATTAGATGTCTAGGGCATTAAGGGTAAGGGAGGAGCTCAAGTGTTTCAGTGTTCTACGAGCTGGAAAAAAGAGGCCGAGTCAGATCCAAGGGTTGGACCTGGACCCAACAGTTGAGGAATGAATGAAAATGACAACATCAGATCAAGATACTTCAGCAGTTTAATTTGATTCTTGGAAACTGCCTTACTTAGGTTTAACCAAAGGTATTTCTCCTTTTGTGTTTTTAAAAAAATGAAGCTAAATTCAGCTGTAGAAATTCCTTTGGTAGTCAGATTGTCTTAACTTTTGCAGCAGGAATTGTTGTGAATACTATGTGCTCAGTACATTAGGTTTTATCTTGGAAGGTATTTTGCCTTTTGTGCTTTTGCAGCTGGTGTGAAATTCAATTGTAGAAGTTCCCTTGGTAGTGAGATTGCCTAAACTTTTGCGGCAGGAATCATCAGCGATACTATGTGCTCAGTACACTTACTGCAGAGTGAAGCAGTTGGAGGGAGTTGATTTCACTTCGGTCACAGGATAAAAAAAGTGATTACTACCTTAGGAAAGTCACCACGAAACGCTGTGGAAGCCATCACTGTCTTGCCTTTAAAACATCTGTAATCTACAGTTAAACTCTGATAACTACACCTTCAACTATACCAAAAATCTTTTATGGGTGGCAAACCCTTGGTGAAAATTTCTTGAACAAAGTCCAATTTCTGTAATTCACACATTATACACACAGAATATCATGTTTACTCCAACATACGTCTTTTAAAGGATTTGTATAATTTACCCATGTTTTTATCACTTCTTAATGTCAGTGATCTAAACATTAAACTTAAATTTCTTAGTATCCTAACTCTGGTAACATGTCCGTGAATTTGAAAGGAAAGTTTATCATCATCTGTAATTCAACTCATAATACTCATTTACAACTAATAATACACATTAATTTAGCACAATTTTGTTATTGCCTTTCCAAAATAAAGGACCTGATATTCGCCAGTGCTTAATTTAAGCCAATTATTATTTGCCCATGTTAATAAATTATTTAGGAAATGTATTTACGTCTTTGAAATGTTTGTCTTGATGATACAATGAAGTCAATTTTACAATTGTAAAAATATTTATTTTACCAACATAGATCACAGGACTGGAAGAAAATTCCAAATTAAACAAAAATGGATCTAAAACAGACCCTACAGGTAGTGCTCATCCTATTTCACCATAAGAGTAACACAATATCTTCATACAGTTAACCAATTCATAATCCAATTGATCATATAAGGGTTATTATTCCTATTCAGCCAAATCATTATATACAGAATAATGAGACACTATCAAGTGCTTTGGCTAGATCCAAAAAGACAACTCCTACAGATAAGCCCTCATGAATAGCTAGCGTGATCTGGTCATAGAACTCTAAAATTTCATAAGTATTAATCTAAGACAGGTAAAATCATGTTGCCCTAGATCAGCTTTACTTTTACTGCTTACAGGAACAGAAAGAAGTTGGATAATACATCTTTCAAAAACTACTGCCTAATAAGGAGATTAAATTTATGGGCTGGTAATTTTTAACATTCAACTCATCTATTCTTTAGAACAGTCATCACATTAAATGTATGGGCTGGTAATTTTTAACATTCAACTCATCTATTCTTTAGAACAGTCATCACAGAAGACATTTTCCATGGGTCAGGAACTGTACCTTCTAATAATTCCCATTAAAACTATGCAGGAGTCACTGTTTTTCATATATTTACTATTAAAACACCTGGGATTTTATCAGGTTCGTTTGACGTATTGGTCCTTACTTTACTTGTAGATTGGTCTACCTTAGTCAGAGTTATAGTCAGGCATACTCTTGCCACTGGAATTACAAAAGTCTCAATATCCCATTTTCCCATAATAGAATAATTCATCTTGCCATTAAAGTATTGATATTAGTAAGTATTGGTAAAAGTCTAAAAAGCTGTGCTCCAGAAATATCCATTCAAATTTCAAAGTTATTAGTTCAGAAATGTTAAATGTTTTAAGATGCAAAAGGGTTAAATCACATTAGCACACTGCAACAGACACACTAATTCTCAGAACGAGTCAGCTTCCATCAATAATTCTTGTTTACAGTCTTCAGAAATCAGTGTAAATGCTACAGCACATGTAATTCAAGATACAGAGTTAAGTCACAGTACACTTTCAAATGCAAACGTTCAGAATGTAAAAAAATTCTAGTTTACATGTAATTCAAAGTACAGAGTTAAGTCAAAGTATTGTAGATACAGAAATAAACAGTGTATGTAACATGCAGATTTCCAGACAAAACAGAAGGAGACATATGTAATCTCTTAAGTTCACATTATTTTAGATACAGATGCTCAGAATTTAATAAATTCTAGTTTATTGTCCTCCAAAACCAGTGCAAAATACTGCACTGAGGGGGGGATAAAAAGGATCTGAGTGTAGCGTTTGATCAATCTAATAAAGTAAACATCAGCATAAAAGGTATACAGACTTCAGGACAGAGTAAAAGAGAAATGCGCACCTTACCTCAAGTCAATGTTATTACTAGTGTTTCAGGACAAAATAATGAAGAAATGCATTCCACAGCTCAAGTCAGTTTTGTTGCTAGTTATATAAACAAGGATTGTATCTACAAAGAGTGTGGCAGTCCAGCACCAAACCAGATTGTTTATGTCACTGTTTAAGGTTGAAATAAATGACAATATTTCATTGCTTACAAAAAATATGGAATAATGTACAGATTAATATAGACAAATGAATTTCAGTTACAAACAGACCTCTACTAGAGGACACAAATGCAGTTTTGTCAGGATTTAAAGGGTTAAAAACTACAGCAGTTAACAGTTCTAAGTGTAGCAATTCCATCCTAGGTATGGGCATGTCATCAGAGTTATATGTTGTTTTAGATTTCAGTAACAAGATTTTACTGAAAAATAAAAATACTACAGAATGTACAGTAGTGCACACTGATGACACCTGTAAAGTTTGTATGCAGTAGATTGTACACATGTACAGAATTTAAAACATTGGTTATGACTGGAACATGCAAATTTATGGGTTAAAGATAAAATAAATCCCAGTTCGGCTGACACAGCCCAAGTGTTCAGAAAGACATATTGGGAGTGGCCAGCAAGAAAAAAAAAGGTAACAGTACATACTTACCATTCTGGAACCACATGTTGTGTAGGGTATACCAGAAATGACAGTCAAATTCATTTGCAGAATAAAGGGTTTACAGTTACAGATCTGGCAAATGTATTTGTTTGCGTTATTATGTTGTTTAGAAGCCATTAAGACCTTTGAATTATGGTAGCAAAGTGTTGCAATGCATAAATAATATCTTGATACAGAGAGAGACAAAAAAACATTTATGGATAGTAAATGATGTTTTGCTAATTTACAGAATGTAAAATTTAAAGTCAATGCTACATTTTAAAAGTGACAGTACACTCAAAAGTTCAGATCCCATGCAAGAAGAGAGTACATCATAAATAGTGTGTCATTCAAGCCTCATGTTCATCTCTAGTAATACATGTGTACACTATATAAAAAAAATTCACATACTTACATAAAGGGCAGACAAAGTTCCAGATTCACATTGGTACAACTCTAATAATAAATGTGTATACATAAACGGTTCAAGACTGTATATATATATATTTCATGCAGAAATTGCAGTTTACCAAGCACACCAGAGCCATGGACTTAGTTAACAGAGTTATCAGATTACAGGCCAGCTTAGTGAGCCGAATTAAAGACAGTACTGTATGCCATAAAACAGTATGGTAAAGATCAGTTTAATATTCTTAGTGACAGTTTATGCAGTTACAGTTCTTACTGTTTATCCAAGAAAATTGTAGATAGTAATGATGAATACTTGCAGCATTCAGCAGTACTGAAAGCATTAAAAGATGTCAGCTGAAGAAACGGCTAAATTATGACTTGACGGTGACGGAATAAACGTAGAAAGTTTAACAGTTAAGGTTAATTTTATAAAGGTGCAGAAATGCAACAAATGCTAAAATATTAACACAGTGTCAGATTACTACATTAGTTTCATTTGAGGTTATGACAGGAAAAAAACAATGTCATTAAGGATTCAGTATGGCTTACTAGAGAAGTTATAGCCTTTCCATTTCACTGTAGTACATTATTAGTTCAGTTACAGACTTGCACGAATGTATTTATTCGTATGCTTATTTCACGCAGGAAAAAGTAAACAAAGTCAAGGCAACAAGCAATGCTATCAATTTATAAATGTTAAAGGTGCAAATGTTATTTTATTATTTTAAGGACCTGATACTGCTTTTTTGATCTTTGCAGATATTGCTAAATAATTTCCAGGTTGATTTTCCTGTTTAATTTTAAATACAGTCAAGTACATCAGCCACTCACCCTTGCACAAAGAGCTGGAAAAGGGGAGGTTTGGAAGGCCTAAGTATAAAAGGGACACAGGAAAGGACACTTGGACATAGGAAAGGACATTTGGACATTAAAAATGCCTTTCTAATACCTCAGCAGTGATGGGAACAATGCACAGTAAGGCCTTAGCTTGGAAACAGCTGTGGTACACAAGTTGACTATCTACAGAAAATGTGTTTCAGCTATTTCTTCAATGTTTAATTAAATGTGTTTCAGTTATCTAAACAAAAGCATTCTTTAAAGTTAAAATGTGCAAACATGTAAATGCTATTATGTTTTCAGACAGTTGTATAACAGTATTAGTTTTCAGTTTATGTTTTTGGCTATGTTCAAACAATACTGAAAGAAAAAAGGTACTAATAGTTTAGTTTCCACAATATAACATTTACCAGATTTCAGTTATGCTTTTAACTGTGTTCAGGTAACACTGGCAAAAATATATTCCTTTAGTATTAGTTTAGTTAGGTTTCCAGAATATACACAGCTATTTTAAATGTTCAGTATAAATATGTATCTCACTAATTTAAATTTCACTCAAGATTCAGGATATGACATTCATACTCAGCTATGCATTCAGTATACATTTCAGTCAAATTTCAAAATTTAACATTAATACTCAGTTATACATTTATAACAGCACTGAGTAAATTTCAGGCAAGTTTCAGAATATGACATTCATACTCAGTTATGCGTTCAGTATAGTACATTTCAGTCAGATCTCAGAATACATTAATACTCAGTTATGAATTTTTAACAGCATTACTTCATATTATAGTACATTTCAGTCAAATTTCAGAACAGGTTCAAAGGTAGGTACTAGGCTATCGGCCCAAAGGCCTACGTAAGCCTAGCCAATAAAGTTCCCTGGCTTACGCCACCCAAGAAAGTTATTTTCCTGTGCCACTGTCGAGCAGAGACACAGAAGTGATCCCCGGGGTGTATTTCCTATTTCACATCCACTCATCAAGATTTTTCTTGAAGAGTGCTAATGAAGAACTTTGCTTGACACAGATGGGTAGCCTGTTCCAGAGTAAGGGAAGTCTCTGGGAAAGGAATCTATCCCTCCAGTATGTCTTGTTTATTGTGGTGACAAGGTTTAGGTCCCTAGAGCGTGTAGCTCGGAAGGATTGGGATTTCTTTAGGTGTAGCATGTCCAACAGCTCTGGGTTTGACATAGCTTTATATGTTAGGCAGAGATCACCCCAGAGTAGGCGATATGCTATGGAGTAAAGCTGGTGTTTTTTGAGGCGGTCAGTGTAGGGCATTTGTTTGAGGCCAGTAATCCTCTTTGTGAGGTACTTCTGTGGCCTTTCCAGCTGCTGCAGATGTCTTGTGAGGTACATTCCAAAAGGGGCATTGTACTCTATAATGGGTCTAATGACTGTCGAATAGAGGGGAACAATGACTTCTTTTTTTTCCTGGATGAGAACCGTTTTATGATGAGGTGTGCCACATCGAAGGACTTCTTGACTACTGTGGCGATGCGACTATCAAAGGAGAGACTACTGTCCATCTGGGTCCCAAGGTCTCTCATCACACATTCAGTGTTAAGTAGATTGCTGCCTATGTGGCAGTTCATGGGTACAGAGTTTTTACCAAAGGGGATGACACTGCACTTTTTGGCATTAAGCTTGAGGCCATGGCTCTGACACCAGGCATCTGTCTCAGTGAGGTCCTTCTGTAGGATGTCCACATTATTTGGGGACTTGACTATGACTCCTAGTTTGCAGTCATCTGCGAACTTCATTAGCCAGAGGCCTTCTGTGTTAGCCTGTACTTCAGAGAAGTAGATACCAAACAGGAAAGGTCCCAGGACGGAACCCTGTGGTACTCCACTTGTCACTGCTTTGAGGTCAGATTTGGAGTATGCAACTTTTACAGTGTGGGTTCTGTCAGTGAGCCAGTTGGCAACCAATCTTGTGATGTAGAGATTTATACCTAGTTTAGAGAGTTTAGCTATAATTCCAGAATGGAGGATGGTGTCGAAAGCCTTGGCGAGGTCACGATAGGCTGTGTGAACCACCTTACCCGCATCTACGGCTTTGGTGACTGCCTCAAAGAAGTCGATCAGGTTCAGAAGGCATGATCTGCCTTTCACAAACCCGAACTGGGTGGGATCCAGAGTTTGGAGGTTACCAATGTCTTTGTTTAGGAGTTCCATTATGATACGTTCCATGGCCTTGCAGACCAGGTTCGTCAGGCTAATAGGTCGATAGTTCCCAGGATCAGTGGTGGCTCCCCCTTTGTGAAGTGGGATAACTGTTGCTGTGCGCCATTCAGTGGGCACAAAGCCTGATGTGAGGCTATTATTGAACATGGTGCTTAAGTGGGGAGCCAGTTCGTTCTGAAGTTCGTATAAAACGCAGCCTGGGATTTTGTCCGGTCCCATGGATGCTGTGTTTTTGGCTTTAGAGAGTGCAGCTTTTACTGATTACAGGGACTCTGCATTCTTCCTGTATAGATTTGGGCCCTTTAGGTGGTGATGAGTTGGGGGTAAAGTTAGCACTGAACCTATCTGCCAAGATGTTGGCAATATCAGTTGGTTCTGTATTTTTTGTGCCTTTGTGCTGTAAAACTCAGAGCAGATCTGGGTGTTGCCATCGAGATTCTTGACATAGCTATAGAATGCTTTGTGGTTGTCCTTAAAATTAGTGGCAATTTTGTTTTCGTAGCTAGCTTTGGAGGATCTTATAAGGGATCTCAGCTTCTTACTAAGGCTGACCAGGGAGCTCCTCCACTCATGCGATTTTACTCTCTTTAATACTCAATTATACATTTCTAACAGCATTGTGTAAATTTCAGTCAAGTTTCAGAATATGACATTCATATTCAGTTAATAGTTCAGTACAGTATATTTCAGTCAGATTTCAGAATATAACATTCAAACTCAGTTATACATTTCTAACAGCATTACTACATCATCCTTCACATTATTCAGCCATTAGTTTTAAGGGTGTGGCAGCATTATTTGTAACAGGTTTATTAAGACAAGTTATCTAAAAATATTTAATGTACTAAAGGCATAACAGGTCAGGCTTAATTTAATTAATTTACAGAATACAGTGGACTTTATATATTACTGTATCTGATATATAGAAAGCACAGACTTTAGTAAAAGTACTTCTACTATTACAGCACATAAATATTTACAGGACATTTAAGACACAAATTTAAAAGGAAGACATCTATTACATCATGTAGAAATTTAAAAAAAGATAAACAGAATTATTAGTAACAGATCTAGCTGAAAACTTAATGACAAGGTTAATACAGTATACGGTAATTATGCTTCAAGACCAGTTATAACACATTAAGAATTGCTCAGTTATAAAGGTGAGACCTCAGTCTAAACAGACCATAAATGCTCAAGTGACACCTAGTGATCAAAATTAAAAGTGCAAGTTTATTTACAGGAAAAAAAATCTTCTTATATTAGTTCCAGCAATCATTATATTAGCTTTCACAGGCTATATTAATAAATATATAAAGTAATTATAGAAGTAAATCCCATCTCAGCAATTTCAGAAACAATTGTTACAGATTAAGTGGTAAGGAAAGCCTTCTATTTTGTGCATCTCATAAGTAAGGGAATCACATCCAGGTCTAAGGATGTTATAACTCCACTGTATTCAACCCTCATCAGACCATTAATACAGTACAATGCTATCTTCTGCATGTACTTCACCAGGCACCTGCAGCAGCTGGAGAGACCACAGAGGTTTCCCACTAAGGAAATTCAGGGACTTGCAAGGACAGACTGAAAGCTCTTTCACTGAAGTCTGTATCATATAGGCTGCTGAGTGGCAACTTGTGCCTGGCCTACAGGGCAGTCTGACCCTGCTCTAATGAATATGCTGCACACCTGCAAGTCAAATAGCACAAGAATTGCTTTCTCTAGGGATCTTAACCTACCCTGTGACATTAACAGAACACGCTGGAGAGACAGACATCTCTCCCAGTGATTGCCGCTACTACAGAATAAAATTTTAGCTCACATGAAGCAGAGCTCCTCAGTGACCTTATTTAAGCACAATCTGGACAAATGGATGGGAGACAACAAATTCACTGTGGAGGTAGCACACGTCCCTTATGGAAAGGGACAGTCGGTGTTTATCGTATACATGCTCTTCAAATTACATCCATCTAAAAAAAAGACAATTGAGGCAACTCAGGATTAAAATAGTTAGGCTTGTAAAGCTCTAGGTCCACTAGCTAAGCAACTTCCTATGAACCTATGAATAAATCCTACATAAATACAGTTAGTAAAAAAAAAAAAAAAAAAAAAAAAGCCCTTCCGTAGGCCTGGGAATGTAAGGTTAGGCCCATTTCTTCATTTTACATTTCATATTTTAAAGTAAATATATAAATTAATTATTATTATTTTATTATTTATTTTAATTATTTTACATTTGTTGACCGGGAATGTCCGACTAGGTTCCACAGAGCCTGTTTTCAGCGGAGGCCCGGGGAGAAATGCTCCAGATGCTCCAGAAATAAGATACATAGGTGAGTGTTCAGGTATCTTCAGGAGGAATTGTTAGATCAGATATCATTTAAATGTACAAAAATACTGTATTTTCTTTGCATAAATCTAGAAATACGGAAATATTAAAGCAGCTTTCACAGTTTGCATACAGTTTCAGTAAATATCAGTGAAAATAACCTTCAGTCAAAAATACTGATAATGCAGTACTTTGAGAACAAATACATGGAAATCAAAGCTAAAGAGGAATGTAGAACATTACAGGGTTTTGGAATTATTAGGAAATACTTCAGACACAGGCAATGAGTCAGTTAAGTTAGTTCGTCTGGACTAATATGCAAAAAGTCTTTGCAGTACAGACACTTGAGTCAGACTATAGAAGTCAGGTTGAATATTCAGCATTTGGAATATTAATGACACTATCCAAAACATTGTTTCAGCTGATATTATTCAGGAGAATCAGAATATACCATCCAGAACCTTTGGATATATTTATCAGCACTGTTAGTTATTGAACATTCCAGAATATTATGTTGTTCTGATATTTTTGACATCTGTACATAATAAAGCATTCTTAAATGAACTACAGTTTGCAGACTGTATTGTGAAAGGTACAAGACGACTTGGCCCAACAGATAAAGACATTCATTCCAGTCTCATTTCAGTTGTTTCCAGTTAATTCCAGTATCATCCAGTATATCAGTTCTTTCGGAATAAATTTGCAATTACCTGCGTCTCAGATATTAACTTTCCTTGGTGAATTATAAGATGATATACGACTACAAGTGTTAGCATAATATACATAGTATCACCTGACAAACCCTTTTTCATAACTACTCTTTTCCTCTTATAGACTCAGCTTAAATTGTTTTCATATTTCACTGAGAAGACATTTATTATGTCTTGGTGGATACCTTTCAAATTCTCTAAATATCATTTTTTTCTCTTTTGTATTGTTTCATTAAGAGCTTTTTCCATTAAAAAGGATAAATTTGTCTGCTTATTGTAAGGTTTATCTGTCTTATCGACATCTGTAATAGTAACATTTTCAAATTCTGAATATTCCAGCATGCCTGCATGGGCAACACAAATGGTCTGATTATACTCTGTCAAATTACTAATGATCTCATTATTGTTCAGTAGACTGAAATTACTCTTTTATAAAACATAGTTGACTTATTCCCTTTATACTTAACCTTAAAAATCAATGTGTTATGATCTGATGTTCCAAAGGGCATAGACATTTCAACATTAACCTTTTCAGGGCAATTACTGACAAGTATGCCCAAAACATTGCTGTTCCTTGTTGGTGCTCTTATTAACTATGACAATTACATCTAAAAATTCATAATCAGAAACAACGGTATAAATATAATAGGATCATGGAGGATACTAGACTAATGGCCCTAGAGCCGTTTTCAACCTAGCTATTTATCCTCAATTACCAATGCTCATGGGTAATAACTGACCCACTCTATCTTTGGATAAATCAGATCTCCAATTAGAATTATATTATTACAATCTAAATGTTTACTTGTTTACTTAGACACTATGAATAGTTCTTGTTAGATATTTTGCCCAGTGATGGTTTCCTGTAGGAGACTATAAACTTGACATCTTCCTTATCTGTACCATCTTTCAAATCTACAACTGCTTTCTTTTTAATTTCTCCAAGTTTTTTGGGTTTCTAATACCATGATGGGAATAGACTCCATTCCCAAGTCAAATTATGATTAACATTCATGAAATTAGTATTGTTTCACTCTTCTTAAGGGAGACTTATGCCTGGCCTACAAAGCAATCCAAGATTCAAACCTAATGAACTTGCTGCATATCTGTAAATCAAATTGGTCTAGGGCTTTCCATTCCAGGGACTTAAATATGGCCTGCAACTTAAAAAGGACATGCTGGAGGGACAAATTTATCTCTCTCAGCGACTACATCTTCTTTGGAACAGGCTACCAATTCATGTGAAACAGAGCACCTCCATGACGCTGTTCAAGAAGAAACTGGACGGGTGGATAGGGCACTGGGGATAGTGCACTCAGCCCTCCTGGCATGGGTAGTCATCACTAAATGCAATCTTAGGTACTGACTAGCTCTTCTATGGTATTGCATTGGGTTGAAACAGCTAGGCTTAAAATGACCTCTGCTTCAATAGCCTAGTAATCTCTTATGATCCCATGACGTTAGTTTGAAGTGCTCTTTGCAGCACTGGCAATGTGCCCTGTATTGACTCCTCCTGCAATTTGTATGGTGTTGCATGCATCGGATACATATCTAAGTATGATTGTAAACTCAATTGTATAAGACCCGTTACTACTAGAACTGTCTGGGATCCTTCTTCAATACTGCACTCATTTCTGCCTGCACATCCTTGTATTTTATGATTTTGTCTCCCTCTGTACATAAGACACTGTAGTCACTGGGTGTAGCAATTTCAAAGATCAATGCTACTTTTGTCTTCTTTTCATGGACTACTACATCTGTTTTTTTCACATCTATTTTTGAACTGTTGGTAATTTTATTTATTATTTTATTTATTTTACATTTGTTAACCGGGTTAGTCCAACTGAGCTTTTGGCTCATTTTCAGTGGAGACCCAGGGAGAAAAGCTCCTCAGTGAGTTTAAAAAATTAACAACAAACAGTTAACAAAATGTTATTTACAATCATCTGAAAATTACATTAGGTTACAATGTCATATAGAAGGAATAATGTCTTCATAATTCTTGTTAGGTTATATACAGCATGTATACAAAAAAATAGCATTAAGATAAAGTGGTTAAAACCAGTGAGACAGAGAGGTTAAAGTTTGTTATGATAGACAGGGGAGGAAAGGAAATTGAGGGAAGGGTATAACTGAAAAGAATAGAAGGGAAGGAGATAGAATTAGTAATATGGAGATCATATTTAAGCTGATCATCTACGACTCCCAGCAGTTTAGTGAAAGGTTCAGCAGTAATGATGGTGTTATTGCTTTAACGGATGGTAAATGTGGTTTTGAGATTGGTGAGGTTCTTGGGAAGGAAAAGTAGGAGCTTAGTTTTCTTAGGATTGAAAATTGATTTGTTATCACAAAGCCATGTCTCAATGGTGTTGAAAGATGCCTGGGTAGCAGAGTGGAGGTCTGATGGATTATCTGCAATGGTGATGACAGTACAGTCGTCTGCATAGTGGGGACAAGAGGTGTAAAGTAGAATAGTGAAAATATTAAAGAGCAGTGGCCCAAGTATAGCTCCCTGGGGGACTCCCATTGGCAAATTGGGGGGGAGGGGTAGTGCAGATTGCCAATTAATAGCTTGCTGGTGGTTAGAGAGAGAGCTAGAGAACCAGGAAATAGTGGGAGGAGAGAATTTTAAGTAGGAGAGTTTGTCCAAGAGGAGAGGATGGGAGACAGTGTCAAAGGCTATGGAGAGGTCCAGGAACAGGCATGAGACAAGTTTATTGTTGCCACGGGCAAGCGATACAGTACTGATGAAGGACATTAGTACAGTTGTGGTACTATGTTTGGGACGGATTCCGTGTTGAGTGTGTGTGAGAAGGTTTTCTTGTAGAAGGTACTGCATTACCTGCTTGTGAATGCATTTCTCTAGAATTTTAGAGAGGGGAGAGAGTATAGCAATTGGTCTGAAGTTTGATATATCAGAGGAATTACCGCCTTTGTGAATGGGTAACGTAAAGAATTTTTTCCATATTATTGGGACATACGATTCAGAGATAGAGTGGTTAATCAGGATGGAAACTGGATAGGCTAGGGGTTCAGCAGCAATCTGTAAGAAATAGGAGGGTAGACTAACAGCTGAAGGGGAGCAGGGATTGAGTTTGGAGAGTTAGAAGGATTGGGAGGAGAAGTTGAGATTGTGAGGTTATTGGCATTTTCCTGGTCGGAAGTGAATTGATTATGGTAGTTATTGAGTCAATAAAATGATTGTTAAATTTAATGGTAGTTTCTTCTGATGTTGTATTTGGGCAAGGGTTTGGAGGGGAAGGATTTCCCGGATGTAGTATATGATTGATAGTGTTCCAGAATTTTTGGCGGTCTGATTTTAGGGTAGTGGGAGGGTTAGCATAGAAGTTAGTTTTGTCTTTGTTGACAATTTTCTTTATTTGGTTCCTAAGTTCTTTATAGGTCTGTAGGAGAGAAGGGGTCTTACTTTTAGTCCATAATTTCCATATCCTGTCTCGGTTTTTCATCAGGGTTCAAGTAGATTTGGTAAGCCGAGGAGCTCTGTTGGATTTTATTCTAATTGTGCGTAGAGGAACTAGGGAGTTTAGAATGTTAAGAAAGGTGGTGTTGAAAGATTTGTCAGCCTCATCTAAGGGGAGTGTGGTGAGATGAGACCAGTTAATTCTAGAGAGTTGGTCAATGAAAGAGTCAGGACTGAAGGTTGAAATTTTGCGGGAAGTGATAAATTTGAATGGTCTGGTAAAATGGGGAGTATGTCTGGTTACTGCGATAGGGTAGTGATCACTAAAGGCATTTGGAAGGGTCTGAGGGTTATGGTTGTTTTGGGGGTGAGACCAGAATCCAGTGTGACTTATTAATAAAGGTAGGGTAGTGATTAGCTGCTCAAATCCATGTAAGTTGATACAAGATGTAGTGTTGAAAGTTTGAATTGAGCGCTGATGTTTACGTCCCCTAGTATAATGGTTTCATTATGGATGGTCTGAGAGATGGAGGTGCTTAGGAGAAATGGCAGTGGAATTTTTAACCAGATTGTTTAATGAAATTTTGGAAAGTCAGAGGATGCCTGAGGAGTGGAGAAAAAGTGTTTTGGTACCTATATTTAATAATAAAGGTGATGTACCGAGCTGCAGTAACTACAGAGGGATAAAGTTGATCAGTCACAGCTTGAAGTTATGGGAAAGAGTAGTGGAAGCTAGGTTAAGAAGGGAGGTGATGATTAGTGATCAGCAGTATGGTTTCATGCCAGGAAAGAGCACTACAGATGCAATATTTGCTCTGAGAGTGTTGTTGGAGAAATACAGAGAAGGTCAGAAGGAATTGCATTGTGTCTTTGTGGACTTAGAGAAAGCGTATGACAGGGTGCCTAGAGAGGAGTTGTGGTATTGTATGAGGAAGTCGGGAGTGGCAGAGAAGTATGTAAGAGTGGTAGAGGATATGTACAAGGGTAGTGTGACATTGGTGAGAACTGCAGTGGGAGTGACAGATATGTGGAGGTGGGATTACATCAAGGATCAGCTCTGAGCCCTTTCTTATTTGCAGTGGTGATGGACAGGTTGACAGATGAGATTAGACAGGAGGCCCCGTGGACTATGATGTTTGCAGATGACATTGTGATATGTAGTGAGAGTAGGGACCAGGTTGAGGAGACCCTGGAGAGTTGGAGATATGCTTTACAGAGGAGAGGAATGAAGGTCAGCAGGGCTAAAACAGAATATATGTGTGTAAATGAGAGGGAGGGCAGAGGAATGGTGAGGATGCAGGGAGTAGAGTACTTGGTATCAACAATTCAGAGTAATGGTGAGTGTGGAAGAGAGGTGAAAAAGAGAGTACAGGCAGGATGGAATGGGTGGAAAAGAGTGTCAGGAGTGATTTGTGACAGACGGCTACCAGTAAGAGTGAAAGGGAAGGTCTACAAGAGGGTAGTGAGACCAGCTATGTTATATGGATTGGAGACGGTAGCATTGACAAAAAGGCAGGAGTCAGAGCTGGATGTGGCAGAGTTAAAGATGTTAAGATTTGCACTGGGTGTGACTAGGATGGACAGTATTAGGAATCAGTATATTGGAGGGTCAGCTCAGGTTGGACAGTTTGGAGACAAAGCAAGAGAGGCGATATTGCGTTGGTTTGGACATGTGCTGAGGAGGGATGCTGGGTATATTGGGAAAGGATGCTAAGGATGGAGCTGCCAGGTAAGAGGAAAAGAGGAAGGCCTAAGATAAAGTTTATGGATGTGGTGAGAGAGGACATGCAGGCTGTTGGTGCGAAAGAGCATGATGCAGAGGACAGGAAGAAATGGAAACAGATGATCCGCTGTGGCAACCCCTAACGGGAATAGCCGAAAGAAGATGATGATGATGATGATGATGATGATGATTATGGATGGTCTGAGAGAGGTGGAATAGGATGTTTTCGAGTATGTTAATATTATCTCCGGGGGGGATATACATTGCTACTACAGTTGTGTTCAGTTTAAAATTGGCAAATAGGAGTTCAGCTGTAGAGAAAGAGGGCAGAGGGAGGTTTGGACTAATTATAGCGAGGTGATCAGGGTAGAGTATGGCTACTCCTCTCCTCCTTTTTTCTTTTGTCTATCAAGTCTAAGGATGTTATAGCCAGGATGGATAATTTGCTATCTTGGTAGTGTGGTTTCAGCCAAGTTTCAGTTAGGGTGACTATGTCAGGAGTATAGTTAGCTAACCAGGCATGGAAAACCTGAACTTTACTTACTAAACTCCTGAGGTCGATAGAGCAGAAAGATGCTTGCTTGTTTGAGGGAGAGAAGTTGGTTAAATTTAGTATAGGAGGATTATTGTTCAGGGTAGAGTGGGAGGGTCCTGGGTTAGGATTGATGTCTCCTGACAGAAGTAGAGGTTTGAAGTAGTGTAACTGTTTGAGTGGGGGGACTTTTCTTTTTTTGTTTTAAGGGGGTTGGAAGAGGGGAAGATAATTTTATTTTAGGAAAGGGAGTGGTATGGGTTAGGGTGCAAAGATAGATTTGTAGAGGAGGCTGTGGGTTTCTTCAGTCTTTCTTGTCGCACGGTGCCCGAAGCAAAAGCAGTTCACAAGTGCCGGTTGGCCGACTCCTGAGATTTTCATGCTTGAATTTCAGATCCGAAGTCTTCACTAAAAGCTAAGTACCCCATTGGGGAAACTTTTTTCTTGCTCCAGACTGATGTCAGAAAAAGTTAATAACTGTATTTCTTGTGGGAAGCAAATACTTCCTAAGGACAAATGCGAATAAAACTTAGTAAGGAATACTTTAGAAGACTAAAATTAATACTGAAAACTAGTGCTGACATGTAGGAACAAAGTCCAAGCTATAAACCAATAGTGTAGAAAACCCTTGGAACAACCTTAAGGAGAGGTGAATTTAAACCAGAAGATGAAAGGTTAATATTGGTGGCCCAAGATAGTGGACTATGTACACGCTGGTGTCCAAAGTCCATAGAACGTGGAAGAAACAGACAAATATAGGTTTTGTAATTGAAAACAGTTGCACATCTTGTTGCTGGTTGTGATATACTAATGGTAGAAGTACTATATACAGAAAGGCATAATAATGTGGCAAGACTGTTGCCTCTTCCCTGACGTCAGTGTGCCAGGGGTATAAAAGTTGCAGCCGACGCCGGACCTAGACTTTGGAATTCAGGCCGACTGAGGGTAGCCTGCCAGCAGGATAACCCAATTGTAATGACTGCAACAGTGAAACACGAAGAACATCAGTGGTGATAGTCACTCTGGAATATCACCCTTTGAATTTTTATCTCT
This sequence comes from Protopterus annectens, assembly GCF_019279795.1. Taxonomy (NCBI): domain Eukaryota; kingdom Metazoa; phylum Chordata; order Ceratodontiformes; family Protopteridae; genus Protopterus; species Protopterus annectens. Next base: position 32,837,316 of record NC_056730.1, read on the forward strand.
GTAATAATAATTTATCATGGCTTAACTGCAAAGTGGTTGGCCACTGTTTCATGGTCGCTGTTATTTATTCAATCAGTGTAGGGTGTACCTTACACATTTTTAAGCACTCTTTTATCCATGAATGTGGAACTGTCAAATGCCTTTTTGTAGTCTATCCATGCCATACTTTACAATCTTCCCTTTTTACAGTTCTCTGTTTTGACTATTTAAGAACAAATGATCCTTTGTTCTATATGACTTTCTTTTGTTAACCTTTTGTTCTATTGCTATGATTGACTTTTCTTCTAAATTACTATAAACTCTGTTGGCATCAATTCCAGTGTATAATTTATATGTCGTCAGAAGGCAAGTTATCGACCTATAGTTTTTAGAACAGATTGCAGGTTTGCTCTTAAGTAGCAGTATTGTTTTTCTTGTTGTTAACCAGGTTGGTGTCTGTTCGGGTGCGCATAGAAATAGTTTTTACTTATGGTTAAATCTTCATGTAACGATGTTAATACTTTTAGCCAGAAGTTAGGTACTGCATCTGGGCTTGGGTTTTTCCAGTTAGGAGCTTTTCTTAACTTTGTTTCAATCTCTCTGGTCATTACTTCATTTCATTTCATATCCTGTACATTTGAACTTCTTTATTCTTTCTTTCACTTCTTCTACTCATTCAGCATCTTTATGTTCCACAGTATCTTCATAGATATTTCTCCAAAATGTATCTATTGCTTATTTTTTGATGGTGTTTCAATCAAAACACAAAAAACTCTTAGCTATATCATCACCCATAAGAAAACCAGGTCACTCTGTGTAGTCACACTCTGCCTCTATACTTTGGAATTCACTACCTCTAGCTATCAGGTCTATACCTGGCCTAACCCACTTCAAACCCTCTTTAAAAAAATCATCTCAAAAATACATGGTTCTGCTCCTGCATAAGCCTGCCTAATGCTCATCTCTTTCACTTCTTCCACACTAGCCTCATCCTCCCCTTCTGTCAAATTTCAATCTCTCACAGTCTGCAAGATCCTAAGGCTCCTCTAACTCCTCTGTTTCTATACCATATCCCTAAGCTACTGCTCAGGCTGTATTGCCTCTATTTTTTTAACTCTCTCACTATCTTTCTACATTACTAACTTTCTGGCTATTATTTTCATAACTGAAGCTAGCATTCTATTTTTCATGTACTGTAACAGTCAATGTCACACATTGCACTACCTACATACTATTTTTGGACACACTTCTACATCATGTATGGTGAGTGTGACTATTACTGTCTATAATGTTTTAACTGTACAGAATTATCTAGATGTTAAGTATATATTGTAACATAGTTTATTCTTTCAACTTATTTTTGTATAGAATTTCTAATGTAATTTGTATTGGATTGGATTATACTGTATTGGTACTGTACTGTATGTGGAGCTTTTCTCCCCGGGCCTCTGCTGAAAACAGGTTCTATAGACCCAGTCAGACCACCCCGGTAAACAAATGTGAAATAAATTAAATAAATACATTTTGCCTTGTTTTCCAATTCTCTATAAAACATTTTTGGGTCATCAATAAATTGCTTATTTTGTGCTTTTCCTTTAAATGTATCTACATATCTTCTAAGTTTTTCTGCCTGTGCTATTTTTAGTTTATTATTTGCAATAGTGCACAAAAGATCCTGATGTGTTCTGATACTGCACATTGCTTTTATCACGTCTATCTTTCTGAGTATTTCTGTTGACCTGTTCCCTTTTCTATACTCTTCTAACAGTGACAATTCTTGTCTTAATCGCTTTATAGTTTTCTCTATTCGATACTTCCATAAAGGCGTTTGATTTCTCCCCTTCCTTTTGCTTACTGCCCTGTGTTTTTGTGGTAAGACTTTATCTGTTATTAATTTAGCTGCACAGTAATACATCCTATTTACTTCTTTTACATCACATGAACCTCTATCAACAGTCCTAATTACGAATCTCTATGAACAGTCCTAATTAGTGTGTTCATTTGTTTCATCAAACTTCTAACTTTTGGGGTTTTATTGACTTTCTGTAGTCTATTTCTTTCATTGACCTTAATATGCCTGTCCATCTTGATTAAATCGAGTAACTCTTCTCTTTTTTCTTCTTCTAAACTGAGGGCACATTCTTTGTTCTCTATTTCCTGCGGACATTCTACAGAACGCTCCAGAGCATCTTCCTGTACCACATTCTCTTCAGTTTCATCCTGTCATCTGTTGCTCTTTCATATGGCAGCTCACTAGCCTATCACTCTACAACACTGACTGCGTCAGAGTTGCCACAGTTTCCTGTTCCTTCCCTTGTTGTGCAATTCCAGCTGAACTTTTGTACTGCTTTCCTATGAAAGGCTTCAAAGTATCTTCATATGGCAACTGGTCAGATGTCTCCAGCTCCACTGGTTTCTCCTTAATTTGCGGACCCATTGCTGTAGCCTGCGATGTTATCAGAGATAGATTTCCTACACTAAATCCCTCACATTGCAGGTAATCCATAACCTCAGTTTCTATTTCTCTAAATTGTCCATTACTAATCCTCTTTTCTACTTTTCTTCTTTGTTTTTTTATTTTCTGCATTGTAAAATTTCCCATATCTGGATGCCTTTGTCTATATTTCTCTTCAAATAAGTTTTGGTCCTGCTCTTTTTGTATTGATTAGTTTTGCTTTCCCCTTTGCATAAATATTGCATCATACTAAATCTCTTTCTTTCCCATGTCCATATTTCTTCTTCAGACATCTCTTGTTCCTCCTGTTTCTCCTTACTTGGGGGATTCGTTGTTTCATCTTGCTGTAATATAATGTGTTAAACTGTCTACACTAAATCCTTCACTTCGCAGGTATTCCACAACTTCAGCTTCTGCTTTACTAATCTTCTGTCCTACATTCCCTCTTTGTGATTTTACTTTTGTACTTTGAAATTTTCCATATCTGGATGGCCTTTGCTGGTATATCTCTAAATATCTTTGGGGCTGTTTTTTTTTTTTTGTTGTTGTATGGATTAATTTGGCTTTCTCCTTTGCATAAATACTGCACCATATGTCTCTCTCTCTTTCCCATGTCCATATTTATTTTTTATACCTTTCAAAAATCTCGAGATTTTGTTCTTTATATATTCAGATTTCCTCAGTCGCTTCTTTTTCCAAACAGCCCAAGGTTTCTTAGTCTATACAATGTTTTCATAAATCTATTGCATTCATGAACACAAATTTGCATTTGAAGATTTTGACAATTTGCCTTGTGCAAGTATTTTTCTTTCCTCTAATTTCTCACTCAATCTTTTTCTATATCTTCTGTCTGCAAATTCTGGGCTTTTTGCATAATAGTAAAACTACATAATTTCTTTCTTATCCTCAATAGTCTAGTCTATCACCTTTAAGGCTCTTTTATAGCCTATCAGTTTTTGTGATTTTTGTGGACTACTACTTCCCTCTACAATAGGGAGCCATCCTCCCCTGAGCCTGGCCTAGCACCTCTGTAGGAATGTTTCCATGTCTTGAGGACTCTACACTGTTATTTTTTCCAGTCCTGGCATCAATGCACCTACCAAGATTGGGCATTTGTTTATGTTGGGTCATGTGCACCCAGCTATCTTTTTAATTTTTTCACCTACTTCTATCCATGATGTATGCTATATAGAATATAGTCTGTATATCACTGTTGTTGGGATGAGATCTGGTGAAAAAAAGTGTTCACCTCATTAAGGTACTCGCCAAAACTTGAGGATGAATTAAATTCCAGCAATACCACTCTCCTTTGCTTGCTGATTTATCATCTCTCCAATTGGAAAACTAGTGTCTCATTTTTAATGTCCTTTAAAATTAAGTTACATGTCGCAGTATTATCAACATGAAGGAGAATACAGACAACTTCCTAGCTTCTTTGAGATATTTACACATTTTATAATTGGGAAACAATTTGCAGCTATCCCATACTTCAAGTATTGCAACTACAGGAAACGTTTCTATATTTAATACACTTATTAACTGATGTGATCTATTGCGAAGATTTCTTGCATTGCAGAACTATACTTTTACAGAAGTACTAAGTCCATCACTGATTGACTGCTTTTCTTCTAAAAAGGGCTCAAAATTATCCTCTAGTTTATTAAAGACAAACTCAGCACCATATGAACTTGTGAAATTCATCTTTGTCAAACATTCTAAGCTAACTTTCAAATTCCTCCGAATAAATCATTAACTATAGGGAATATGTTGTAGGTAGCTGTCGGAGTCAAGTGTTAAAGTGTAATACTTTTATAAGTAAGATTTCAGTTGAGTACCCTTGCATTACAAGTTTCAAGCAGTTCAGTTGCATGCAGCACATATCTTTTCATATGTGTTGTATTTATTTATCCTTTCCTGACTACATTAGTCCCACTAGGCTAGCAGTCTCTTTCCAGTTAAGACCCAAGGTGGCATTTATACCGGTCTATATTAGATCAGCAAATGTTTAAAAAAGCGAACGCTGATTGATCGACCTTATGTAAGTGAAAGCTTACAATCTCAAACTGTCAGATCAGCGATTTTTTTCCTAGGGAAAAAAAAATCGCTGATCCAAAACACATACAAAACAAGCACACCAAACAAACAGAAATCCACACACATACACCTAAAATCTGACACCGAACCCTACACTAAACTATGCACACACCACTAACTATCCACTTACCTTAACCCAAACCTTAACCCTAAGGTCCGTCACTATTCCACACTCACCTCACCCACTCCCTAACCCTAACTCACCTAAACCTGCCCTAACCCTCACGTCCACACAATCGCACACATACCTAACCCGAGCCTTAACCCTAACTCACTTAACCCACCCTAACACTCACATCCACACAATCACACACTTACCTGAATCCGACCTGTAACTTTCCACCACAGCACTGAAAATACCGAAGCAACAGAAATGGACAAACAAATTCTTTCCCTAGGAAAAAATCTGAGTTTCTGTTGCTTCGATATTTTTAACTTTCGCTAAAATAAGGTTGATCAATCAGCGTTTGCTGATCTAATATAGTCCCCATTTATACTACTAGGGGAAATTTGGCCAGGACATTAAAGAACTTTTCCTCCTCTTTTTGATAGATGCCATGGAATATTTTACATCTGTCTCAGCTACCACTAACACAGGCAGATGAGGCCTTGGTTTAATGTTTCATCCAAAGGACAGCACACTCAGGAATGTAGCAGCCCCTTATGCTGCACTATAGTGTCAGTACTAGAAATTAATCCATGCACCTGGCGTAGGAACAGAACCCATAGCTTTCTGAACTTCCAGCATCCAAGGTGAGTGAGCTACCTTTTGCGCCACTGATGCTGCTGTTTTATGGGAGTGTACAATAAATCATTCACTCTACAATTAATTAGCAAATATCTGAAGTCTGGAGATTTCTTACCATGTTCAGAATATCTCTAAGCTTTTAAGCCAGATAATGCTGAAGTTGTTATACTTGCTTTATCCAAACTGTTTAAGTTTCATCTTAAGGGTATAAACACTGAGTCTGATAAATCAAAAATGCCATTATGCGTATATATCCTTTGTTTTTACAGTCTAATAATGTACTTCCAGTTGTTATTGTTTGTCTTTCGGCTTTTCCCAGTACGGGGTCGCCACAGCGGAACCCCAGTCCGCTAATGATTGGCAGTAGATTTTTACGAAACGCCAAGGTGCCAGCTCGACGCCCAGCCTTCAACGAAGGCACGCCCATTTACACACACGTCTTTCAAACTTTACCCAGCCGCGGGGAGGACATGCAGACTCCACAAAGAAGGCACTCCCAAGCCCAGCTGAGAATTGAACAGGGGAACCTCTTGCTGTGAGGTAACAACGCTACCGCCATACCACTGCTAAAGTTAAATAGTGAGGAGCCTGGAGCGTCAGACAATCCCTCCTCCTTTTTAAGTTTTTTTTTTATTTTTTGTACAAGTTTCCTATTCTAGCATTTCCTGCTGATAGGTAGATTACAGAGGTACTATTAACAATTACAACCTCAAGATACAAAGTAGGTGTATTTATTTCTTGTTTAGGCATACAATTATTTGTCTCAATGTGTCCAAATGGTAACGCATTAAGATATTTATTCACCACTCTGACAGTTAAAGATGAATCTGTAGAAGTGTACAAAGAATCACTGATTTCTGATTCACCGACTTCTGCAAGGTTGTTTGTCTGACACAGTCTTTCCTTCTTTTACTTTTAGTTGTCTTATTGTGGATGCTAAACCCTTAGTTGTTGTTTTTCTTTTTCTGTTTTTTTTTTTTTTTAATACACTTGGTTTCTTTTACCACTGGTCCTTTAGAGTCACCTGAAATTTGGATCTGCATATAATCTATACTACAACATGCACCTGTGCAGTCACTATGTACTTACACTAGCATCCCTCCATACTAAGACTATCACTATGAAAAACAGATCATCTTTCCAGCATTCCATAAAGGCGGCAATAGATCAAAGTGATGTGCTGTTTCTGCATGAACAGTTGCAGTATTGCAAAATTTCTTGAAATCTATGCAGTTACATGTATCAGAAGCAACCTTATTAGTTGCTTTCACCAAAGACTTTACATGCTTTACATTGTGCCAGAAACCTGTAGTAAATTAGATCCTCAAGTGCATAGCAGTTTAACCATTAGGTATTCATTTAACTAAGATGTGATCTCAAAGATGGCAATAATATAAAAATTCAAACAAGCACATAAATGATGTAGAACCCAATACTATTTATACTGGCAAAACATAATTTAACAAGGATAAGGCAACATGTCACTTCCTCCTTTAAGCATAATGACACAAGTTTCTATTTCACGTTAACTTCCAAATTACAGACTAGTTCCTTAATATCTTTTTTAACACCTTTACTAAATTATGACTCAAGACATCGGCAAACACATACTCATATAAAAGAAAAAAAAAACAGTAACTTGTTCCCAGTTACATACATAACATATCACATATGTTCTTTTCATAACTATCATCAGTCCAACATTACATAAATTTCTCAATTCCTGCCATCCCTTAAATCTCACTCCTCCTCCAGAACATTATTCTGTATATACTGTTCCCACAATTGTCATTTATTTAAATGTAAATTTGCTCTTACCCTTTTCTAAAGATTCAACTTCCAATTCTTTTCTCTCTCTTACAATATTTAATACTTCAAATACAGTTGGTTTAGATTTTGATTTACGTTTACTAGTAATTGCTTATTTGACAGCCACCAGAATTAAACTTAACAAGGCTGTACTATGTTTAGGCAATTCAGATCCTGTGTCCCAGCTCAAAAGAATAATTTCCTTAATTACATCCACTTGCTCATCCAATATTATAGATAGTGCACTCTGTAGGGAATTTTTAATGTTTACTAACTCATTACACTCCTAAAACAGGTAGTTAAGTACTCATCATAACGATTGATGTATGTGGTCCATCTCGCCTCACATTCTTTACTTACGGGTTCGGAGCCCAGAATCGGCTCCGACTCGGCCAACTTATTTCTCTTGCACGAAGTCTCTAATTGGCTGGGCTAACCCGGTATCCCAAGATGCACCTCGCCCTAGCCCCAGATCTAGTTTGCAGCCATTCCAGTCACACCCCACACACAACCGCCACTGGAAGGAGCTCCAGCCAGAAAGGAAAGAAAAAACAACTGACATTGAAGGGTTCTCAGAGCCAATTTTCCTCCAAATCCTATAGGAAGGGGGCAGGTGGGAGGGTACGTAAGAATGTGAGACGAGATGGACCACATACATCGATCGTTATAGTGAGTACATAACTACCTGATGTTATGTTGCCCTATCTCGCCTACATTCTTTACTCACAGGGCAACGTCTCCAGCACCTCTATCCTGGGCGGCTCATAGGAAAATACTCCTGAGAACCATGGAACCAAAGTAAGCCCGGCCCCTAGAAGCCACATCCAACTTGTAATGAGTAATAAAGGTGTGCGGAGAGGCCCAGGTGGCCACAGCACAAATATCATCCAATGAAAGCCTGGCATGGTAAGCTATTGATGTAGACACTGCCCTGGTAGAATGAGCTTTGATGGGAAAGGGTAAATTTCTGCCCGCTGACGAATAGATACAATCTTTGATCCATTTAGAAATTGTGCTCTTGGAAATAGGACAACCTGTTCTGTTTTCTGAGAAGGACACAAACAGTTGATCAGACTTCCTAATATGCTTAGTCCTGTGTAAGTAGAATCTTAGGCATCTGTGCACATCCAACTGGTGAAATCTAAACTCTGCTTTATTGGAAAAGTTTGGAAAGAACACTGGTAACTCAATAGACTGATTAAGATTAACGGTGGATGACACCTTCGGAAGGAAGGATGGGTTAAGTCTCAGGGAAACTCTGTCCTTATGAAAGGTCAAATACGGAGGTTTAATGGACAAAGCTTGAATCTCTGATACTCTTCCGGCCGATGTAATGGCTATTAGGAAAGCCGTTTTCCAAGATAGAAATTTTAATTCACAGGTGGCAGCCTGTTCAAACAGCGGTGAAGTGATGGCTTGTAACACAAGGTTTAGATCCCAAGGCATGACAGGCTCTGAAACAGGAGGGCAAAGTAACCAGGCACCTTTCAAGAAGGCCTTACAAAGTTTAAGGCCCATAAGAGAAGGCTTGTAAGATGCATGAAAATTGGAAATTGCAGCCAGCTGCACCTTAATGGTAGCAGGTGCGGAGCCCTGTCGGAAAAGCATGGCTAAAAAATCTAAGACTGATGGAATTGGGGCTGTGAAGGGGTCCAAACCTTAGGCCTGAGCCCATATGGAGAATATCTTCCATTTGCTGAAATAAATTCTTCTGGTGGAAGACTTATGAGACGAAGACAAGATGTGTACCACCTCAGGTGAAAAGGAATGTTGTCTAACTAGTGATGGAAGTGGAGCAGCCAGGCTGTCAACCTGAGGGTTTGTAGGGAGGGATGGAGCTGTCCTGACATGTGAATCAGTATGTCTGGCACTGTGTCCAGGGTCCAAGGACCGTCCACTGCGTACTGCTGAAGAAACGGGAACCATGCTTGTCAAGGCCAGTGTGGAGCAATTAGAATCATCCTGCTTCCCAAGGATATGGCTTTCTGAATCACTCTTGGTAACAGAGGAAACAGAGGGAAAGCATAGATTAGACCAGAGGGCCAATCGTGGACTAGAGTGTCCCTGGGGGACTCCCCCTGTGGGGGGATCAGTGTGAAGTACTTGCTGCATTTGGCATTGAGAGGGCTGGTGAAGAGATCACAGAAAGGCTGACCCAACCTGTTGAAAATTTGAACCACCACTCGGTTGCTCAGGGACCACTCGTAAGGCATCAGAATAGCTCTGCTCAGCCTGTCCGCTATCATGTTGGTCTTTCCCGGAATGTGCGTTGCCACTAAAAACCGTTGGGAAGACACTAACCAATGCCACACTCGCATGGCCTCTCTGCAGAGGGGGTAAGACTTGGTTCCCCCCTGCTTGTTCAGGTACCACACCACGGACATGCTGTCCAAGAGAACTGCAATCGTTCCCAGAGGAAGAGAGCTTTGGAGTGCCCACAACGCTAGTAACACCGCTCTCATCTCTAGAATATTGATGTGCAGGTGTACCTCGTGATCTTGCCACGTGCCTTGGACCGTCCTGCCAAGATAATGCCCTCCCATCTGGGAGGCGTCCGTGGTCACCATGGCCACTGGAGACATAGGAATCAAGCTCCTCCCCTTGTCCAGATTGGTGGAACATAGCCAACAGCAAAGGTCCTGTTTGCACTGTTCCGTGAGAAGTATCAAGTGGGAAAGAGGAAGTTTCTGAAAGGACCATTGTGCCGAAAGGAGCCACTGTAGGATCCGCATGTGTAACCTGGCTAGAGGCACCAGCATGATGGTGGCAGCCATGGATTCCAGGAGCTGGAGAACTAACCTGGCCTGATCTCTCTTGAGGGGCAACAATGCGTGAATCTGAGACTGCAGCACTCTTATTCTCTCTTGTGGCAGAAAGGCCCACATTTGAATAGAGTCTAGCTCTGCGCCTATAAAAACACCACGCTGTGAGGGCAGCAAGGCAGACTTTTTCCAGTTCAAGGTAATTCCTAGTTTTTGACAAAGTGTAATGGTAGCCTCCCTGGCTTGAATGAGGAGATGCCTGGTGGGGGCGGTGAGAAGCCAGTCGTCCAGATATGGAAACACCTGAAATCCCCGACGTCTCAGGTGAGCCGTCACCACTGCCAAACACTTGGTAAACACCATGGGGGCTGTGGTGAGACCAAAGGGCAGGGCACGAAACTGGAAGTGACTTGCTCCCAGCCAAAAGAGCAAGTGACTCCTGGATGCCTTGTCCATCTTGATGTGGTAAGTAGGCATCCTTGAGATCGATGGAGCACATCCATACTCCTTTTTCCAGCAAGGGAAAAATGGACTGAAGAGTAACCATTCAGAACTTGGACCTCAGAACGTAGTGATTCAATCGTCTGAGATCCAGAAGGGGCCTCAGGTCCCCTGTTCTTTTCGGCACCAAAAAGAGTCTTGAGTAAGTTCCTGATCCAATATGGTCTGAGGAGACTTGTTGGATGACTTTTTCTAGCAACTTTGAAACTTCTAGTGCTGCTTGATCCCATTGACTGGATGGAACGTCCGGGATTCTTTTGACTGGAGGGGGTATTGATAAAAAGGGGATAGTGTAACCTCTGGTAACTATTCGAAGCACCCAACGATCCTGGGTGATGCTTTCCCAGGCTTCCAGATGCAACAAAATTCGGCCCCCGACTGGCTCCGGAACAGCACACTCGGGCAACGCCTCAGGAACACTGAAAGGAAGACCTGCGAAAGGAATCTCAGTCTCCCAAGTTGCGGAGGCCTCCTCTGCCTCTAGGAAAGCATCTTCCAGAATAATTTCCCCCTCCTCTGCCTCTGGAGGGAGACTCACCTTGAGCGTCAGGGAAAGACTTCTGTGACTTCTTGAACCACATTTTCCCTCCTCTGTGACCCTTGGGGTAAGGCCTAGAAGGAAGAGAGAAACGGGCCCCTACGGCAGATAGGGTCTTCCCCTCCTGTTTGCATCTGGTGAGGGTGTCTTTCACTTTGGTCCCGAGGAGTGAGGACCCATCAAAGGGGGCGTCAGTGAAGGAAGACGTAAAGGCCTCCACGAAATGACACAGGCACATCCAGTCTTGCCTTCTGAGAGCTACACCTGAGCTAGCTGCCGTACTCGCCCCTTCGGCTGCATAGGATATGAGCCTCCTGGACGAGTTGACAATGGAACCAAGGGTAGACAACTGGGTGTTAACAGTCTGCGCTACCGCCTCAGGCATGTTAACCGTCAGAGTGTCTCCTAGCTCCTTAAGGAGATCTCTCTGGAGCCGAGTAAAATGACAAAGATAATTCAGCAACTGCAAGGTAAAGGTCGCTGAAGACAGGGTACGCTTCCCGTACTGGTCCATACTCCTGGACTCCTTGTTAGGAGGATGGACGGAAGAAGAAGCCTCTGCAACTTCCTGCTGAGTGGCTGCTGCCACCCAAGGCATCTACGGAAACCCCTTTGGTCAGGAACTCTTTCCCCAGGGGAGCAGAAAGAAACTTATTTGGACGTCTGGGCACCGGTTCCATGGAATCAGGGGTCTTCCACACCCTTCGACAAATCAAATCCAGGAGTTCATCGAAGGGTGGAGACACCCAGGCGGTGGAGGGTTGAGCTCCGAAGGCCTTGAGGAATACCGACTCCTCCTCAGAGGGGGTCTTGGACAGCCAGTCGCCTCTCTGCCTCAAGATCTCCAGGATGTCGGAGAAAGAGACATCATCGGAGGACGACTTAGGGGACCCCTCTGACTCCTCGAGGTCAGTATCTGAAGTGAGGGACTCATCCTGGGAGTCTATGTGCTTCCTCTTGCACAACTTCTTTCTAGGGGGCTCCTCAGGCACCACACTGAGGGGCCCTCAGAAAGTTGGGGACCGCTCATGGGGGTATCCTCAGACATTCGGGCTCTGCCATCCACGGATAGGGGAGCGTCAGAGGCTCTAGCCGGGGTGTAGGGGGAAGGAGTGACCGATCCGGGTGATGTAACTGACGATCTGGCCAGTGCGCTCCTCATGGCCTCAAAGGCAGGTCCCCCCGAATCCGAGGACTGACCCGTCTCCGAGACCACAACCGGAATCTGGGTTCCCCGAGCCAATGCACCGAGAGGGAGGCTCGGAACCGACAAGAGTCCCGAGGTATCCCCCTCGGGTCCGACTAAGGAAACCAGAGTACCGAAACCAGAGGACGGAACCGACATGGTTGGAGCCAACGTCGGCTCTAATAAACTCGCAAGGGGTATCGGAGCCGACACGAGAACATCACTTGGCACAGAGCACTCCGACTCCGACGACACAGGGGTGCTCGGAGGAGAAATCATCGGTACAAGAATAGGGACTGGCTCCGGAGCCGACTGGGTAGGAGCCGAGAACAATTTTGCTAACACCGGCGACTGCAGGAGCCTCTGGACCACCCTATCCACATCCAAATCAGACAGCCTAGAGGATTTGGAGGAAATAGAAGGAGATCGGGATCTCCTACCCGAAGACTCAGGCCTAACACTGGGTGACCAGCTCCGAATAGGCTCCAATAATATCGGGGCCGAGGTCGACTCCAGTACAACAGATACCTCCTGCGGCCCCGAGGACAAGGGAGCCGAGGAGGCAGTATCCACTTTAGAAACCTTCTCCGGGGGCTCCGATGAGACAGATGGAGACTGAGATCTTTTCTTGGCCTTGGAAGTCTTAGACTTAGTACTAGAAGAGGAGTCTAAGGACTCCTCAAAAGAAGGCTTAACCAGGCCCTTCAAAATCAACTTATTTTTTCTTTCCTGCAGTACCCTCAGGCTGAAAGCGTGGCAAAAACTGCAATAGCACCAAGACAATAAACGCAGATAGAATGCCCATCTGTAATGGAAATCTTGTAGCCACATTTTGAGCATTTTTTAAACCCAGAGGGTTTATGCTCTTTCGACATAGTAGTTCACAGCACCCACTCAACCGACAACGACAGACACAAGAGGAAGGCGGGAAAAAAACAAACTACGAACAAGAAAGGAAACTCTAATTTAAACGTTTCTTTGGTGCAGCAAGAAAATCTAACTACCGACCAAACAAAACACAAGTTTACACAAAAACAACACAGGAGTGGACTAGGTCCTCTAATTTAAATGGGCCTAGCCCACCAAAACAGAGGGATACCACAAAAAAACACTACTCGCTTACACAGTACACTCACAATGAAAAACTAGCTATTAAAATAGCTTTTTACGAGAAACAGACTGCTAAGGACTTATGAAAAATTTTGAAAAAGGCTACTTAGCCACAGCCAAGTGAGACCACGTCCTAACTCTACGACCGGCAAACGAGATCTGGGGCTAGGACGAGGTGCAGCTTGGGATACCAGGTTAGCCCACCCAATTAGAGACTTTGTGCTAGAGAAATAAGTTGGCTGAGTTCCCATGAGTAAAGAATGTAGGCGAGATAGGACCACATAACATCATATGTTCCCAGCTACTCCTTTCTTCCCCCATCACACCTCCAACATTCACCATCTACCTGAGTAAAACTTCTTTGGAGTCTGCTTGGGGTATAAAATACCTAAGCAAACACTTCCAAGCAAAAATACTAACTGTTCTAGACTTTGCCACATACTTGGGAGCCATATTCATGTCTTCCCACTGTTCTCTTGTAAATTGTTCATCCAATCTCTCTTCCCAATCTTTTCTACCTTTCTTCGTTGGATTTCTACAATTATTGTGCCCTACTAATTAACCCCTTTTTTACAACAGCTTGTGTTCCAGATTCAACTAAAAACTCTAGCAGAGCAGGTCTTCAACTTTGAATTCCCATACCCCTTTCTCTTTGCCTATACTCTCATATCAGTCCCTGGTAGGGAAGGCAGTCTCTAGGCCTGCAGTCCAAATGTCTTCTTGGCCTAATTAGTTACTCTCAATAGCCTGGATCCATTGCCAATTTTCTCCAGTAAATTCCAACCCCCTCTTGCCTACTCTCTTGTACCCCTAAATGCAGTCATCCCCATTGGCAAAATCTTTTCCATTCTCATGATGGCTTAGTTTTTAGAATGCTTTCTGCTACTTTATAATTAAAATATTCTGTATGGCTGTTCTCCTTAAAGAGCTGCATCCAAAATTCCACTCTCTCCTTATCTCTTGAACTACCCCCCCTTTTTCATCATCATCCCTATCCACTTTGAATTATAGCTTTCTGTTCATTTTATGTATATGAGCCATAATTGTGAAGTGCTACAATATCCCATTAAATCAGGTAATCCTACACCACCTTGTGGTTTACTATCAATATGTCGAACGTCAAAACAATTTTCGTTCAACATATCGAAAGTAAATCGCGAAAATTAAAAACACGAACAGGACACAATGTCGAATCCACTGATCGAATTCAGCAGATTCAACATAGTTTCCGAACAGATCACGTGATGTCAGTATAGGAGCTAATGTAAACAAAACTCCCCCCACTAACTATATATTTCAACTCCAAGATCGCACTACAGTGAGTTAAGGGATGAATTTCCCAAACCTCGGTGTACCGCGATCTCTGTACATTTCTTCGAATTTATAAACATTTGAACACTGACATGTTCAAGCAGATGAACATTCGAACATCTGTGTTTTGGATTTTCATCTGCGAACATCTCAACATTGATATTTTGATAGTAAACCCCACCTTGTTATACTGGAAAGATCAACTTATCCCACTTGACCCTTGTCCTCTTCTCTTCCCAGATCTCAGATAAAATCCTTCAACTCTTTATTATTGTCCACAACTTCTTCTCTGTCTGATATAAATATGCCTGACCTATTTCTACAACTAAAGGGACTAAAAACACTTTCACTGCTTGTATCTTCCTATCCACAGCCATACAAGAGCTTCCAGTTTCTCAGTTTTTGTATTATCCTTTGTTTAATCTCCTCCCATATATCTTCAGCTGCTACAGCAGAAGCCTTTTTAACCCATACTCCTTAACACTTCATTTTATCATGTCTCCATAAATATGGGAATTGACAAAGTAATTCATGTGTGGATACACAATTTACAGCTATTGCGCCTTTGTTTTATCTTCATTAATTTTATATCCTGAAAAGACTTGAAATTGCCTCAAAATGTTCCTCAACACTGAGATGTCCTTTCTGGTTTTATCAGGTACAAAATTATATAACCTGCAAATAAAACCAACTTTTCTTGATTACCATACCATCTGAATTTCTGACTCTCTAATTTTCTTTGCCAATGGCTCTAAAGCAAATAAATGGGAAAGAGGACACCACTGCCTGGTTCCTCTATCAGAGAGGAACCCTCCCACTATAGTTTTTGCCACTGATCCCTCACATTGCCCATTCATACAATCCCAGCTTACTCTGCCAAATGCTTTGTCTGCATCAAGACCCAACAAGTAGTATTGTTGCACCCACAGGCATTAACTAACCTAGAAGAGATATTACCCATGCTAAACAACACGTTAAAGCATGTGCTCCCACTTACTCTGACTGCTACTTGTTCTTTTCATATCTCTATTCTTCTCCCAGATGCAAAGAAAAAAAGAAGTTATGTCTTACCATAACGTTCCATCTGTGTTGGCAATCTTCATTTATCCTTGACTGTGGGTTTGGTTTTGTATCGTGGAACAAACTTGCTCTTATTCCAGCTCGTGCCTTCCAAAAAACTCTCGAGCTTAACCTTACTCATAACGTTCCTCTAAGGACTGCCTCAGATCGAGTTTGCAAAATATAGTGACAGACAGGAATAACAGCTCAGAGAGCCATATCTCATACAATCACAGCTTACTTTGCCAAATGCTTTGTCTGCATCAAGACCCAACAAAAACACGGTACAGTGGTACAGTGATACAGCAAGAGGTTCTCCGGTTTGTTTCCTGGCTGGGGTGCCTTCTGTGTAGATTCTGCATGTCCTCTCTGCCTTTGTATGGGTTTCCTTTGGGTGCTCTGGTTTCCTCCCATGTTACAAAGACATGCATCTGGAGTGTTTCTCCCCGGGCCTCCGCATTAAATTGGCTTTGTTCCAACTTGAACTTTCCCGGTAAAAAAAATGTTAAATAAAATAAATAAAAATAAATATCTGTATTTATAAAAAGGAAAAAACAAATCTATTGGGACAGATGCTTTCCACCAAGAAGCCCAAAACGCAGGGGGAAGGAGGGTGGGAATGTCAAGGTAAGTGAAATCGATAACACAGATGGAATGTTATGGTAAGATATAACTTCTTTATCTGATGTTGTCAATCTTCACTTAATCCTTGACTGTGGGACAGAGTCCACAGCTACCTAAATCTTGGGAGGTTTCACAGAAGTATACTCCTGAGCACCATCAGACCAAATGTTACTCGCCCTCTAGAGACAAGATCCAGCTTGCACGGAGTAACAAAGGTATGTGGGGATGCCCAAGTAGCCGCTGCACATATATCGTCTACAGAAGCTATGAAATGAAAGACTTCAGAAGTGGCTACCACCCTCGAATGTGGTTTTACAGGTCCTGGTAGTTGCACTTTCCTTTTGTTATAAATGAAGGTTCTACAGTCCTTGAGCCATTTAGCCTGAGTAACCTTAGAAACTGGTTGGCCAGAGTAGCAGAAGAAAGAGAAACAAACAACTGATCAGATTTTCTGAATTCTTTTGTTCTGTGAGGGTTAAAATGTAATTGTCTATAACATTTAGCAAATGCAGACAATACTGACCCTTGTTTGAAAATCTGGGGAAAGGGCGGCCGCGGTGGTGCAGCGGTTAGCATTGCCGCCTCACAGCAAGAGGTTCTCCGGTTCGATTCTCGGCTGGGGTGCCTTTTGTGCAGAGTCTGCATGTCCTCCCTGTGGTTGCGTGGGTTTCCTCCGGGTGCTCCGGTTTCCTCCCACATCCCAAAGACATACTGTAGGTGGATTGGACACACTAAATTGGTCCTAGGTGTGTGTGCGTGTGTGTGTGTGTGTGTGTGTGTGTGTGTGTGTGTGTGTATATGTGTGTGTGTGTGTGTCTGTGTGTGTGTGTGTGTGTGTGTGTGTGTGTGTGTGTGTGCCTTCTGTGGAAGGTTGGGCGCCGAGCTGGCAACTCGACACCGTAAAGCTCCACTGCCAATCATAAGTGGACAGGTGATCCGGTGTGGCGACCCCTAACCGGGAAAAAGCCAAAAGAAGAAGAAGTTTGAAAATCTGGGGAAAAATATGGGAAGTTGTATAGCCTGGATGATATTAGTCTGAGACACTATTTTTGGTAGAAGGGAAGGATTTGTTCACAAGGACAGCCTGTCCTTGTGAAAGATTAGGTAAGGAGGCTTGCAAGATATTCTCCAGTTTTCCAGGATAAATACTTCAAATCGCAATTTGCAGATGGTTCAAATGGGGAATTAATTACAGACTGTAGCACCAGATTCAAGTCCCAAGATGTAGAAGGGTCTTTGCATTGAGGTCTGAGGATTAGGGTTCCCTTCAGAATGGCTTTATAAAGTTTGTGGGACATTAGAGCTGTATAATTTAGACCAATATGAAAGTTTGAAACTGCAGCTAGATGCACTCGTACAGTTGAGGAGGATGCTCCTGCATCGAAAAATTATGCCAAAAACTACAAGACCCTATCAACTGGTGCAGAATATGGGTTGAAGTGGCTCTTTGTAGCCCATTTTGATGATTTTACCACTTGCTGAAGTACAATCATGTAGTCGAAAGATTTGTGGGAGGCTAGAACAATTCGTTGAACTGGGGAAGTGAAACTAGTATGCCTGGCAATCACTGGAAATGGAGAAGCTACGCACTGAGCTTGAGATTTTGAAGATTCAGATGACCTAGTCCCTCTGGATGGGACAATAGGTATGGAGCTGGGTCCAGCATCCAAGGTTTCCAAATTACGCGAGGCCAAAGAAAGGGAAACCATATCTGTCGAGGCCAGAATAGGGGAATGTGAAATGTCCTGTTCTTCGACCTTTTGGCTTTCCTTAGAAACTGGTATACGACAGGAATCACGGGAAAGGCATACAACAGACTGGGGGTGTCAGTAGTGAAGGAGAGGATCTCTCGGCGACCCCCCCCCCCCCAAGGGGTATCAGGGCAAAGTAGCTGCTGCACTTGTTTGGGGTGATGCAAAAAGATTGCAGCAGGGATGGCCCTATTGGTGGAATATCCTTTTCGCCAACAAAGGATTGAGAGACCACTCATGAGGCATTAGGATGCTCCTGCTCAATTTGTCCGCAATCACGTTGTAGCTCCCCGGAATGTGCATTGCAATTAGAAAGGTCTGGTTCCCTCTTGCTTGTTGATGTACCAGACCACTGACATGTCGTCTGTTTGAATTGCAATCGTTCCCAAGGGGAGGGTTTCTTGGAATGCTTGCAATGCTAAGAGCACTGCCCTCATCTCTATAACACAGTGACGTGCAAATTGGCCTCCAGCTGGGACCAAGTGCCTTGGGCCATCCTTTCCCAGATAATGCCCCCCCCCCATATCTGGGACGTGTCCATGGTCATTATGGCTTGGGTTTGAGGAGGAACAAAGAGTAAACTTCATTGGAGTAAACCCACCAACTCAGGTCTTTCTTGCCTAGATTGTTGATCATTACCAGATGGGACACTGGTTGATTCAGTAAGGACCATTGAGATGCCAAGAGCCACTGAAGGATCCACATGTGATATCTCACAAGGGGAACTAAAGTGATGGAGGCTGACATTGATCCTAGAGATTGTAACAGCAATCTTGCAGTCACTTTCTTGCTGTGAATATTCTGACTTGCAACTTTACTCTTTGAAGTCTTTCTGGAGGATGAGATGAGATGCTAGTGTTTGTGTTTAGCATCACTACTATGAATTCTAACTGCTGTGTTGGCTCTAGATGGGATATTTTGTAGTTTACAGTGATCCTCAGCAATGAACAAGTTTGAAGAATGTAGTTTCATGCCTGCAGCAGTAGATTCCTGGTGGGTGTGGCAATGAGTGAGTCATCTAGGTATGGAAACATGCAGAATTCTTTCAGTCTGAAGTGAGCTGCTACCACTGCCATGAATTTGATTAACACCCTGGGGGCTGTGGTGAGAGCAAAGGGCAGTACTCTGAACTGATAATGATTGGGTCCCAGCCAGAGGCACAGGAATCTTCTGGAGCACTTGTCCATTTTTGTGTGATAACATGCATCCTGAAGATCTATTGAGCAGATCCAATCATCTTTTCCTAAGAAAGGAAGTATAGACTGAACAGTAACCATCTGGAATATGGTTTGTTGAACTGACTTGTTCAAAACACTAAGATCTAGAATCAGTCTCCAGTCCCCTGTTTTCTTTGGCACTAAAAAGAATTTTGAGTGAACTCGGGATCCTACCTTGTCTGGTGAAACTGCTTGGATGCCTCTTTTGTCAAACAGTTTTTGAATTTCTAAGAATTCTGCATCCCTGTGACTGGGTGGAATGTCTGGGTTTTTTTTTGAAAAATGGGATATTGCAACCTCTGGTTATAATCCTCTGCAGCCAACTGTCCACTGTTATCCTTATCCAGGCAGGTAGGTGCAGGGATAATTGTCAATGGCCAAAAAGGGATGTTCCGTCAAATGGAGCATTGATGAAAGAAGACTTGAACAG
This sequence comes from Protopterus annectens, assembly GCF_019279795.1. Lineage (NCBI taxonomy): Eukaryota > Metazoa > Chordata > Ceratodontiformes > Protopteridae > Protopterus > Protopterus annectens. The sequence goes on from NC_056730.1 coordinate 32,856,890, forward strand.
CTTCGCAAATTCACATAAGTGCATCCAGGCATGTCTCCTCATGGCTCCGCCAGAACCCACTGCCATAGTCATCCCTTCGGCTGTGTGCTCAATGAGCCTCATGGACAAACTGCATACTGAATCAAGGGTTGCCAGCTGGGAAGTTACTTTGTCCTGAACCCCCTTAGCTACTGCTCCTGTCAGAGTATCTGATAGTGCCTTTATCAGATCTCACTGAAGTCTCGGGAAACATGCCATGAAGTTCAAGGATCTGAGCACAAAGGTCAATGAAGTATATACACTCTTTCCGCATCTATCATCCTAGACCCTTTATTGGATGGACAGTAGAACTTTCATCAACAAATTCCTTTTTGGTGGCTGCTGCAACCACCATAGCATCTACTGGTATCCCTTTAGCCCAATGCTGCTAATCCTGCTGGGCTGACAAAATGCAGTCTTATCTTTTGAGAAATGTTTCAATGGAATCACGTATCTTCTGAGCCTGCTGCTCAATCAATTTAATTAGATCATAAGCGGGCAGAGAGATCCAAGAGGTAGATCGCTGGGCATGGAAAGCCTCCAGGTATACATATTCCTCTGAAGAAGGCTGATGGGAAGTCCAGCCACCCCTCTGTTTCAGGATCTCTGATATGTCTCCAAAGGAGACATCTTCCGTGGGTGACTATGGGGAATCCTCCCCTTCATCAAAATCAGTATCTTCTGTGCAAGACTCTTCAGGGGAGTCCAAGTGCTCCTCTTGCACTTCCTCTTTACGGGTATCTCCTTGGTGGGATGGGCCAGAGAGGTGTCTGAAGAGGACATGTCCACCATGGTTGGATCCTGAGGTTTCTGTGCCCGCTGTCCCAGGGCACACACTAGAGGAAGCTCTGGGTGAGGGGTAGGACATGGTTGTTGGTCCGATGAAAGTGGTATCGACTGTGAGCCTGCAGTGGACAAGGCCCTTTCAATTGCCTGGAATGCAGGACCCCCCAAAGTGGAATGGGAGCCCAGAACCAAAATAGACTCCCCTGGAACTGTGGTCCCATCCTGCACCGAGGAAGCCACCTCCAAAGCCGAAGCCAGAGTCGAGCTCACATGTGCCAAAATTAGAAGTTATGTACCTACCATAACGTTCCATGTTAGTTGTCTTCTCTCGCCTTCTTTCTTGCTGGATGGGACTCAGCACTTGCTAAGCTCGAGAGTCACTTTTACCAGCTCGAGGCAGCCCCATATCCCATGATGCAAGGCGGTAATTACCCAGATCTCGTTTGGTATCTAGAGGAAAAACTGCCTACCAAAAAACTTTCCACTAAGGAAAGAAGAACAACTAACCTAAAAGGCTGTAAAGGAAAACCAGGTAATCAAGGCCAACTAACTGGTGTCCAAGGAAGAAGAATCTTCCAGAGAAGAGGAAATCAAGGTCTGTCCAGGCAAGGGGGACAGGAGGGAGGGACGCAAGAAAGAAGGCGAGAGAAGACAACTAACATGGAACGTTATGGTAGGTACATAACTTCTAAATGTTAAGTTGTCAATCTCGCCTTCATTCTTGCTGGATGGGACCGCGTCCCTAGCACCTCTATCCTGGGTGGCTCAATGGAACAGACTCTTGAGAACTGTGGAACCAAAGCTTGCCCTATCCCTGGAGGCCAAATCCAATTTGTAATGAGAAACAAAGGTATGAGGAGTGGCCCAAGTGGCTGCTGCACAAATAGTATCTAAGGGCAGCCTAGCCTGAAAAGCTGTAGAAGTGGCTAGGCCTCTTGTGGAATGTGCTTTAGGTTTTGAGCTGAGTTGTTTGCCCCTAAGTTGATAAATGTCAGAAATGGTGGAAGATAGCCATCTGGATAAGGTCACTTTAGAAACAGGGAAACCTTTTTTATTTTCAGCATAAGAAAGGAAGAGTTGATCAGATTTCCTAAATTGCTTCGTTCTGTCCAAGTAATATCTAAGTTGGCGGTGAACATCAAGGTAATGCAATTTTGTTCCCCTGTTAGAATAATTTGTAAAAATACAGGAAGATCAATGGATTGGTTTAAATTTGTCTTAGAAGCAACCTTGGGCAAAAGGATGGATTGGTTCTCAAGGATACCCTGTCCTTGTGGAAGACCAAATAAGGGGGACGAACAGATAGGGCATGAAGTTCCGACACTCTTCTAGCCGAGGTAATAGCGACAAGAAAGAGTGTCTTCCAAGAAAGAAACTTTAATGAACATGAAGCAGCCGGTTCGAAAGGGGGAAGTATCAAGGATGCCAGCACTAAATTTAGGTCCCACTGTGGTGGAGGATCCCTAACAGGGAGCTTTAGAAGGAACACCCCTTTAAGAAAGGCTTTACAAAGCTTTTGGGACATAATGTTGTGGTCTGCAAACCCGACATGAAAGTTGGAGATTGCTGCCAACTGAACTTTGACTGTGGAAGAGGAAGAATCTGAGTGAAAAATTTCCACTAGAAAATCCAAGACTGACTGAACCGGGGCAGGAAAGGGATCTATGTTCTTATCTTTCGCCCAGAGGGAGAAGCGTTTCCACTTACTAGAGTAAATCCTCCTGGTAGAGGACTTAAGAGAAGCTACTATGATGTCTCTAACGGGGTTAGAGATCATTGGAAGCCTGGCTAAGGAAGGAAGTGGAGCAACCAAGCTGTGAGGTTGAGGGAAGGAACGGACCGGTGCAGTTGACCCGACTGGTGGGTCAGAAGATCTGGCACTGGGTCCAGATGCCAAGGCTGCACCAAGAGATGGCGATGAAGGAACGGGTACCAAATTTGTCGAGGCCAGTAAGGGGCAATGAGAATCATTTTGGCTCTCAAAACGGACGCTTTCTGGAGTACCTGTGGAATCAATGGAAAGGGGGGAAAAGCATAAAGAAGTCCCTGGGGCCAATCTTGGGTAAGAGCATCTCTGGGGGGATGGCCCGGAAGTGGGAAGAGAGAAAAGAAGTCTGCGCATTTGCTGTTTAGAGGAGTAGCAAAATTATCGCAGCATGGGCGGCCCCACTTCTGAAAAATCTCTTCCACTATGGACTGCTTGAGAGACCACTCCTGAGGCATGAGTATAGCTCTGCTCAATCTGTCCGCTATTATGTTGGTTTTCCCAGGGATATGCGTTGCTACCAGAAACTGATGAGAGGAGATCGCCCACTGCCAAAGTCTGAGAGCCTCTCGACACAAGGGATAGGACTTGGTTCCGCCCTGCTTGTTGATGTACCACACCACGGACATGTTGTCCGTGTGAACTGCAATAGTTCCTAAGGGAAGAAAGTCGTTGAGGGCTTGCAACGTTAAAAGCACTGCTCTCATCTCTAGGACATTTATGTGCAGGTGGTATTTGAACGGTTGCCACGTGCCATGAACCATCCTGCCCTGATAATGCCCCCCCCACCCGATCAGGGAGGCATCCGAAGTGACCGTGGCTACCGGGGCCGGGGGAACAAATGGTCTGCCCTGATGGACTAGAGGAGAGGAAATCCACCAGGACAGATGGTTCTTGCAGGTCTGTGTCACTAGGATCTTGTGACGCATGGGAAGCTGCTGGAAGGACCATTGTGTGAACAACATCCATTGTAGAAGACGCATGTAAAAACGGGCCAGAGGAAGGAGTGTAATGGCAGCAGCCATGAGGCCCAACACTTTCAAAACCAGCCTGGCTTGTACCTTTTTGCTGGCAAGGATGATCCGAACGTAGTTTTGGATGTCTAGGATTCTCTGACTTGTTAGGTTTGCTGACATCCGAGCAGTGTCTAGATTTGCGCCTATAAAGGTAATAGATTGGCAGGGCGATAAGGAGGACTTTTCGAAGTTTACCGAAATTCCCAATTGACTGCAGAGACATAGGGTGTAGTCTCTGGCTCGGATGAGTTGATGCCTGGTGGTGGCTGAGAGGAGCCAGTCGTCGAGATACGGAAACACCTGGAATCCTAGACGTCTCAGGTGAGCCGTGACCACTGCCATGCATTTGGTGAACACTTTGGGGGCTGTAGTAAACCAAAGGGCAGGGCTCTGAATTGAAAATGACTGGTCCCCAGCCGAAAGCGGGGAACCCTTCTGGAGTGTCTGTGGATTTTTATGTGATAGTACGCATCCTGAAGGTCTATAGAGCACATCCAGTTGTCTTTGCCCAGAAAGGGCAAAATCGATTGAAGTGTGACCATCTGAAATCTCGCCTTTTTGAAAGACTTGTTTAGTCTGCTGAGGTCTAATATTGGTCTCCAGTCTCCCATCTTTTTGGGGACCAAAAAGAACCTTGAGTAGATTCCGGAGTCTAATTGATCTTTTGGTACTGCCTGGATAGCTCTTTTCATTAGAAGATTTGACACCTCTAATCTTGCAATTTCCCTTAGGGTACCGGGTGGTACGTCTGGAAGGGAACCTTTTTGAGGGAAGGGGCTTTCCTCGAAAGGAATTTTGTAACCCTCGGATATGATCGACTGTACCCATTTGTCTTGCGAAAGGGAAAGCCAGGCCTCTGGGTACAGCGACAATCTTCCCCCGACTGCCTCCAAGGGTGGACAGTCGGGCAACACCTCAGGGATGCTGGAAGGGCTTGTCAGAGAGAGGATCTCTGGAGCCCTGGTTCTGCGGACCCCCTCTGCCCCTAGGGCGGCGTCTGTTATTATTACCCCCTCTGCCTCTGGGGGTAAACTGACCACGTGCGTCAGGCGTGACTCCTTGTGATTTCTGGAACCACATTTTCCCTCCCTTCTGACCTTTGGGGTAAGGTCTAGAAGGAGTGGAGAAACGGACTCCTACGGCAGAAAGAGTCTTGCCGTCTTGCTCACACCTGGTCAACGTGTCCTTCACCTGAGGGCCAAACAAAGTTGACCCATCAAAGGGAGAGTTTGTGAAGGATGCCTTAAAAGGGTCTGCAAAATTACGGAGCCGCATCCAGGACTGGCGTCTGAGAGCCACTCCTGTGCCTGCAGCTCTACTCGCCCCATCGGCTGCATAAGAAATGAGCCGCATGGAGGAGTTGGTTATGGAGTTAAGGATTCCCAGCTGAGAGGCAATCTTTTCCTGAGCCCCTGCTGCTGAAGGATCCTGTACTACTTCACCTAATTCTTTAAGTATGTCCCTTTGAAGTCTGGTGAAGTGACATAAAAAATTCAGCGAACGCATAGCAAAGGTCGCTGAGGAAAACATCCGCTTACCATACCTGTCCATAGTCCTGGACTCTTTGTTAGGAGGATGGACTGGTACGGAAAGATCTGCAAGTTCCTTCTTAGTGGCGGCCGCCACCACCATGGCATCAACCGGGACACCTTTAGTAAGAAACTGCTTTTCTGCGGGGGCCGTAATAAATTTTGAAGGTCTCCTAGGGACTGGTTCCACCGAATCAGGAGATGCCCACGCCTTTCGAGCTATAACCTCCATGAGAGGGTCGAAAGGCAGAGACACCCAGGAGGTGGAGGGTCGAGATCCAAACGCCTCCAGGTATACCGATTCATCCTTGGAGGGGTTAATGGAGGGCCAGTTCCCCCTCTGTTGCAGGAGCTCAAAGATGTCTGAAAAGGAGACATCCTCAGAGGGGGATCTTGGGGACCCCTCCGACTCATCTAAATCAGTAAACGAGGTTGTAGACTCAGGGGAGTCTAAATGCTTCCTCTTGCAAGTCCTCTTACGCGGGGGTTCACCTGAAGGATCAGGAGAAACCTCGGAAGAGGAAGTTCTTCCCAATGGGGAGACCTGGGGCGAAGGATCTCTGGGTCCGGGAGCAAGAGAACGGGAAGAGGCATCTACAGGCACCGTAGAGGGAGGAGCTAAAGGAACTGACTGCTGGCTAAGCTCTGGGGCTAGCACACTCCTCATCACCTCGAAGGCTCCCCTCCCAGGGAGGGCCGAGAGATCCCGCTCCGAAGAAACAGGGATTCCCGGTCCCACCGAAAGGGAAGGCTCCAAAGCAGATGTCAGGGCTGAGCTCACCAAGGCCGAAGCCCCGAGAGGGAGAACGGGGTCGGACAAGGGTCCGATGCCACTCGCCCCCTCGGAACTGACCAGGACGCCCAGATCCCTCCAAGGAAGGTCTCAAGGAGGAGATAGGAGTCGAGGACGACGGAGCCGAAAAGTGTGGCATCGGCTCTGAAGCAGCAACAGTCACGGTGCCGATAATCTCCGGCTCCGAGCTCTGTAGGAGAGTCGAAGGAGGAATTTCAGGGGGATGTAGAATAGCTGACGTCTGATGAGACGGGCTATGGAGCATCTGGGCTAGTGCCTGTGACTTTAATAGCCTACTTACCACTCTCTCTAAATCGTGGTCTGAAAGCCTGGAAGACCTCGATGATCGGCTCCGATGGCTCCGCTCCGAAAGCAAGGGAGAGGCTGGAGCCCAGTGAATAGATTCCAAAGAAGGAGATCTAGACCTCTTTTTGGATGAAGCCATTGGAGCCGAAGAACGTTCGGCTCCAGGTGGAGCCGACAACTTGTTGGCTCCGAGAGGAGACAAAGATATCTCGGCTCCAGCCGGAGCCGAGACCTGCTTCGACGCAGGGGTGTCGGAGCCGGACGGAGCCGACACCGGTGCCAAAGCTAAGGTATCGGTGCTGATGATGATCGGCGCCGACATAGGGGCCACCAACAAGGAAGGATCGGCTCCAGATGGAGCCGATGTCGACTCCGGCGGAGTCGGAACCAAGACCACAGACTTGGACACCGAAGCCTGGGTCTTGGGAGGTTTAGAGGACTTCCCGGAGCCGAGTTTAGCCGGGGAGCTCTCTGGTTTAAGTAGACCCCTAAGGAGCAACTTATTTCTACGTTCCTGCAGGACTCTCTGGCTAAAAGAATGACATATAGCACAGGAGTCCTGCAGGTGTAGGGGTCCCAGGCAATAAATACAAGAAGTGTGACCGTCTGTCAGAGACATCTTCTGACAGCACGAGTCACACTTCTTGAAACCCGAGACCCTGGTATCCTTAGACATATCTGGTGTTTAAACACTCACACACACCAATCAGTCCAACCAAGATACTAACACTAAAAAATATTAAACACAACTAACAAATTGGTTATTAATTATAGAGACACAACACACACACACACACACACACACACACACACACACACACACACACCTGAGGGAAATCCTGACAGGAACTGTGAGAGTGGGAAAGGCCTAAGGCCCGAAAAAAAAATTAACTAAGGGAACTAGGTGAAAAAGGGGTAGGGAGCTAAGTGAATACACTGAGGTTGTAGAAAGAAGACTAAAAGGACCAAAAATTAGGTTTTTAAGTCTTAATCCTGACCAAAAGCTAGAAAAAATATCACTTACCAGGAGCTGGCAAAAAGGATGACCTCATTAGCGAAGCGGCAAACGAGATCTGGGTAATTACCGCCTTGCATCATGGGATATGGGGCTGCCTCGAGCTGGTAAAAGTGACTCTCGAGCTTAGCAAGTGCCGAGTCGGAGCCGAGGATCGGCTCCGAACCCATCCAGCAAGAATGAAGGCGAGATTGACAACTTAACATCCCCGAGAAGCATGGACAGCTCCAACACTACCAGAGTGGAACCAAACTCCCTGAAATTGACAATGAAGTTTCGACCCCGGGAGGTCTCCAGTTTTGAAGAGCTCAGGACAGTTATTGGTGCTGGAGATGCAGATCTTACCAGCACCGGGACTGTTGGCACCAGGAACTCTGAAGGCTCAAACTGGAGTCAGAGGAAGAACAAGAACTGGTGAAGAGACAGGTAAAGATCCACAGCCAGAGCGGCTAGGAACCAAGGAAGTGGCTAATCCCCTCGCCTTCGAAACTGGTCAAGCAGTCTCAAAACATTGGACTCCATGAGGTTCTTGGTGGAATGGACCAAAGAGACCGACTGGGACTGGGGTTTCTCCATGGAGGGCTTGGAGATCGGTCTGCAAAAGGGTCTGATGTTGGTGAATATCTTGTGCATGGCCTGTCTTTAAATGAAAACTCCTTCAGCTCCAAAACTGCTGGAATGGAGAAGAGAGAAGGTTCTAAAATTGTTTTTTCCTAAACAGTAATGGGTGCTGAAATTGTCAGTGTAGAGGTAGGCACTGATGGCATAGATGGTGGAAGCAGTTTCCCAGTTATTTCCCCTGAAGCTTTGGGAACCAGGCAAGTCTTAAACCATTTTAATTGGCAGTCCCGACGAGAATGCCAGAACTGAGTGGCTCTTCTTCTTAGATCCTTCATGTTTGGATGAAGAAGAAGGGGAGCTAATGTCAGTTTTAGAATTGACAGATACACTCATGGCCTTGTCAAAGCTCAATTTTATAAAGCCTTTTAAGATGAGTTTGTTTGTTCTTTCTACAAGGGCTGATGATTTTGCACTGTCCTCAGCAAAGAATGCTCAGAAATTTCAAGATTAAATATTTGCACCTGCAGACAGTTTGTCTCCATGGAAACATGGTCCGCAATGAGAAAAACACAGTTATTAACTCTGCAAATGCATGAAAGAATCCTTGTCAATTTCACTCAGAAGAGAACAGAATGTACAACTGCCTTCATATGTAGACTTCATGACTCCTGCTGAGCATTTGCTAAAGAAAAAAAAGCAAGCTCATATCATTGCATATGCAAGATTCTTAGCACTTCTCATGGCTTTCATCATTTTGTCTCACTTTTCAAGCCTACTTGCTTACAGAAAACACTTGTTTTAGATTAGACCAAGAGAATTAATCCAGACATTCACCTTTGCAAAAATATGAGAAAACATCTGAACTCTAAGTATAAATCAGTGCAGTTTTACACCCTCACCCCAGCAACCGAATATTACAGCATATTAACTTAAACTTGCTTTTGTCCAGCCTTTCTTCTTTTTACACTGTAAAGTCTATAGTTCTTAAAAACTGTTTACTTTAATATCTTACAACAATCACTAAAAAGATCCCACCCCCACATTTAAAATACCCCAACTGTATACTATACAAAACTACTTTACTATATAACGTGAAGTCTATATCATGAAATGTTTTATACAAATACTATTAAGAACAAAAATGTTTTATTTACACTTACTTTTTTCCCTTTTAGTGTCCTTCTAAACATTAATGACAAAATGGCGTATATGATTTACAGTCCACCCTCATGTTTAACAAAGTCAACCAAACTCAATTTTTTCTCAGCCACTTTTCCTTGACAAGCCATATTTCATAAATGTGACTGATGCTTTAAAAGGTCACATTTATTCATCAGGTTCAGTGTTGCTGGTCTTCTCTGTGTTCATCTCCATCTCCCAACACTAGCATCTGGTTCAAGTCAAAGGTACTCCTGATTCTTTTAGTCAACTCCTGTGATATTTTCTGTCTCTCATGCATTTTCCTTTGGAACACTAGAAAGGGTTTTACTTGCAAAGTCTCTCTATGAGCATTACTGTCAGAAGAATGAGAAACAGAGTCCCCTTCTGTTTGACGGCTCACTTTTTTGCTGGATATTTTTTATTTTCTCCTTAGCTGTTCTGCATTAAGAATGTCTTTTATTCCACAGGAACAAATATTTTGGAGGCAGCTGGATACAGCAGCTTGAATCTCACATCTGCTTTCTCGACATTCCCTGATTGCTGGTGTACACTGAATATTTTTTTACAAATATTCCTCTGTCTCCAGATTTTAATACTTTTCTCTTCTGCCACAGTTTTGTTAGGATTGACTCTCTCTCCTGGCATGACCGCATCCTTACTTATACAGGTTTTGTCTGCCTTTTCAGGGCCAGGTTTGGAGGATACACTTGATGTGCCCTTTCAATTAACAAATCCGGCTGTGGGATACGAGTTCAGTTGCTTATTTGTGCTTTCATAAAATACATATATATTATTTCATAAAAGACAGTATGTTCCTTCCAGTTTCCATGGTATAGCAGAAAATTGCAGGTTTTCTCTGTGTGCACTTTCTAACTCTATCATTTTTTGAAATGGCTCTTCTTGGGAAGACTCATACTCATTAAGCCTTTCCTTCATTTCAACCTCTGATTTTTGCAGTTTTATCAATTCATCTGAAAGGCTACTTAAAGCTTCTTCTTCTATTTTTCCAGCCTTTTGTTAATTGAGTTGACATACTCATTCAATGTTTCATTTATCACGTCTGGCTTATTTTTTCTCACTAAATTACTGGAAGCCACATCTTTCACAAAAGCTGAAGACCAAACTGCTTTTTGCAGAAAAGCTGCAGGATTTTTAATGGTCAGTGTTTTCAACGTTTCCAGTTGATTTTCTTTCAGGTAATCAAAATTTCTTCTTTGTTAGCATTCAGGCAGTATACTTACTAGCTGGTAACTGAATTTTACTCAATCTGGCAGAATTACTAGCTTTTACTTCTCAGTCTTTTTCACACTGGGACTGAGCTGAAATTAAGCTGTTGATCAGTGTGCAGCCATCTTGGAAGTCACAGAGATAGAAAACCTTAAGAAACATTTGAAATCTGATGCTATAGGAATGTAATGATAAGCATCTTTTACATCTAGAGTTACTAAGAAACAAAGTGGGAATCAGAGGTAACAGGCTGTGAAGGGATAGTACTTTCACAAAGTGGTCTAGAAAGAAAAATATAAGAATGGTCTCCAAAAGGTTTCTTTACTTTGGTACCAAAAACATTCTTGAATAAAACATTTTCCCAATCACAGAATGAGAAGCAGCTTCTATGCCCCCTTGAGTTAAATAAATGCTGAATGACAGGAAGGAAAAAATAAGTTTTATCTGGTAGATGAGGAAGAATCCCTTGAAAAGGAGGAAGGCATCCCCACTGTCATCTGTATCCCTGTTGTATCACTCTCAGAACCCACTTGTTTGAAACTAACCTTTTGCCAAAAACAGAAATGGAAAGACAGACTTTGGGGGAGAACTAAAGGCTTGCCAAAGCAGGAAAGTGAGTTTACTCACTGCAGATAGTCATTCAGACTTGTTGGACTATCCTTGTTTCGATGGGGTTCTACTTTATTTCTGGAGCCCCCTTGTCATTGTTTTTTTTTAAATAACTGCACCCTAAAAGGCTTGCTGTGTCTGCTTACTTTGTTTTTATAAAAGGACCAGGGTCGTTATATGCATATAAATGTATTTGCCATATTAATTCCAACTTTTCAAGTTCAAATTCAGATGGCCCAACCCTCATATTTGTTGGAATTTGGTCAAGAACCCAAAATTTTAATTTATGTCCAGGATGTTCTTGAATATGCTTAGCTAATGCACTATCTTGATTAGATTTTCCAACACTATATATATGGTCGTATATTCCGTCTCTCAGTCTCCGTTTTGTTTTACCAATATAAAACTTAGGCCAGAGTTGGCACTTAGCTAAATATACAGCCATTTTTGAGTTACAATTATATTTACCTCTGCTATATAATACTTTTGTATCATACACAGTAATAGATGTTCCAACGTGAATGTAATTGCAATAAGGGCAGCTCAAACATTGTTGCATGCCCTTACATTTAAGAGACTTATTTTGTATATTATCAAAAATATTCTTGAAGTTCTTATCTCTTCTTGTTGTAAAATACGGAGTTGGTCCTAATTTTTCTAATAATTCCTTATCTTGCATAATAATATTCCAGTTTTTACATACTATCTTCTTAATATACTGGAAATCCATATTAAATGTAACAACAAAATTTACATTTATGTTAACAGATCTATTATCATTAGATAGTGTTTCCTGAATCATATCCAATGAATTATTAAAATTAGCCTCCATTATTATGTTGTTCATTCTATTATTATCAAGAATGGGTTTATACATTCCACTAATCCTTTTATCAACCACTTCCACTATAATTTTATCTAAAAAAACCTTCAGGATACGCTCTTCTAATAAACATTTGTCTTAGTAATTCAGATTCAGATAAAAATTCATCCTCTCTAGTAATCATGCGTGCTGCCCTCACCAACTGTCCTTTTACTATCGATTTTTTCTGATGGAAAGGGTGCATGCTCGAGAAGTGGAGAAAAGTATTACAATAGGAGGGTTTTCTGTATATTTAGTTTAAAAAAAAAGGCTGGTTTGTGTTTTAATCTAATAATATAGATGTCTGTATAAATTATTGTGGTAAACAATTTTATCTGTTGAATGGCTAGTATAGCTTTAAATTTTATGTTTGGATGTCAGCTGACTAATTCTTATCACTATTTAAACATCACTAATTAATGTTTAATTTATCTGAAGAAGTTCAACGATTGGATATGGATGAAAAGCGCTTCATTTGGAATAAAGGACTGTAGCTTTTAGTACAGGTTGCCGAGTTTTTCTTTGGAGTTCAAGTGTTTCTATCTGTTTTGTTTTGTTATTAGTTCGGGTTTATGGCAACCAACCAGCTAAGTGCTACACCAGAAGTGCTCCCTTTATTGGAAAATGAAATTGAAGAAGAACATACGCTATCGGGCATTGTGTATGCCTTATCTCAGCAAGTTAAAAAACTTTCGGATAAAGTGGATTTGCTTAGTACTATGCATATTAAGCATTCCAAAAAGCAACAGCAAGTATCCGGTATATCTTTGAGGAGCACATCTACCATTTCCGGTTTGGTAATAGCCAACAAGCAGAAACTGGCAGCCTTTCCGGCCAGCATCTAGTGACACCAAATAATTCAGGAACATCAGCTACCTCTTGTTCGATACCAAATGGACAGGGCAACAATGTAAACGACCAAACCAATTTGAATGTTAGAGGTCAGGATGATGTACATGATGGCAGAATTAATATCGGTAGAACAGCAGACGTATTGCAGTATTCGACAATCTCAGGGCTTATTGGTATCCCGAATCTTAAGGACTGGCTTACTTCACCTATGGGTATGTACGCTAACAACTGTACAATTAGTAATGGGAATCCGGCTAGGGATGAAGTCAATATTTCTAATTTATTAAGTAATTTCGATCATGTTCTGCTTAAATACAAAAAATTAAAACTTGAGGTTGAATATTTTTTGGAATGCATCCGTTTACATTTGGTACCTAAAGGTTTACGTATTTGCCAATATCCAACAGGGCTTGTTCCACAATCCCAATTTCATATGGACCTTGTTAAATTATTTAATAAACAGGGTTTGGAACTGCTTGATATAATGAGCAAGAATTATAACATATTGGTTGATGAATTGAATGATGAAAGTATGTTGTTGGATGCTAATATTAGCTCACATCCAGACTTCGAAAGATACAAATATGAATATATTCGTATCTTTCAAACAACAGACTCTTATTTGATTAAAGCTAAGGTGATTAAATGTAAAAAACTGGAGCAGGACCGTTTACAATATCAAAATGGTACAGCTTATCCTTGTCCATCACCAGCACAACAATGGAAAATTAAAGACAGTACTGTTGCCTCTACGTCTCAATATGTAAATAACCAGGCCAATATTCAACCATTTGAACAACAAGCGGTAAATAGGAGGGAAATTAATATGGATCATGCACCTATGGAATCCATCAATCAGCAAAATAATATTGACCCCCCCCCCATTAACTGCTTCTCCAGTAGATTCATCTAATGACTTGGGCCCACGTAGAAGCGAACGGTTACATAACCAGAATACTAATCTTAAAGGAAACAATGGTAGGACAAATAATAACCAGTGGTCTAATAATCAACAGGTTTTTCAGAGGGGGGGGGGGAGTACAGAACAGATGGAACCAACGGAAGAAGCACAACAAGTGGAGATAACTGACAAACTTAGACATAACAATCTTTCAGTTATCAGGAATTCCGAAGGTGATTTTTCCGTCTATAACTTCTCTTCTGTTAATGTTCATATGGACTTGGCAAATGTATTGGCTAAAGGCCTTACTTTTATACCATCAAGAGGGGCAAATGTCACGAACCATATAATAGATCTTAATTGTATGTAAGAAAATTAAACCTACAATTATTGTTGGGTAATATAGAGAGACCTTATACAGACCAGTATAGAATTCCTAGCACCTTTAATCCACCATTGCACAACGTATTGCACATTTTTGAAAAAGTATGTGAATTGCATTTCAGATGTCTTAATGTATGGAGAAGAGTTTTATTATCAGAAGGGAATTTAACAAGTTATGAACAGGAATGTATTGACTTTCTGTTACAGTCTAATGTCAGAATTATGAAACCTGACAAGGGGGGTGGACTGGTATTTATGGACCGAACAGATTATGAGAACAAAATAGAAGCTTTGTTAGCAACTGATTCCTATTCTAAAGCGTCACTCGATGAATATAATCAAGCTAATCAGAGAATTAAAATATATATTAATGATTTATTTATTGAAGGGAGAATCGATTTAAATATGTACAACTATATGGTTATGCCTGCACCTATAGCTCCCATGATTTTTGGAGTCCCTAAAATTCAGAAAGATCTATTTGATCCCCCTTTAGATCTATTGTAGATGGCAGAAACTCTGCAACTGATGCATGTGCAAAGGTTATTGATTCGATTCTTAAGAAATATGTAACCGAGGAGGTAGGAATATGCAAAGACTCGTGGTCATTCTTGGAGAAGATGAATGATATACAATTTGATGATGAATGTAATTTTCTTACAATTGATGTAAGAGATTTATATACATCAATACCTCAAGATTTAGGTATTGAGTGGGTTTCTCTTAATCTTATGAGTAAGGGTGCTTCACCAACAGAAATATCATTGATAGAAGAACTCTTAGATATTGTATTATCACACAATTACATTTATTTCAAAAACAATTTTTATCATCAAATAAAAGGTGTGGCCATGGGATCTCCATGTGGCTCAAGTTTTGCTAATTTAGTAATGAATTACTGGGAACATACTTATGTATTTAGTAAATATCATATTAAGCCGCAGATAGCATATTTTACCAGATTTCTGGATGATATATTCATCCTATTTAAAGGTGATAAGGACCAAGCTAAACTTCTGGTAGATTATTTTAATCAAACTACTGAATTTTTGGAATTTACATATAATCTTCATGAAAAAGAAATAGCATACTTAGATATATTATTGGTTAAAAATGACACTGATAAAAAGTTTGAAGCAAAAATATACAGAAAACCCTCCTATTCTAATACTTTTCTCCACTTCTCGAGCGTGCACCCTTTCCATCAGAAAAAACTGGTAGAAAAAGGACAGTTGGTGAGGGTAGCACACATGATTACTAGAGAGGATGAATTTTTATCTGAATGTGAATTACTAAGACAAATGTTTATTAGAAGAGCATATCCTGAAGGTTTTTTAGATAAAATTATAGTGGAAGTGGTTGATAAAAGGATTAGTGGAATGTATAAACCCATTCTTGATAATAATAGAATGAACAACATAATAATGAAGGCTAATATTAATAATTCACTGGATATGATTCAGGAAACACTACCTAATGATAATAGATCTGTTAACATAAATGTAAATTTTGTTGTTGCATTTAATATGGATTTCCAATATATTAAGAAGATAGTATGTAAAAACTGGAATATTATTATGCAAGATAAGGAATTATTAGAAAAATAAGGACCAACTCCATATTTTACAACAAGAAGAGATAAGAATTTCAAGAATATTTTTGATAATATACAAAATAAGTCTCTTAAATATAAGGGCATGCAACAATATTACATTCACGTTGGAACATCTATTACTATGTATGATACAAAAGTATTATATAGCAGAGGTAAATATAATTGTAACTCTAAAATGGTCGTATATTTAGCTAAGTGCCAACTCTGTCCTAAATTTTATATTGGTAAAACAAAACAGAGACCGAGAGACAGAATATACGACCATATATATATATATATAGTATTAGAAAATCTAATCAAGATAGTGCATTAGCTAAGCATATTCAAGAACATCCTGGACATGAATTTAAATTTTGGGTTCTTGACCAAATTCCAACAAATATGGAGTGGGGGGGGGGCATCTGAATTTGAACTTGAAAAGTTGGAATTAATACGGCAAATATGTTTATATGCATATAATGACCCTGGTTTGAATTACATGATTTCAATTATGCCAGTACTTAAAATAAAGAGTCTATGTAGGTAATATATTTGTGAGTCATAAAATGTTCTAAACATGAAAATGGTTTTATTATGAGAAGTAGAATTTACACATTTATGAGTTGTAATATGTGTTGCTGCTGTTAGGGAGAAATAATATGGAACCATATGCATAAATACTAATATAGATAGCTTTTATGGTTTAATATACCTTAATAACTTGCATTTAGTTTCAAAAGAAAGGCTGGTTTGTGTTTTAATCTAATAATATAGATGTCTGTATAAATTATTGTGGTAAACAATTTTATCTGTTGAATTGCTAGTATAGCTTTAAATTTTATGTTTGGATGTCAGCTGACTAATTCTTATCACTATTTAAACATCACTAATTAATGTTTAATTTATCTGAAGAAGTTCAACGACTGGATTTGGATGAAAAGCGCTTCATTTGGAATAAAGGACTGTAGCTTTTATCACAGGTTGCAGAGTTTTTCTTTGGAGTTCAAGTGTTTCTATCTGTTTTGTTTTTTTATAAAAGGAAGCAGAAAAGGTATAAAACATTTACAAACTTGGAAAAGGAAGGCTGAAAATCAGAGAAACCACATGAATCAGCTTGCCTCTATCTCATAACACTTTTTCAAGACCATAGCAGCAGATGGTCCAAAAATAACCTTTATCTAAAGCAGAATTCAGAATTTCAATTTTAACATTCACAGATCGACTTTACACGTCCACCTAAGCAAATGTTCTCAAAACAGTTTCTGTAGCAGCTGCTCTGGAAGAAGCAACAGCTGAATCATAAGCACAGTTTAAAGAGTATTTGGTCAGTTGAAACACAGAAGCAATAACTATTCATAACAATTTTTTCCTCAGAATAGGGAAAAGTAGCCATAATGTTCCTCATATTCTCAAAAGATGCAAGCAAGAACTTTACATGCCAGCTTGACAAAGTTTGGCAAAAGTAATCACTTTTTCCCCAAATCTATCAAAGGTCTTCCCCATCCTTATCAGAGAGGGAAGGATTAACATTTAACAAATGTTTAGTAACACCAGGATTTATCAAGAAAATCACTGCCTGGTCAGAACAGGGATTAGAAAATAAAACAAAAATTAGATTGAGGAGTTTTATGCAGTCATTCTGCTTTCTTAGGAGATAGCAGTCTGGTTGACATACAAGTTACAGGCTATAATAAAATCATACTCCAATACTGGAAGTACAGAAGGAAATGGAAATTCAAATTGCAACAAATTCTAATATTTTCAAGGATACTGGAATATCATTATGTTCCCAGTGAAACAATTAGTTCATTTTGGAAATGGTTTCAGAAAAGGAAAATTCTGTGGAAGTATTTGAAGAATCACTCTCCTCAGAGTCAGAATCAATCAGCAGAAAAGAGAAAGTAGTACTTGCTTCCTCAGAATCATTTCTCTGCTCATTATAATGGGAAACTAAAAAAAAAAATGAATTCCTTTTGATCAGTAAAACCAGAATGAGACTGGTTAAGAGCCTGAACTAAGCCCTAAGCTAAGCCAAAAAATAATTCCTATCTAAAGTAACAGAGATGGGAAAGATAAATGATTAACTTTCTGGTTCTTTTTTAACAGGAATTTCCACAGAAGCAAACCAACTCCTGTCAGGCACATCACCCTTGGGGTTAGGCTCCCTGGTCTGGCTAGGCAGATTCCCTGCTCCTTCCTCTGAGACCGACAATAATGGTTCTCCCTTGGCTGGCAAGGGCCTTCCAACAGTCGAAGATAATGTATCTAACCACTGGTGCATGGTGTCTGAAGAGCCTACACCACAGGGAGCCAAAGTAGAAGATGTATGATCTGAGGAACCAGAAATAGCCACAGCAAAATCACCCATTAGTGGCTGAGGCAAAATTGTAGCCTGCTGAAGGAGCAGGGGTTGCCTGGAAATTTTCTACTTTTTTAAGACTACAGGAAGGAAGAACTGAGAAATGGTGAAAACATTCCATGGTGAAGCCAAAAATTGTCTGAGACCCATATAAGATGGAAAGCAGCAACCAGTAAAAAAGGTAAGTAAAAAATTTAGTTTTTCCAGCAAAAAACACTGAAAAGCACAACTTTTAGGGGCTGGTAAGTGTAACAAAAGTTTTAAATTGTAAAATAAAGATAAATTATAGTTTAAACAACTACAACTTTTTTTTTCACAAAAGTAGAGTGTTGCACATCACCGTAAAACGTGACACAGTCACATGACAGACCAATAAAACAAAATGTCCTAGCTTAAAATAAATCATTTTATAGAAAAAGTTAACCTTCTGTCAGAAATTTAAAATGTGGAAAGTTTTCTTCCTGGAGGGAACATTTCTGCTGAGCAATGTAGAAACACTAGCAGACTGCTGATCCTTGAAAGCCAACATCAGGAGCACTCTTCTGCCGCATGAGAGCTCTGAAGGCTTGACATCCAGTACACTGATTTTCTTCGGCTCTCTAGCTCTCAACAGTTTAGGTATATGGAATTGGCCTTTAAGTTCTGGAAGCTGAACAGCTGTTATATCCTATATCTGGTAAAACCCATACAGCTATGACTACTGCATCAGTAATCACATGATAAACATTTACCTTATTATGTTTAAGAAGAATTTGTCCAAACAGGTTGTCTGTTTCAAAGAAATTTCAGAAAAATCATGGAGAGAGTTGTTCCCGATGACACTCCTTCACTGTAAAAAATGAATATATACCTCTCTCTACAGTTTAAAGCCTGCTGCTCAGAAATCATTCTGAGCTGAATCAGCTAAGGAAAGTGTTACCAAAGAAAGATAGGCCAGGTCTGCTGAAATGACAGCTTGAAAATGATAGTTTTTGAATTATATGATTAAGGGCATCTGATTAAGGACCCCTTTATGGACCGTTTCCTAGCAGTCTGAGAAGTCATAAGTGGATCTTCAGGTATACAGGCCAATACTGCAGCAAGTTCTACCTTAATGGAAGAATAGGCTAAGCCAGCATTATGTAACACAGAAGATTCTGCAGAATCTGATGGGTTTAACTTGAAGCTTGTGTTACTACTTTAGCTTAACAGTAATACAAACACATGGTCCCTTTTGATAGATAAGATTTACTGGTAGCAAGTCCTTTAGTTTCTTTTAAATGGATAACTTTTGTCTAAAAGGCTATAGATATTAATCCAAGATCCTCCAAGCTGTCAGGTGGAGGGACTTGGGGTTCAGATAAAGAACTCTTGCATTTAGCAAGGAATATTACTTATAGTTGGAGAATGGAATTTGATTTGCAGAGTTGAAGATGCATCTGTGGGGCCCAGAAGGGAAAGTATAAATATGGAGGGTAGATTTTTGAAGAAATTTATGAAAATACTTGGCATGGAAGATGTGAATTCAGTAACAGCTGTGCAGAGTGAATTTACATACTATTCCTCAAGAAATAAAAACTGGGCTATGCTAGAATTTACATTTCACAGGAGCTTGTGCATTTAATCGAAAGTCTTGCTACACACCCAACAACTATTTCAGATCATGCACAGATAATAACTAAAATAAAAACACAGGGTAATGAAATAAAAACAAGACACTGGCACTTTACCAGGAAATGGATAGTGGACATTATTCAGAAGCTATTTGACAGGACAAAGTATTTCTGAAAATATAGTTAGGGAGTGGGATAAAATTAAAGTGGTGGAAATAAAATAAAGGGAGCTATGGTTAAGATGTAACAAAAATTATTTAGACTGACAAATGTTAAAGTATTGCAGAATGGGGGGAATCTCACAGAACAAGAAGAGGATCAACTGCAGAATGCTAAACAGAAAATAAGGGATTACCTTGATAATAGACATGCGTTTAGAAAGATTGCTGTTAAGCAACTGTTTTTTGATAACGCTAGACCACAAAAACTTTTAGCACAATGACTCTGGCAATGGAAAGTAGTAAAGTCTAATGTCAAGCTTAGGGAGCCTATAACAAGGAAGGTAATAACAGATCTTGTACAGGTATTAGAAACATTTCGGAAATTCTATGACAGTCTGTATAAAACAGAGAAATATGGAAATCAAGGAAAAATACCAATGGAAATGTTTATGGAAGAATTTAATATGCCTAAATTTAGAGGTAAGATGAGGCTCAATTAGTAATGGTTAGGATAGGAGGAGTTGAGATAAAAATTGTGATGTCTAACCAATCTACAGGAAAGTCCACAGGACTAGATGGTATTCCTGTGACAGTTTGGAAACTTGAAAGAAAAAAAACTGATAAAGATGTGGAAGGTTGTGTTTAACAGCATTTTAAGAGGAGAAGTACCACCAACATCCTGGAGGAAAGCAGTGGTAGCTGAAATACCTAAAGCGAGTAAAGATCCATCAGATCCAGCTTCTTACAGGCCCATTTCAATACTAAGCCATGATTATAAAGAGCTCATGTCTACAATGGCTAAAAGAATGGCAAAAGTAATGCCCAAATTGATATATATCAATGTGGTTTTGTGGAGGGGAGGCAAACATTTCACAACATTAACAGAACATTGATGATCTGGAGCAATGTAGAATGTAAGAAAACACCACTGTTGTTGTGGGTCTTGATGCAGAGAAAGCATTTGACAGAGTAAGCTGGACTTTATGAACAGGGCAATCAATGGCAGCATCTGCATTTCCTGAAAAAAAATTTAAGGTTGATTACGAGGATGTATGAGGGACTGGAGGTAAATATTAAAGTGGGTGGGTTACTCTCTGATAATTTCTGTTTTAACAGTGGAACCAGGCAGGGGCATCCTCTTTCCCCTTTGTTATTTGCATTATATCTAGAACCATTGGCAAACAAAATAAGGGACTCAGAATAACTGGTATGCTAGTCAAGAAAAGCTGGCTCTACTTCCAGATGATGTTATTTTATACTTGACAAAACCAGAAACAGACATTACAATGTTGTGGGACATTTTGAGAGAGTTTCAAATCTTTTTGGGATACAAAAATTAAAGAAGCTAAAACAAAGGTAATAGCGGTAAATGATGTACCCATCCATGAAGTGGTCCAGCAATATCCATATTTATGGGGACTTGATGAAATTAAGTATTTAGGAGGATAGATTAAAAATGACTCTGGTGTGGCAGTTAAGGACATGTGGGAAAAGACTAAACAAAAAATAACAGAAAATCTGAGAAAATGGAAACTTTGCTATATGGATATGAACAGTAAGATACAAGAAGTTAACATATTTTTAGTCCCATTAGTGTTATACACAGGTCAGGCATATTTTTATCAACTAGAAGTGAAGTTGTGGATATCAATTAATAAAGAGCTGAAGGACTTTATCTGGAAGGGAAAGATGGCAAGAGTCAAGTAGGATAAGCTGATTCTTCTAGCAGAACAGGGCAGACTGGGATTACCCAATTTGAAGGGGTATTTCAGAGCTACATGGTTGAGGCACCAATTCACAGCACAAGCTGAAAACTATAATTCAAAGTGGAAAGGGATGATGATGAAACACGGTGGAAGCTCAAGAAACAAGGAGAGTGGGATTTTGGATGCAGACCTTTAAGGAGAACAAAAACAATCATACAGAATATTATATCCATTAAGTAGCAGAAAGCATCCTAAGAAATAAGCCAACAAGGGAATGGAGAAAGGAGATTTCTGCCAATAGGGATGACTTTAATTCGGGATACAGACAATAGGCAAGAGGAGGCAGGAATTTACTGGATCCAAGGTATTGGGAGCAAATAACTAGAGATGGAAAGATGACAGAATGGGAAGATGCCAACAATTTACTTGGACTACAGGTTAGAGATTGCCTTCTCTATCAAGGATTGAAAGAGTACAGGTAAAGAGAAAGAAATAGGGGGGGGGCTCCTAAATGAAAGACCAGCAGTGGTAGAGTTTTTAGTAGAATCTAGAACAGAAGCTGCCATTAAAAAGGAATAATTACTACAGCATATTGTTATCATGCAATATTTTATAAGAATTAATCAGAGAAGGCTAGAAAGGATTAGGAAGGGAGAATGGATAAGCAATTCACAAAGAAACAGTGGCAGGTATATGTATGTCTCCTAAATATCCAACAAAATCTAAAAGACTTAGGATTTTTGCTTGGAACTGTTGACACAGATATGTTTATACCCCAAGTAAACTCCACAGAATTTTTCCTTGGTAGACAGCAAATGTTGGAGGTGTGACTGGGAAGAAAGAGCTAACTGGTAACATGTTTTCTGGGAGTGCGGTGAGTTGGCAGACTTTCAGGATGCACTGTCTGAGATGTTGGGTGGGCAGGTTGGTGTGACGAGGGAGATTTTTTCTGAGCTATGACACAGAATCGGAATTGTCTAGATATGGTAAAGCCTTGATATGTCTAATTATGGTGGCTGTTGAAAAATCTATTACTAGAAAATGGAAATCAAAACCTAAACCAACTATACTAGACGTAATGAATATAGCAACAGAGATAAAACAACTGGAACTGAGATCTTTAGAAAAGGGTAGCAGCAAACTACATAGGAAAAAATGGGAACTGTGGGAAAAATTCATACAGAGGAGGAACGAGATTTAAAAGAAGGCATGACTTAAATGAGCTATGTAATGTTTGACGGAAAATGACTGGGTAGATTATAGGTGATGTATAATGCTTGCAACTGGGAGCGTGTCAGTATGGTTTGTGATGTAAAACACATGCAACTAGGATTGTGTTAGTGTGGTTTGTTTTAATTTACAGAAATGTATGATTGCCTAGGCGTTAGTGAAGGTTTAATAAAGATGTTTCTTGTTTTAAAAAAAGGCAGAAATTGAATAATTTATGTAATGTTGCTTAGGTTATATGATATTGATTACTTTTATATAAATGTAAATTTGCCTATGTCACAAGTGATAAATCAATAAAGGTATTAAAAAAAGAACTCTCGCATTCCTGCTGTATTAAAGTATTGTGAAGAAAAGGCTTACTGGTTGAGCTATCAGTGTTAGAAGGGTGTAAATCAAGGTTATCATTGCAGAAAGAAGCTATGACAATGGCATTTTGCTGTTCTTTTTCTCACCTTCAGGAGTTAAATGAAATGCAGGCTTCAGACACTGAATTGAGCCGATGGAAGGGGCACTGGCCTGCAACACTTCATTGTGAGGTAGCCTGAAGCAATTCACAGGAAGCCTGCTTACTTTTTGAAGACTCAATTTTTCATAAGAAATGTCTATAATGCCCAGTTATGTCTTGCGAGAGGCTGAGAATTCTCTGCTTACATTGTCTGCAAGAGTGTTTTTCTGCACTAGAATGCTTATGGGTTGAACAGTCAAGTTAAATTTGGATTGTCTGCTCCCCCAAGATGACCTGGCTAATTTGGAGAGGTGATAACAACGGATCCACTTAGTTTGTTGATATTTACTTATTTATTCACTCATTCATTTTATTTAACAGTGTTAAACTTGTAGTTTGGTTTTGTTTGCATTAAGGACTTACTGGCTGAGCAGGGCTCATTTTCTGTAGTGGGCCAGAGAGAAGAGCATACAAATAATGTAAGATTGTTAAAGTTACAGTTTCAAAAGCATCTAGAAACATTCTAGTTAATATCAAAAAATGCAAGTCCAATTCTACAAATATATTAAAAGTTTCCTATGGATAGGAAAAATAGCACAGCTAACAGTATTTTAGACTAACAGTAAAAAAATAATGGAATGTGAACACAGAGAGAATAAGGACTTACTGAAGACATAGATGTGAGGTAGTAGTAAGAGAGGGGAATGAAGGAAAAATATTTAGTTAATATTGAGGGAGTGACGTAGTAGTACTGACACAGCTTAGCTAGTGACAGGCCAAAATGTTTGACGGGATACAAAGAAGAGATGGTTGGATACTTTGGATACATATATTAGACGAAAAAAATGGAGAATATGAAATATATGGATGTAGCCAATTAAAGACCACATGATTTTTTTTTTAGTTTTTCAATAAAAAGAGCATTGTTTAATTTCATTCCTGAAGTATGGTGGAACACAGTTCCACAGTTTTACCATGTACACACAACATAGAGACACTCCTTGTTGACTGCTGGATTTGGCTACATGTAGGAGGTACAGAGCTTGTGACCTCAGGCTACATGTAGGATGTACAGAGCTTGTGACCTGAGGTTTCTAGATGTTAGCCTTCAATCAAACTGTACAGAGGTGGGCATAAGAGTGGTGTATAAAAATATTCTGTGTATGATTTTTACCTGAGGGAAAAGTCAGTGATTACACTCCTGCCATTTAACATGTTGAATGGCTTTACATTGGTGCTGTACTACTGACATTAGCAGCAATTTTTTTAATCTTTTTGTATGTATGCAGCTTCAAGTTTATTTGCATTAATTAGAGGAATGTTTATAAGAACAGACAAAAAGTTCAGAAGGCTTAGTAGTATAACAGTTTATGCTGCGTGCATTCACTCTACTAATTCAGTTAAGCATTGTTTTGTTGTTTGGACTTATAGAGCATGCCTATTTTTATGTGGTTTTGAGGAGACATTCAATGTGCTACTCAAAATGAAATTTAATGTTAATAATTACTCCAAGGAATTCAGCAAAGCAACTTGTTCAATCAGTGATTTGCTTTGTGAGGTAACAGAGACTTCATCTGAGCCAAATACTTGTAGTTTGGTTTTGTTTGCATTAAGTATGACATATGATTTTGTGATTCATTTTTCCACATTTTGGAAACTTTGCAGAGTAGTATCCTCTACTTGATCAATGGAGTTTGGGGAGCACATTATTGTACAATCATGTGTGTCCTAAATTAAAGTCAGTAGGTACTGCAGTATTTATCTCACCGAAGATAATACTGACAGTGCAGCCGCCCAGTACTGATTCTTCTGAGACTCCAATTTTGGTGGGAAGGAATTCTGAGAAACTTTGTGACCATCTGAATCCTCAGTTTGAGAGGTAACTTTTAAACCATATTAAGGTTTTAGGCTAAAGTTGATTTTAGCTAATCTGATTAGAAGTAAGGTGTAAGATACATTATCAAACACTTCTGAGAAGTCCAGGAATATGATTATAATGTGTAGGCTATTGACTTTAGAATGAGTATTATTTATGAATGCTAGTAATGCTGTTTCAGTGCTATATCCTGGTCTAAATACACAATGATTGAAAGAGAATAGATTACTTTGGTAGGGTGTTGCAGTAGTTGATTAACAGTATATTTTCTAATATTTTTTGAGAGAGGTAATAAGATGGCTATAATCCCCAAAGTGAGAGAGTCAACTTTGACACCCACCTTTGTGAATGGGTATGACATCATTTGTTTCCACAGTTTTTAAACACAAAGTTCAGAAATGGATACGCTAATGAGTGCTACAACTGACTATGCAATAGGAAACTTAGAATCGTAAGGAATGTATGACAAATACTGGACAGGATCATCTAATGACATGGTTTTAAAGGGCGCTGTTACACTGTTGTAGTAGGGTTGCTGAATACACTTAGATGAAAATGTCTACTTTGATACATCTAGTTAAAAGCAGTCTGACTTTTTATCTTTTGTTTGCCCCATAAAATGAAAAGGGAGCTAAGATTGCTGAGGGTGTTTGCCAGTGTACCACAGAACAGAACTAAGGAAGTAGTGGAGGTTAGAGACTAATCAACTATACATTCTTTTTCAATGGATTTGTTTAATTTAGTTCTACTAGTGATAAGTTGGGTATAGCCAACAAGGATGATAATTAAGTATGTGATGGGATAAATTTTGGATTAGACCAATCTCTGTTAATGTTTGGTGATATTCATGAAGCACATTTCCCAGGAAAGTAACAGCAGTGGTATGTGCTTCTGCAGATATACTGACAGTGGATAAGTTAAGTGTCTATGTAAGCGCACATTAACTAATACAATTTCTAATACATTAAATGAAGAAATGTGCTAGGGTGATCAGGTTCATCTTAGTTGGGTCGAGTATAGGCTATATATTCCTCCTCCTTTCTTGGGTTTACCACCTCTTGCAATGTTATATCCAAGAGGAATTGCTTCCTCATTTACTGTTCTGCCTGTGATAATCTACAGATTTCCTGTTCTCTCAGTTAACTGAAAGGCTATTAAGGCTAAATGAATAGTCAAGCATCATTTTGAGGACATTTTATTGTTCCCTCAAGAGCTAGCTAGTCTGCACAGATGATAACCATGGATAAATGCCAGTCTGTTGACATAACACTCCACATTTGTTTTATTTGTGATGCTCTGCAGATTTCCTCATCCTGAAGCCTGTTAATGCAAGATGAATCAACAGCATCATTTAAAGGTTGATGTATTGATCTCCATGGAACAGAGTCTGCAGGCCTTGTACATTAAGATACTGGAGATGGAGCCTTAAACATAAGTTAAAGGATCTGTAGTAAGAGTTGCATCTCAAACTGGAGGAAGTAATGGCAATCATCTGACAGAAATTTAATTCTACCACTGATTATTTTTACAAGGGTAGGTATTACTGGAAGAACATGTTCCACAGTGTGGATATACTGACTCCAAAGGTTCACAGGTAAGTACTAGGCTAGCTGCCCTTGCAAGCTATTTTTAAGTCTAGCCAATTTCTCTTTTGGTGCTGAAATTAATCTATTCCATTTGGTATTAAGTTGGCCTTAACCATCCCATAGTCATTAATTATTCATTACAATTAATAAGAATAACTGGGATCTTACCATAGATAATTTGAGGAGCTCCACATATGGGATAAAGCATTTAGGAGCCGCCTCTGTCCATTAGTAGTACAGAGAGCTCCTGTGGTAAATTTTCAAGTTTCCCAACCATAGATCCAAGTTGTGCTTGAATATGGAAAGAGATTCGTAAGGTTCCAGTATAACTTCCTCATGTGCAACTTGATGTTGGCAAAGGTAAGAATGGAAGATGTGCAGTCCAGAAACATTAGAAATGCCCCTGCAGTTATTTCTTACTGTTATAGTACAATAAAATCCATAATAAGATGTACCCTGTCCTGGGAAAGGTAACTATGGAAAATCTGTGGTCAGGGATAGCCCCTAAAAATCTGCTTGTCTGGAAGTTGAGTAAATGACTTCTGATAACTGAGGAAAATACCTAGTAGTCTGAAAGTACTGTACAGTTTACTGAAATGAAAGATGAAATATTTGAAGACAGATAGCTTGAATCAAATGCATATGTGGATTCCTACAAATCTCAGTTGAACAAATCTGCAGCCAGGCATTTTGTTAATAACATGGACATATCAGGAAGACCAAATGAGAAGGAGAAGAACTGCCAAAGGCAGTCCCCCACATGAAATGTGAAAATGTTTGCGAGCGTTGAAGATGGTGATATTTGAGTATACATCCAATATTGTCAATAATTAAAGCATCATGAATTTCATAGGGGAGCAAAATCTTCCCAGTCAACATCTTGAACTTTTTTGGTCTGATGAACTTTGTTCAAGTTTCTGAGATCTAATACAGGCCTCCAACTGACGTTCCTTTTTTGAAACTAGGAATATTTTTTAAAAGAACCCCTTTCCTTATTCTGCAACAGGTGCCACATGAAGTGCATGGCTACCCAGCTGTTCAGCAGTTGCTGAATAGGATGCAAGTACATCAGTATATGAGTACCTGGAATAAGTGGAAGAGATTAGAGAAATGGTGTTGCACAGACATTTACTGTACAGCCTGATAAGGGCATATCTCTGAGCCATATGTCTGTTATTATATATCACTCTGTCGAAAGTGGATGAATCAACTGAATACACTAATGTTAAATTTCTTATGGGCACCTAATAGACCTAGGATTGCATTAAAGAAACATACTAATAGCTGGTCTCAAGGGGGTATTTCTTTTCCAGACTTTAATTTATATATTATCTCTTCTATTATAAAAGTTATTACTTTATTAATAGATCAGTCATATATCGCAAAATGGAAAGATTATTGGGAGCTAATTAGTATGCACTTCATGAAAATCTCCTTAACACATAAAAATATGATTGTAAATAACTCCATGTTGTGGTTGCTAAAGGAATTTTGTACTTCACCTATTACACCTAAACATATGGTTTGTTACCCATTAAATATTATTACTAGTTATCATAACTTTATATTCATGCACCCTAAGTATAGGGAATGGAATTTTATTGTATTCCTATAATGTATACTCAGGGTATGCTTATGTCATCTACTTCTGAAGGAGCTCATTTAGCTATAGATAATGATCTAAAGTACTGGTATCAGCTGATATCTGATAATAAAGTTAAAAATCTAGATTTCTTAAAACAAGAATTTGATCTAAGAGAAACTTGCTGGTTAGAGGTTCAGATCTTTAGACAACATCTCATTGATAGAATAGATCTAATGTCTATAACAGTTAAAGAATCTATTCCAAAACTGATTGATTACTTGATATTAAATTTACAGCATAAAGTTTCTGATAAAGGTAAACTTTCATATATACATAAAATTATCAGACAAGAAACTTTTTACAGTGTAGATTCATACTGGAATTATTTCACCTCTATTAATGGGAACCCACCAACTCAACAAGATAAACAATATATATTGGAATCTGCTTATAGAACTACATCTTCCATTGTCTGGAGACTTTATACATGAAAATGTTTACATAGATCTTTTTATACACCTTTGATGATGAATAAAATAAATAATAAAGATAATCTATGTAAGAGATGTAATGTAGAAATTAATGCTGACTGGGCTCATATGTTTTATGACTGTATGAAGTTGAAAGAATACTGGAAGTCAATTAATGAATTTTTGCAGGCTCTTTTTACAGATAATTTCATTATTTCTAAGTCTCTTATATTATTCAACACACATGTACCTCAATGTGTTAAAACGATTAAGCTTCCCTTGTTATGGTCTATCCTAGCAGTGGCCAGGAAAATAATAACTAGAAATTGGATTTCAGATACACCTCCTTCATTCAATGAATTTAAAAATGTTATGAATATAATGTGCCATATGGAAATAAGCACAATTAGAATGAGAACAACTAGAAAAACATCATATTATATTGTATGGGATAATTTACAAAATTTGTTAAAAAAATTCCAATTTCAATAGCACGGTATTTTAGTTTAATTAATTGATCTGATTGTAGTGGATGTCTTTGTAAATACTTTAGTTGTTTTGTTGAATATTATAATAATACCTATTTTTAATTACTTGTATAAAATTGTTATGATATTTCTCTTATATGTTAAAACAATAAACCTGTTTTGAAAGAAAAAAAAGAAAGTGGATGAATCTTCCTCCTTAAGGTATGTGAAGGGGCAGAGTGAATGTGATGAAAGAATGAGCTGTAAGGGGTTGTTGTTGAAAGGTTTGTTCTGTGTGGTGATCCTTGTTGCTGAGACTGCTGGTCTGCTGTCTACATTGACAGGCTTGTTGTATTTCTGGTGAGATTGCTGCTGTTAGATTAATTTCCAATAAAATGACTGTTTTTCTTGAGCAGTTCCCAGAGTATTTTCATTATGGGAAGGCACCCATTTCACGTTATCTCTGGTCTTGCCCTTTTAATCAAGTTCCTTCAAGACTTTTAGGGAGGACAAAAACGTTCTTATCCAAAGCAGTTGACTTCTATCACTGGAGAAAACAGCTGGGTTTCTAAACTACACGCACCTTTCAATGTCAATACCTGAAGCAGCAGACCTGGGACTAGCAACCACTGTATCATACCCTCATTTAATAGGCACCTTCTCAGCTGTTGCATTTCTGAGAACTTTTCCCTCCCAGAAATGCTTTGAATCAAGCTGTTCCAGTATTTCACTCTGATCCTGCACCACGGTAGCTAATAAGCCTCATACTTAGTGCAGCAGAAGTGTACATGTTTTACTAGCCCTGTGCAGGATCCTACACTATACACTCCATGTCAGAAGACATGATATATACAGACATATTTTCTTGGGCCTCTTTTGAGTACCTGGACTAACAGCAGTAATATCAGTGAATGGTTTCTTACAGAAGACATAAAACTACTCCTGCATGATCTAGAGATACATCAGTACCCCACCTTAAAATGACAGGATTATTAGAGAATGGCCAGATGCTTGGGCATCCACTTGAAATAATATATTATAAAATTTAAAATCTTGTAATGAAACTGAGGTCCCTGGAGTGTGTGGTGCAGAGGAATTGGGATTTCTTTAGATGTAACATTTCTAACAGTGCTGGGTCAGGCAGAGACTGCCTCTAAGTAGGTGATATGAGACAGAGAATAGTTGGAGTTTTTTGAGTCTGTTCATATAGGACAAGTGTTTAAGGCCTAGGATCCTCTTTGTGAGGTACTTTTGTGACCTCTCCAGTTGTTGCAGGTGTCTAGTGAGGTACATGCCAAATGAGACATTGTACTCGATGATTGGCCTAATGAGGGAAGAGTAGAGGATGGATGCAAAACTCTTAGTAATAAGATGTGCCACATAGAAGGTCTTTCTGACCATAGTGGCAATATGGTGGTCAAAAGACAGGTTGATGTCAACCTGTGTTCCCAGATCTCTTATAACTCCTCCTGTGTACAGTGGACTACCATCGATTTGGTAATTCATGGGAACCGGGTTTTTCTCAAAGGGGATTACGACACATTTTTTGTTATTGAGCTTAAGGCCATGGTTCTGACACCAGTCGTTGGTCTCAGTGAGGCCTTTTTGTAGGATGTCAATATTACTTGGGGAGTTAATAACAGCTCCCAACTTGCAATCTTCTGTGAACTTTGTCAGCCAGAGTCCCTTCATCTTGGCCTGGACTTCAAAGAAATAGATACCAAACAGGAGAGCACCCAGGAACAAACCCTGTGGGACTCCACTCGTGACTGGTCACCAGTCTGACTTAGAGTCAGCTACTTTCACACTGTGGGTTCTATCTGTGAGTCAGTTTGCAACCCACCTTGTTATATAAGGGTTGATGCCTAGCTTAGTGAGTTTTTCTATGATTACTGAGTGGAAACAAAGAGTTAGAAGGTCACACTGAAAAAACAATCAGAAAAAACTACATGAAAACTCCAGCCAAGCCAGAACTTCTAATGAGTGACCTCCCAAACCTCCTGTAACAGAGACACATGGGATATATGCAAATGACCCTTATGAACATCAGGTGTTTCAGCTATATGGCAATTCTGATTGCCCATTACTTTTACATTTGAAGTCGTTTTAATGGACAATTATATCCCACATAAATTAAAACAAAGAGTTAAAAATTGTCCATTAAAACGACTTCAAATGTAAAAGTCACAGGCAATCAGAATCGCCATATAGCTGAAATACCTGATGTTCATAAGGTTCATTTGCATATATCCCATGTGCCCCTGTTACAGAAGGTTTGGGAGGTCACTCATTGGATGTTCTAGCTTGGCTGGAGTTTTCATTTAGTTTTTTCTGATTGGTTTTTCAGTGTGACCTTCTAACTTTTTGTTTTAATTTGTTATTTGGGATATTTTGCAGTCAACCTAATGATAACGGACATCAGCTGGGTATAACAACCCTGTGTTTCTTATGCTTAGTCAAACACTCTGCTTATGCTAGGCTGGCGAGTTCATAACAAGGCTGAAATATACATATCCATAGCTAGTCGGGTTTGGCTTTATTGTCCATTAAAACAACTTCAAATGTAAAAGTTATGGGCAATCAGAATCGCCATATAGCTGAAACACCTGATGATCATAAGGGTCATTTACATATATCCCATGTGCCCCTGTTACAGGAGGTTTGAGAGGTCACTCACTAGGAAGTTCTAGCTTGGCTGGAATTTTCATTGAGTTTTTTATTATTGGTTTTTCAGTGTGACCTTCTAACTTTTTGTTTTAATTTATTTGGGATATTTTGCAGTCACCCTAATGACAACGGACATCAGCTGGGTATAACAACCCTATGTTTCTTATGCTTAGTCAAACACTCTGCTTATGCTATGCTGACAAGGTCATAACAAGGCTGAAATATATATATCCATAGCTAGTGGGGTTTGGCTTTATTGTCCATTAAAACAACTTAAAATGTAAAAGTTATGGGCAATCAGAATCGCCATATAGCTGAAACACCTGATGTTCATAAGGGTCATTTGCATATATCACATGTGCCTCTGTTACAGGAGGTTTGGGAGGTCACTCATTGGAAGTTTTAGCTTGGCTGGAGTTTTCATTTAGTTTTTATGATTCCTGAGTGGGGAATGGTATCAAAGGCTTTGGCCAGATCAAGGTAGGGTGTATGAACCACCTTGCCTTCATCCACAGCTCTGGTGACTGACTCAAAGAAGTCGACCAGGTTGAGCAGGGATGATCTACCCTTAAAAAAAAAAAAAACTATGTGGGATTCAGAAAAAAAAATGAAAAGACCAATGGTTAGACCACAGCTGAAGATAAAAATGGAATAATCCACGTCAGGAAATAAATCATTTGCAGCTTCACAGTAGTGCCCTTTATAAAACCAAAAGTTGTAACTGAGATGTAGTAGTCAAGGTAGGAAACGGTTCACTTGCAGTTTCACACCACTTTATTAAACAAGAGTAAGTGCTTTCGCGATCTAAGTCAGCTGATCGCTTCTTCAGACTCATAAAAACAGTTAAAACATTGGTATTTAAAATATGGTTCAACTGATGAAAACACATATAGAACTATGACATAGACTAATTAAAATTGCATACATCAGTACATTAATTTGCCTTATATTCTGCATAAGATGAAATAAAATATACATATAACAGACACATTTTATGTAATAATCCATATTACTTAATGTTTTAGTGGTCTGGATTTTAAAAAAGGTTTCAAGGAAACAGCATTGTTCAATCCAGGAGACCTATCTGCTTGAAGTAGTAAAATCCATCTTTGTTCTGCTTTCTCTACCTTATTCCTTATATCACCTCCCCTCTTACTTTTATTTATTATTTCTAAAACCATGAAATTAAAAATATGTTTCCTATCTTCTTCTTCCACATGTTTTGCTAAAGCACTTGTGTCTTTTTTATTTCTTATATCTCTAAGGTGTTCAAGGATACGTTCCTTTAGACACCTATTGGTTTTGCCTATATAAAAGGCATGACAGACAGTGCAGAAGCTGAAATAAACCAAATTTTGTGTTCTGCAGTCAGCATAAAAATCTATATCAATTATAAATCCTAGTGTAGGATGTTTATATGTAGATTTATTATATAAATAGTCACATGTTGTACAATTTCTGCAAGGAAAATTCCCCTGACTATCAGATAGGATCATTCTTTCATTGTTTCTGGATTTATAACAGAGTTGCCTTTTTAAGGACCTCTTATTTCTAAAAGAAAAGTTGGGTCTATCTTCTAACAATTCTTTCAAGTCAGGATCCGACAATAAAACATTCCAATTCTTCTCAAAAATATTACAGAACCTTCTGATGTCACTTGAATAAGTTATAGGGAATCTAACTTTAAAATCATGACCTTCCTTGCTTTTAACATCTTCTATAGTATTTGAGAAGAGCGGTTTACATCTCCCATCCCTATTTTCAATGGTATATTTAGAGCTTTCATTTATGTCTTTCTTACTATAACCTCTGTTTAAGAAGTCTTTCTCTAATATAGTCATTGTCTTCACAAAGCCTTCATCTGTATTATGTAAGTGGCTTATTCTCATATATTGTCCTTTCACTACATTTTTGTGTACAAATGTTGGATGCATACTAGTCTTATGTAAGATACTATTTCTCCATGTAGATTTTCTATACATCCCTGTTGTAAGTTCATCTAATGCTGTCTTCTTAACCAAAACATCTAGGAACTCAATAGAGTCCCTGGAATGTTGACTAGTGAATCTTAAAAATTCAACAGGAAGATGTCGTCTACAAAACGTATATACCATACAATTTTGCCAGCATATTTATTGCTAGCACTTAATACATGATCTTTTTCCCATGCAGCCAATGCTAAGTTGGCATAGCTGTTAGCACAAGCCGTGCCCATTGCTACACCAACTTTCTGTAGATAAAACTTGTCATTGAATAGAAAGACATTATTTTCTAGGACAATATCAAGCAACTCGCATATCAAATTAATCTTAGTGCTTTGAAAAACTTGTTTCAAGGTCAGAATATCACGTATTCCAGGGACTCTATTGAGTTCCTAGATGCGTTGGTTAAGAAGACAGCGTTAGATGAACTTACAACAGGGATGTATAGAAAATCTACATGGAGAAATAGTATCTTACATAAGACCAGTATGCATCCAACATTTGTACACAAAAATGTAGTGAAAGGACAATATATGAGAATAAGCCGCTTACATAATACAGATGAAGGCTTTGTGAAGACGATGACTATATTAGAGAAAGACTTCTTAAACAGAGGTTATAGTAAGAAAGACATAAATGAAAGCTCTAAATATACCATTGAAAATAGAGATGGGAGATATAAACCGCTCTTCTCAAATACTATAGAAGATGTTAAAAGCAAGAAAGGTCATGATTTTAAAGTTAGATTCCCTATAACTTATTCAAGTGACATCAGAAGGTTCTGTAATATTTTTGAGAAGAATTGGAATGTTTTATTGTCGGATCCTGACTTGAGAGAATTGTTAGAAGATAGACCCAACTTTTCTTTTAGAAATAAGAGGTCCTTAAAAAGGCAACTCTGTTATAAATCCAGAAACAATGAAAGAATGATCCTATCTGATAGGCAGGGGACTTTTCCTTGCATAAATTGCACAGCATGTGACTAGTTATATAATAAATCTACATATAAACATCCTACACTAGGATTTATAATTGATATAGATTTTTATGCTGACTGCAGAACACAAAATTTGGTTTATTTCAGCTTCTGCACTGTCATAACTTTTATATAGGCAAAACCAATAGGTGTCTAAAGGAACATATCCTTGAACACCTTAGAGATATAAGAAATAAAAAAGACACAAGTACTTTAGCAAAACATGTGGAAGAAGAAGATAGGAAACATATTTTTAATTTCATGGTTTTAGAAATAATAAATAAAAGTAAGAGGGGAGGTGATATAAGGAATAAGGTAGAGGAAGCAGAACAAAGATGGATTTTACTACTTCAAGCAGATAGGTCTCCTGGATTGAACAATGCGGTTTCCTTGAAACCTTTTTTAAAATCCAGACCACTAAAACATTAAGTAATATGGATTATTACATAAAATGTGTCTGTTATATGTATATTTTATTTCATCTTATGCAGAATATAAGGCAAATTAATGTACTGATGTATGCAATTTTAATTAGTCTATGTCATAGTTCTATATGTGTTTTCATCGGTTGAACCACATTTTAAATACCAATGTTTTAACTGTTTTTATGAGTCTGAAGAAGCGATCAGCTGACTTAGATCGTGAAAGCGCTTACTCTTGTTTAATAAAGTGGTGTGAAACTGCAAGTGAACCGTTTCCTACCTTGACTACTACATCTCAGTTACAACTTTTGGTTTTATAAAGGGCACTACTGTGAAGCTGCAAGTGATTTATTTCCTGACGTGGATTATTCCATTTTTATCTTCAGCTGTGGTCTAACCATTGGTCTTTTCATTTTTTTTCGCTTGAGGTGTATACCAGGCGTTTATCCAGCTTTTGTTTTCTTTCACGTGTTATGTGGGATCCAGAGTTTGGAGATTCTCTATATCCTTGTTTATTAGGTTCATGATGATGCATTCCACAGCTTTCCGTATCAGACTCGTCAGGCTAATGGCGCGATAGTTCCCATGGTCTGTAATTGCTCCTCCTTTGTGGAGAGGGATGACTGTAGCAGTGAGCCATCTGGTAGGGACAAAGCCTGAGGTGAGGCTGTGATTGAACAGGGCACACAGGTGAGGTGCCAGTTCACTCTGAAGTTCATGTAGAACATGGCCAGGGATACTGTCAGGTCCCATAAAAGCTGTATTCTTGGCCTTGGACAGTACTGTTTTAACCTGTGCAGCAGTAATACTGGATGCCTGGCAATCTACTGGTATTGTGATTGGTCCCTTGGGGGGGGAGGTAAAGTTGGCACTGAATCTGTCAGCCAGTATATTGGCAATATCTGCTGGCTCGGTATAGGAGGTACCATTGTGCAGTAGCTCAGAGCAAATCTGGGTATTGCTGAGGAGATTCTTTACATAACTATAGAAGGCCTTGTGGTTGTCTTTATTATCTGCTGCAATTCTGTTTTCATAGCTAGCTTTAGAGGATTTGATGAGGGATGCCAACTTTTTGTTGAGGCTGATAAGGGAGTTTTTCCAGTCTTGGAACTTCACCTTATTCCGCATCAGTTTCCTTTTTCTGTTGTACAGTTTTGTTTATGGCAGGGGACCACCAGATTGGCTTCCTTTTTTGGAGGAGAGCGTCTTGGATCTACTGGGTATGACGAGACCCATGCATTTGTGTATGTATTTGTATAGTGCATTGGTGTATGATTCGGCGGTCATGCAACTATTCTCCATTTGCATGAGTGTCGTGAAGTTAGTCACCTCTGTTTTTAGGAACCCAAAATTAGCTTTGGAGAAGTTTTTCATGGTGGTTACCTTTGTGGGGGGAGGGGGTGGGAGGGATGTGGATTTCCAAGGTGATTAGTTTGTGGTCAGACCTAACCAGGGAGGAGTTGACTATTGGTGTAGGACAATGGTCGCCCATGTTAGTAATGACCAGGTCAAGGATGTTGCTACCTCTAGTGGGGATAAGAATGAGCTGGTCCAGGGCATTGGAACTAATGAACTCCAGGAAGCACTGGGCAAGTGTATTGGTACACAAGTAGTTTTCCCATTTAATGGAGGGGTAGTTGAAGTCGCCCAGTATGAGAGTGTTAGGTTGGACCCTGATATTCTCCAGGGTGCTTAGGAATGTGGAGTCTTGGGACATGGTTGGAGATCTATAGCAGGCTACGACCTGAATTTCTGTCTTACCCAGTGTTAGCTGCACCTGAAGTATCTCTGATGTGTTATGTTGGACTACCAGTCAGGAGGTGTGTGCATCCTTCACGAATATGGAAACATCACCGCCTTTGGAGCTTTGGTCCAAGTTCTGGGGCCGAAAGGTGTGGAATGAATTATAGACTGGTAGTGCAGGGGTGTTTTCTACTGCTTTGAACCAGATTTCTGTAACAGCACAAATGTCGATGTTCTCCATTTTAAGGAGTGCTTCGAGCGAGTGCATTTTGAGATTTAGACTTCTAGCGTTGAGCAGCATGGCCCTCAGACTGCATTTATTTGTAGCTGTTAAGGTGGCAACTTGGTCTTTGGAACACTGCCTAAAAAGGCACTATGGGGGTGGCAAGAACCTTGGCCAGTATCTGGAAGCCCAGGGGTAACAGATGCAGGCCATCTCTGGCAAAGCATCAAGGTTGCACTTATTGTCGTTCTTTTTGCTTTGAAGTTTGTGTCCCTCTGCTGAGAGTGTTAATCCTGATACAGCACTAATGGTTGAATTTTGGGCCCCCTACTCTACAGCCTCCTTAGAAAAGAACCAGATAAAGGAAGTCTTGTCTCGATTAACAGACGGAAATTATCTGGCATGTAGAAGTCATGAAATCTAGATACTCCTGAGAACATGGAGGAGGAGGAGAAAGGGATGCAATTCTGAAGGGCAACCCCTCAAGGAAATGGTTCGGATGCTTGCTGAAAGGATAATACTCCTAGGTGAGTTTTTATAACATATTGGGGCACAATAAGAGATACCTTGTATGTAGAGGAGACTGACACCTGATCTGACTGACTCCCAATCTATGGGTGCCCCATCTTTGGCATCTAGAGAACATGCATCTGCTCCCAATGTATAATAACTTGTATGGAATGGGTGTTTGTTCTTTCAACTGGCACCTGTGCATCCCACCTGCAATAGCGAGTACACTGGCCATTGAGCGGATCATCAAAGCCAATGTTAAAAGTAATACAGAATTAAGTCTTCCCACGGAGGTCTGGAGATTGGCATCAAAGGTTCTTACCTAGCCTATGGCCAGGGAGTCTACTGAGCAGCTTTGTTATGTCACCCAATACTAGTGGAAGATGAATAGTGCATCCTCCACTAAGCAGATCATTTTATATATACATTTCCCTTCTACTACAGCTCTTTGTAGCATTGTTTTATTCTGTCACATACTCCAATCATGATGTTACCAAAAAATTTCCTTCTCTGAAAGTTTTGATGGTAGTATATATACTCTGTAAAACACTAAAGATAAAGTGATGGCATCTCACAGCCAAACAAAGCCCATTTGACGTTTTAGTTGACTACAACATGCAGTGAAGAAAACTCAGGAACAGTTACTGTAGACTCTGGGGTGGCCTGGTAGTGTCAACAATTCAAGATTCAAGCTACTCTAAGCATGAATTGGCTCAAAACTGATTTTAATGATAACGAAGCCAACACTGGAATAGAAAAAGGAGATTTTACCAATACAGATAACTAAAAATAGGAGTACAGAAAATAGGCAAATGGTGCCAGAATTCATTAGAGGGAATGAGCAGAAGAACTAAGGTATTGGGAACAAACAACGATGGATAGGTAATCCCTGCTAGGGATGGATAACAAAGCAAGAGTGCTAAGTGCAACAACAGCAATGGCAGAGTTTTTAGTGGAGTCTAGAAGACAAACTGCTGTTAAAAATAGATAATGAATAAGGAGTATAAATATTGCATAATAACCATACAACAAACAGTCAGAGGAGACTATAAAACATTGGGAATAGAGTCTAGAAGGCAACTGACTAAGGAACGATAAGATGACATCTATATGACTCCACTGTTTGCAATAAAAGATTTAGGATTCTTGCTTGGAAGCATTTCCACAGGTATTTTTATACCTCAAGTAGACTTCAGAGGATTTTTCCTCGGGTAGACAGAAAAAGCTGGTGGTGTGATGAAGAGAGAGAAAACTGGGAACATTTTTTTTTTTTTTGGGAATGCAATGAGTTGGCAGATTTTAAAAATTCTCTATAGAATACTTTGTCAAAAAAGCTGGGAAACAAATGGGTGTAACTGTGGAGTATACCACCTGAACTGCCTATACATACAAAGCCTGAACATGTTTAATGTTACTGGCTGCCAAAAAAAAAAAAAAAAAAAAAAAAAACAATTACAAGAAATTGGAAGTGAAATTCTAAGCTGATTGTAACTGAGTATTAAGTGTTGTAAATAAAATAAAATAACTGGAGGCTGGATCCTTAGAAAAGGGAAGGAGCATATTTTATAGAAAGAACTGGAATTTAAGGGTACAATACATGCAGAACAATGTTCAAAAGGAGGAGGAGTGAGGTTTATGGGAAGGCAGGAACTGAGCACCTTTAATACTGGAGCAAATGAAAATTGTTAAAAAGAAAATGCATGTATACTGCATGATAAGAACAATGGAAAATATTATTAAGGTTTGTTTTCTATTAACGTGTGTATACTCATGTTACTATTTAAAACATGATTATTTAATAAAGAAGTTATAAATAACGCTATTAAATGATATCAATTAATTATTTTGTCAGTATTGACAGTTTAAGCCAAAAAAGGTCCTTTTTGCCCTTTGTGGCCCATTTGCCTTCTGATCTCATGTATCAGCTACTTCAAAAAGTTCCAAAAAGTGCTAAACATACACATTATACAAAGGTAATAATTATTACCACAGAATCAAAGACTCCTGTTTTGCAGATTTTAACTTTCCTTACCAGCTGTACACTATGATGTAATCTGTAGTCGTCTTCGTTTCGCTGCTGTTGCTGAATCTTTTCATTGTTTTTTGCGATGCAGATTTCCTGTAAAGACCAAACACAACAAATCAAAATGGACAGATGATAGTTTTGTATACAGACAATAAATATTGGGGTAAATTGTGTAGTATGGGAATTGTTCTGAACACTAATAAAAAGCAAACGTAAAAATCATACTGCATGAAGCAAGTTATAAAAACATGAAATGCAGTTAACAGATGTAAAGGGAAAAAAAGGTATGCCACTGAAGCAGTGTTTTTACAACTTGGGATGTCACAGGCTCAGCTCATTAATGTAGGTTTGTTAACAGAATGAGAACCACAAGGCAAGTTTAAAGAACAGTACAAATGCCCTCCATCTTACTTCAGGAGCTGTAGGCACCCAAGGCACAAGTGAGACATGCATGAGCATGGACATGCACTTCTGAAAGATCCAAGGGTATCACAGTGAAGTGGGAAGAAAATGGGAAACATCTCAAGTGATGAAAGCAAATATGCCTCTAAGTTTGCAAGGGACAAGATCTCACAATGTTGGAATAGTTATGATCTTCTGTAAGTTCATTAAGATGGAACAATGAAAAATTATTTACTTTCAATCCATTTTCTGGGTCTTCTGACCATTAAACAGGGGCCATTTTCAACAACAACAAAGAAATCTCAAAGCAAATTGCTTGTGGAAAGAGATACTCTAGTGGCTACTAACCATCATACTTAAAATGGGTAGTGAGATAGGTGCCAGAATGAAAATAATTATGTAAAGTATGCACTTCGAGCTCAACCACTCAATTATTTCACAGGACTTGATGTGTAATTCTCATACTGTCATGACAACAACAATTCATCTGGCTTTTAAAATATGACTAGCTACTCAGCTCTTCTTTACTATGATGCACTGCTAATAGGGAGAACTCCTGGCATCCTGATAGTAATGAATCCGATCAACCTCTGTATGACACTATCTGTACATCTGTTATACTACACAAAAAATACACTACACAATTTAAAACGGCAGCTGTAACCTTACCTTGTTTTCCTTAAACAAATAAATATTTTGTACATCTATGTAAAAAAAAAAATACTATATCATACCAAAGTAAACTTAGTTGAGGACCAACTTCTTGTACAGGGTAAAAATCACATAGAAGAAATACTGCATTAACTGACAGTTCCAAAACCTTTTAGAACACTTGTGGTGAAAGTGGCATATAGCCGTATTTTGGGAGGGACACCTAGGGATGTACAATAACAAAGCTAGAATCTTTTGGCTTGTCCAGAATACCAACATGTGACACCATAGCCTACAGTCTGAAGTCCACAAATTCCTACAGCTATTAATGAAGTACCATTTGAGTGGACAACCATGGATCTTCTAGGTCTATTAGTAAAGTTTAGCAATGGCTGCCATTACATTCTGGTGACTGCTGACTATGCCACTAAGTTTCCTGAAGCAGTGTCAATACTAAAAGCCAATGCTAAGTCAATAACCAAAGAGTTGGTGCCTCTTTTCTCCAAGGTGAAGATATTCAAAGTAATGCAGAACAGGGAACCCTCATTTTAGCCAGTGTTTTAAAGTAAAACAAGAACTTCAGTGAATCTCCCTCAAACTAATAAGTTAAGTGCTTTAATAAAAATCTTAAGTCTATCAAAAAAAGCCATAAAACAGGATGGTGAAAACTGAGATCAGTTACTTCCCTACTACATTTTTGCTACAAGTAAAGTGCTCCATACTTCAAAAGGATTTATTCCATTTGCGTTACCATGTAGCAACCGCAAGGCTTGCTGGACATAGCAATGGAGACTCAGAAATACGTGAAACAAACCTCATTTTAAAGTGTGACAGCAGACTTTGCAAACCTCCAAGACAAGTTAAAAACTGTTATGCCAATAGCTAACGAACATATGCAAAGGGCTCAAGAGATACAAGTGTTATCACTGGTTCCCCTCTGATGAAAATAAATTCCTAAGAAATGGAAAGGACCCTTTGATGCAGCACAGAAAAAGAATGAAGTGAACGACAAAACAGGAAAAACTAGAAAGACCAAAGCAGTTACTTCACACAAATGTGTTAAAAGCATGGACAGAAGCTGAAGCTTCTGTAGTCAGCCTTGGAGCCGACACAGACACCAACAGAAAGGTATCAGAGAATTTTAGTCTTACTATTCAGACAAATAAAGCATTGTCTAAAGCCCAAAAGCAAGAAGTGAAAAAATTCTTAATGAGAAATAAAGAGGATTTTTTCTGAACTGCCTGGCAGAACAGATTTAATACAGCATCCTATTAAAACTGTGTCAGAGGAGAATTAAACAAAAAAAAAAAAACTGAAGAATAAACAAATGCTTAAACCAAGAGGAAAGAGAAGTCGCAAAGAGAAAAGAAAAATCTGACTGTGGTGGTTCCTGACCTGTAAGGCTCCATAAGTTTTTATACAGATTTCTGAAACCTAAGTACCATATAAAAATTTGACTATGCACAGAGTAGATCAGCTCATAGAAAGGCTAGGTGAAGCAAAATTTCTGACCACCTTACATTTAACCACGGAGTACTGGCAGATTACCCTCATGCCATCAAGCCAAAGCAAATATAGCATTCTCCATCCCAGAAGAGCTTTTTCATTTTATTGTCTTACTGTTTGAAATTTAACAAGGCTCTTGCAAATTTTGAAAGGTTTGTGGAGAAAGTCCTGAAACCTCATGCCAGGTTCTGTAATTAATGCTAACAAAAGTAAACACACATTCAGAATATATGACTGGAAGAAGCACAATTGAAGTCCAAACAGACAAAAGAGAAAATGAAAAAATGGCCTGCATCTAGTACTATCTGACAATTAAAAGTATTCTTATAGGACTAGCAAGGTACCATAAAAAATTCATACCCAATGGTGCAAACATAGTCTATCCTTTGGCAGACCTTAAAAAAGGTTAAGGCACCCATCCAGATAAGGCAGATGAGGTCTTATGATAATAGCAGCTGATAAGGCTTTCAACCTGCTGAAAGCTATCTTACACCAATCACTAATGCATCCGAAGTAGGGTTAAAAGCAATAATTTCAGGAAGTACATCACAGTAAGACGCTGTCCAGTTCGATTCTCAGCTAGAGCATCTTCTGCGTGGAGACATGCGTGAATGGGCGTACCTTCGTTGAAGGTTGTGCGTCAGGGCTGGTAACTCGGCACATAAAAATCAACTACCAATCATTAGTGGACCGGAGTTCCGCTGTGGCAACCCCTAACCAGGAAAAGCCGAAAGATACAACAACAACATGGTGAGGAATAACCAAACTACCTTTAAAGTAGGAAGCTATGTTAGGCTGAGGCAAGAGTCTTTTGCCACAGAGCAAAAATGTCTTGCTACCTTCTGCACAATATTATCTACTGGGACATAATTTCTCTTTAGTAACTGACCCTGCACCCATGCAATGGTCATACAAACAAAAGGACATAAATCCCAAATTATGAAGGAGGGCTTTGTCACTTTAGTCCATTTATTTTTCCCATCAGACATAGGTCTGCCAATAGCCACAAGACTGCAAATGGGTTATTCCGGTACCACTCCCCATCCCATTCAGTATAGAACTGGTGGGGGGGTGGGTCGCTGTGGCAGAGTGGCTATGAGACATGTCATAAATGTTGTTTACATGTGCTGCATACACAACATACATTATGGTAAAAACTGATTGCGGTGTGTGTAAATAGTAGATTATGGTAGAAAAAAACAGCTGGGTGTTGGTTACTTACAGCTATCAGGCATAACTCACACATATATTTTATTATTGGGAAATAAAAGTAAGATATGCCCAATCGCTATCACTATTAAATGTAGTAACCCTAACTGCAACCATAAACTAAAATACTCTATCCTTAGCCATAAAACTTAAACCCTAAATTTATATCTCTTACCCTAAAACTTTATATCCAGTCATCCTTTAAAGGATAGTCACAGTTACCTACAATATAATCCTTCCATTTTCCCACAGAACCAGCACATGGTTCACATTCTTTGTGTAATGTGGTAACACTACTTCTGCAAAGCTTCTAATCACGAGCTAAAAGGAACTCTGGTCAAAACCTCTAACAAGATAATTTACTGAGATTCAACTGCAGAAAAGCGGGTAAAAGAAGGGGTGGAAGCGCATATTGTTACAGATATTCTTTCCCTCACAGGGAGGGATTTCGAGGGCAGGAGTCTTAGTGGACTATAACCAGAAGAAGCTGCAGAAGACACAGAAAAATCACAGGAAGGTCCGTGGATCTATTTAAGGAGTACCAAAAAGTGGATTTGCTCAAGTAGTATCAAGTGCGCAACTATGTATGTATTTAAGAGCTGCAAGGTAGCGAGATCATAGCTGCAATACAAACCATGAATTGTAAGGAATTTTTTGTTTTACTGACAGACTTTAAGGTGGACTAACAAAACTCAAGAGTTTTACTACAAATAACCAGAAGTATGTTAAGCAAAGGTATGTTGTTTTCTTTCAAGATGAAAATAAACTTTAGTTTCATGTTTTCAATGTAAATAACTTCAGACCGGGAGGTTGGCATAATGGTTAAATGGTTAGTGTTTACTTTACAGACACCAGGGGCAAGGTTTGATTCTCACAGAGGGTAACTGGTTAGGCTTAAAATGACCCACAAGGGCAGTTAGCCTAGTACTAATCTATGAACCTATAATGTGCATTTGTACCAAAGAAACTGTATCCAATGTATGACACTTGCTATACACACCCTAACACATACATCTCTGCACACATATATATATATATATATATATATATATATATATATATATATGTATAGTAGCTTCATACTGTAATACGCGTTAATGAAATGAATAAAATCATTTGTGCTGGCTACAGCACTGTGTTGTTTATGATGGGGAAATTTAAATATATTTGCTCTTGGATCACTGTTTATACACTAGGAACAATGTAATGTAGCATGTGGCATGATTTTTTTCTGAAAGAGACTACTATTACTGCTAAATTACTTTGTAAGAGAGAATATAACAAGAAAGGTATAAAAAATAGAAGTCAATATGTCTGCAGGTGAAGCAAGTTGTACATTCTCTTCTGAGTGA
Organism: Protopterus annectens; assembly: GCF_019279795.1. Classification (NCBI taxonomy): domain Eukaryota; kingdom Metazoa; phylum Chordata; order Ceratodontiformes; family Protopteridae; genus Protopterus; species Protopterus annectens. Next base: position 32,901,415 of record NC_056730.1, read on the forward strand.
AATATACAAAGAATCATTGCCAACTATGTTTACATGGAGATGAGCTGTCTGGAGGTAGAAACAGTTAATCTTGAGAGTTCTAAGGATTCTTTCCTGAGGAAAATGCAAAATGTAAAGGTACAACAGCATGCAGTTCAATGAAAAATAAAGTATGACATTATAGGAACTGAATAAGACAACAGTCGCCCTAGCAGCCTTAATACTTTAATACATTTAATAAGACAGTGTACCATTTAATTTTATTTAAAGATAGCCAGTTCACTTTTTTTAGAGCTAAAATGTAGTGTTTTCTAAAAGCATACAAACTGAGAGGGGAACAGAGACAACAAAAAGAACAGAGAGCCATCAGTGTAAGTGGGAACACTGACTTGCATACATTTTAGCAAGGGTAATTTTAAATTTATGGTTAAATAATGGCTGTGGGTGCATCTGACGATTTGGGGCAATTCTTCCTCTCTGAATTGTTAAACTTCATTTTTTAAAGATGTGCATACTTTTGTGTGTTTGTTCTAAGTTATCAGGGAATGGTGTATTCTGAAATGCATTTAGTTTTTGGTTTGAAGGTTTTCATTAAAAAAAAGTCTTGAAAAATGTAACATAGGTTCAAACTGAGATGACAAGAAAACTATATAAAAGATCAGTCTGCTAAACACCAGTGTTTGCATGTAACACAAACGTTGGAAATACACATTCAGAAAAAAACTGTTATGTTTACTAGGTGGGAACAATAGCTTTTTATCATAAAGGCTACTCTATCCAAATTATCCTGCAACATAAATGGTCTTACAGGTATAGACAAAAAGGAAAGAGTTTTGAGTTGGCACAGAGGTTAAAGCTGTGAGTGTTACTTCTTGTGGTCGAGGGTTCGATTCCCTCAGCCCTCATTTGACTGCTGTCTGACCTTCAGCAAGTCACTTAACCAGATATTACTCCTAGGTCACCACTGAAAAGGGACTCTCTCTTCAGTAGGCCTACTCAGTTAAAAACAGGATTATTATAATTAAATGCAGAGTGCAGATATCTGCATCAGACAAATCTAGAAAGAAATGTGCATGTGAATTGTACAAAGAAGGGATTTCTGGATGGATATTCATCAGGATATCAGGGACAAAGGAAAAAGGGAAGTAATTATACCAATTGCTATAAGGGCTCCAAAAGAGATAGAAAAGGAAAAAAGGACAATCATCATACATTTGACGTAGTACGAGGCTAGTTGGCAAGGAAGGAATATTACATTTGCATGGTTTTATATTCCACCAAAAAATGTTTTCATGAAGCTTAAGAAACTTTTAAGAGAAATAATCAGCATTTAGTGGGGAATATTACTTATAGCTGAGGGGTAGAACTTGATTTGCAATAGTGAGGATGTATCAGGGGGATCTAGAAATGAAATATAACAAAAAGAGGGTAGATTTCTGAAGAAATGTATGAAAATATTTTGTATGAAAAACATGAATTCAGTATAGGAACTTTGACAGAATTTACATATAACAACTGTTATACTAGACAGAAATTACATTTCACAGGAGCAAGTACATTTAACTGAAAGCTTCTACACAAATCCAATAACTATTGCAGTTAAAGCACAAATAAAATTAAGACAAAAATGCACAATAATGAAGTAAAAATAAGACACTGGTGGTTTCCCACCTAACTGTTAAAAAGAAAGGCGTTTAAGGAATGAGTAGTAGAAATTACTCAAGACTTATTAGGGACAACAGATGTTTCTTCTGACTTTATACCCAAGTCAATGGGATAAAATGAAAATGGAGTTTTAAAATAGGACAGAAATAAAACAGAAACAGATATGGTTAAGAAGAATTACTTGGAGGGGCTGACAAAGGTTAAAATATTGTGGAATAAGGGGAATCTCAGTGAACAATAAGAGGCATAAATGCAGACTGCTAAAGAGAAAATAAGAGAGTATCTGAACAATATGCACAAATTTGGAAAATTGCTACTAAGCAACAAAACTTTTGGCACAACAACTTAGGCAACAGAAAGTAGAAAGGGTTGTCACTAAACTTAGGGATCCTATAACAAAATAACCACAGATGCTTTAGAGGTAAGAGATATTTCAGAAATTTTATGAAAATTTGTATAAAGTGGATAAATATGGAAATCAAGAAAGAGCACAAATGGAAATGTTTAAAGAAGACTTAATTATGCCAAGATTAGAGGTAGATGAGGATCAATAACTAACAGTTATGACAGGAGGAGATGGGATAAAATGGTGATATATAATCAATCTTCATTAATGTTTTCATGAAGAGACAGTATTCTGTTTGGAAGTTAGAAGGGAACAGAGTGATCTGGAAGATTTCGTTTAACGATATTATAAAGGAGGGGAAGCACTAACATCTTAATAGAAAGCTATAATGGATGCATTACCTAAAGACAGTAAAGACCCATCAGACCCAGCCTCATATAGACCCATTTCAATTTTAAACCATGGTAAGTGTTTATGTCCACACTAGCTTAAAGAATAGCAAAATCTGTTGCCAATATTCATATATATGGATCATTGTATTTTTTGTGGAGGAGAGATGCACATATGACAACATTAAAAGAACGATGATGATCCAGAGGGAAGAAGAATGTAAGAAAATACTGCTGTTGTTGGCGGGTCATGATGCAGAGAAAGCATTTGACAGAGTAAGCTGGTATTTTATGAGTGGGGCAATGGAAGCATTTGTATTCCCTAATACAATAACAAGGTTAATTAGCAGGATAAATGAAGGAGTAGAGGGAAGAATTAAAGTGGAAGTGTTCCTCTCTGATAAGTTGTGTTTGAACAGAGGAACCAGGCAGGGTGTCCTCTTTCCTCTTTGTTACTTACTTTATATATACAGCCACTGGCAAAGAAAATAAGGGATACAAAAATACAAAGATACAACTGGAATTGTAATCAAGAAAAATTGACTTTATTTGCAAATGATATTTTGTACCTGATGTTGTTGTGTCTTTCGGCTTTTCCCGGTTAGGGGTCAACAGCGGAACTCCGGTCCGCTAATGATTGGCAGTAGATTTTTACGTGCTGAGTTGCCAGCTCTGATGCACAACCTTCAACGAAGGTATGCCCATTCACGCATGTCTCCACACAGAAGATGCTTTAGATGAGAATCGAACAGGACGTCTTAGTGTGAGGCGACAACGCTACCGCAGCACCACCACCGCAGTAGATTAGTTTAAATCCAGAAAAGGACATCCCAGTGTTGTCAAACATTCTGAGACAGTTCCTTGTCTTTTCAGGATATAAAGTTAATAAAGACAAAACAAAGACTACAGCCATAAATTATGTACCCTCACATGAACTGGTTCAGCAATTCTCATACTTATGGGTGTGTGAGAAGATCAAGTATGGATTAAAAATGCTTCTGTTATGGCAGCTAAAGATATGTGGGAAGATACTAAACAAAAGACAATACAAAAATCCAGAAAATGGAAGCTCTTGATATGGATAGTAAGATACAAGCAGTGAAAATGTTTTAGTCCCACTAGATTCATATATGGGTCAGGTATATTTTTATCAACCACTGGAGAAGATGTGGACAATAATTAATAAAGACTTGAAGGAATTTATCTGGGAAGGGAAGAGGGCAAGAATTAAGAGGGATAAGTTGATCCTTCCAATAGAACAAGGTGGTTTAGGATTACCTCATTTGAAGTGATATTTTAGAGCTACACAGTTAAGGCGCATATACACAACATAAACAGAATGTTCTACTTAAAATGGAAAATGATGATAAAGCAGGGGAAATTCAAGAAATAAAGAGACAATAGTTTTTTGGATACAAATCCACAAGGAGAATAATAACCATACATAATATTATATTCATGAAGTAGCAGAAAGTATTCTAAGAACTAGGCCAACTGGAAATGGAAAATGGAGATTTTGCCAATAGGAATGACTGCAAGTAGGGGTACAGAATACAAGCAAGGGGGACTGAAGTTTACTGGAAAAAAATGACAGTGGAACCAAGGTACTGGGAGAAAATAACTACAGAGTAAAAGATAGAGTGGGATGAGGCCAAGAAGACATCTGGACTGCAGGCAACATACTGACTTCCCTACCATGCACTGATAGAGTACAGGCAAAGAGAAAGGGACAGGAAAATCTTAATTGAAAAACCTGCACCGGTAGATGTTTTAATTGAATCTAGAACAAAAGCTGGTGTGTGTGTGTGTGTGTGTGTGTGTGTGTGTGTGTGTGTGTGTGTGTGTGTGTGTGTGTGTGTGTGTGTGTGTGTGTGTATACATATTTACTTATCGCAATGTAGAAGTGCAGTTAGGTGAACGTGGGAATGCTGAATGTGTGTTGGCTGATTCCTGTATTACTGAACTGCAATTCTAAGAATGCCCTTTAGAGAATGCCACTGTGCATTTGCTCATACGAGGTTGATGTTATGAACAGAGATCGCAGTACAGGGCGGATCGGGAAAATTTTCCCTTTTCTTCACTGTAGTGCTATCTCGGAGTTGGAATATATAATTTGCACGGGGTGTGGGGGTGCAGGTGAGCTTGATCCCCTGCAAAAATGTGAATTAAAGTGATATGCAGTACTGAACTATATATGTTCGTACTGCTGGGAAGTAGGCAGGTAAGTGTCAGCAGGAAAACTTTCTAAAATGGTCAAAGCCATCGGTTCAATCATTTCAAATTGATGCGTTTTCGACATGTCTACCTATTTAGTTTTCAAGAATTTGGAATTTTTTTCGGTGTTTGTGTACAAAATGTAATTTAACGTTCGCAATTTTGATAGTAAACCATATAAAATGTCAGAATGGAAAATGCAGTGTCAGAACATTTTGTTAATGTTCATTATAAAATATGTTAGAATTCAGATAGTCAACTTAGAACAAGTTTTAGGTGATGATACAGGATGGCAGCCATGGGAGTTTCCTTTAAGATGTAATAAAGTTATTTATGTTATAAAATGCAATGTAAAAAGACTTTAATCTGTGCACAAGCCTACCAAATATGCTGGGCATTGTCTATACTCATACCAGTTTGCTAAGTCATGGAACTCCTTACCTATATACTTTAGGTCAATACCCTCCCTCCAGTCCTTTAAAACCATTCTGAGAGACTTCCCAGCCAAAATCTGGCTCTGTTCTTTCTCAACTCCAGGAAAAACTATATCCCTAAATATGAACAACTACCTATTCATACCTTACACATCCTTATTCCCCTCTCAGTACTCACTTCTCAACTTTAACAAATTTCTCTCCCGATTCTTTAACTAAATATGCCATAATTTCTCTAAACTGGATAAAATTTCTCTAAATATCAAAATCATTGTCATAAAGTTGTATCTGTTTTTAACCAATGCTGTTACATTATGTACAATTTGATTTAATTATTTACACTGTTGATATTTTGTATTATAAGATAAAAGGAAGTTACTAGGCTAATGGGCCCTTCAAAGTCTAGCCAAGTTCTACCCTTATTTCCACTATCAGCACCTATTGCTCCTGTCCAACAGGGGCACAGGTGGAACCCCCAGGGTGAATGGATGGCTACCCATCCAATCATTCAGACTGCACTTGAAGAGGGAAAATGATGTGCTCTGTTTGACATGAAGTGGGAGTCTGTTCCAAAGGCGTGGTATCCTCTGGGAGACAAATCTGTCCCTCCAGCAGGCTCTATTAATGTCACATACCAGGTTAAGGTCCTTAGAGTGAGTAACCTGTGTACCATTTGACTTACAGAGATACAGCATTTCCAATAAAGCAGGGTCAGAGACTGCCTTGTATGCAAGGCAGAGACTGCCTCTTAGCAGTCTGTATGAAACAGAATAAAGTGCAGTGATTCCAGACGATCCACATAGGACAGATAACTGAACACCTTGAATTTTCCTTGTGAGGAACCTTTGTGGTTTCCCCCCAATTGCTGCAGGTGCTTGGAAAGGTACATACCAAAAGGGGCACTGTATTCGATTATTGGCCTGATGAGGGAAGAGTATAAGGCGGTTATAACTTCTTTTTTTTCTGGAGGCAATGCTCTTACTTAAGAGATGAGCTATATAAGATGCCCTTCTTACCACTATGGAGACGTGGTGGTCAAAGGTAAGGTTGCTGTCAATCTGTGTGCCCAGGTCTCTCATCACTGATTGCATACTTAACATATTACTATTAATGTGGTAAATAGCAGGAACATCTCCCTTACTGAAAGGGATGATGATACATTTTTTTTGCATTGAGTTTAAGGCCATAACTTTGGCACCAGTCATTTGTTTGTGTTACACCCTCTTGTAGGATGCTAACATCACTTGGAGATTCTATGACCGCTCCCAGTTTGCAGTCATCAGCAAACGTTGTCAGCCACAGACCTTTAGTATTTGCTTGTACTTTGGAGAAATTGATTCCAAACAGAAGATTTCCCAGAACTGATCCCTGTGGAACATTTGGAGCTTTTCTCCTCAGGGCACTGCTGAAAATGGGCACCTACGCAGTCGGACTTTCCTGGTAGTCAAATGTCAATCAAAAAATAAACAAATTAAAAATAAATAAATAATATTTTAAAGACCTACGGCTTGAGTCAGAAACTGAAATGGATATGGTTTGTTTGATCTTGTTTTTAATTGTTTAATTAGTAATGATTGTGAGAATGTTTTAACTGTATGCCTTATTTAAGTCTTTAACTTCTGATGTTTTATTACTCCCTAAAAGACCTTTGATCAAGGCTCCAGGATTATGACTGCTTTATAATAGTCTTTTAAGTTGTCATTAATGTTGTTTTGTACACGTTTAATGTAAAGTAATAATCTACTGAGGATCAAATTTCAGAATCTGTCACTCTGCAAAGGCAAACGCATTTTACTCGTGACAGACACATCTCCCCTGCAGTACAACAGATGCAGAAGAAATGTAGTAGGGAAACAAGCAAAAGAAAAGGTGTAAACATGGAGGAGGAGGACTCATTAACACTGTACCCTATGGAATAGGGCTGTTACATAGCAGAAATAAGCACCACAGCTCTCTGCGGGTCAAAGACTGATACACAAGGGGGTAAAACATTGTACACAGTCCTACCCACAGCTCTCTGCGAGTCAAACACCGACACACAAGGGGGTAAAACACTGTACACAGTCCTACCCACTGTGCATCCATATAACTCTGTGCATTGAGTTCATTTACAAATGTTTTCCCTTGGACTAGATGCAATTTACAATCTCTAGACCATCCAGTGGGGTAACTTACAGAGTTATAACCATGTACCTACAGATGGTGTAATACTTGTGACCACAATAACTGTCTTTTCCTGCCAATATCCTTTTCAGTTAACATAGCTGAGCAACAAAACCAGTATAAAATGAACAAACTAGTCACACAATCCTCTCTGGTCTAGGCAAATCTGCTACCATAGCCAGACTCTGTCTGCCTCCCCCCCCCACTACATGATGATACTGACAAGCTCCTGCTAATGAATGTTCTTACAGCACCAGATCGCCTTATTTGCCATAATATGGTAATGAACTCAGATCTGCTGTCATCATACCTAATGAATGTAAATATTTTATGAATCACTGTGTCATGTGGCAGAGCAGTTGTGCAATGAAAAGTTAGTTACAAATGAGGAGTTGTTTCCTGCTCTGCTGTGTGGCACTAGCTTACTATGCAGTGATTCACTGTGTGGCACCAGTTTATAGAGTATACAACAGTATAGAGTACACAATGATGTGCACTTCAAAGAGCTATCAATTATTTGTGAGCTGCTTGTTACTACCACAATCCAAGTCTATGAATCGTAGGAATGACAGATGACATATGGAACACACTATAGAGAATGAACGTATGCAACTGCAGAATGTTTATGAATAGCCCAGACAATGTGTAGCCTCTTTTAAGTAATAAGCATAACAGAAAAAAAGATTTACAGTGCTACAATTCAAAGAGCTCTTAATTTTTCTTTACCAGACTGACTTTCTTTCTCTGTATGCCAAGTAGTTAATTGGATCAATTTTCCAGTACAACAGCCTGCATAATATAATTAAAACAGAATCAATATAATAGTGCTGAGGAAGAATCAATGACTCAAATGTTTCAGTTAATTTTATGTTTATGTAATGTACCGAAAAACTTCCTCTACTAAGTACTGTACACAAAAGAGAATACATAATGCCATTAACAGATTACAAGGACAAATTCATATGATTTAAAAATGTAGACAATAATTATAATTAAAATATACCGTACTTCTTTCTAAATAAGACCTAACCACAGAATAAGGCCTAGCATGGTTTCAAGGTGGTCATGATATAAGCCCTACCCCAAAAATAAGCCCCAGTTAAGATCGTCAACAACACATGACGGACATGTTGAATTATAAAATAATATTATTGACACCCGTTGACTGAAGTTATCATACTCTGCTTGCCATTTTCAGACCATTTGGACACCCAACTTCTTCTCTTTGCAGAAAGTCGTAAGATTCTTTCCCTGGGAGTCCTCCACGATTCTTACTATAACCCTAATCATCACTCACACTTGACGGTTGAGATCCTTGATCCATAAACACTAGCAGGTGTACTTTGATCAGTCAAGTACAGACAACGCGCGTAAAGTGTGCGCTCATAATAACGAACAGCTGTGGTTGCGTCTCCTCTTCTTAACCTGTGCCATTTTGTGTTGCCACTCCGGTCTCATAAGTCTGCAATTAACCACCCCCCCTCCCGACAAGATGAGTGCAAAAAGAAAGAGCTATTCTGTCGAGTACAAGAAAGGAATCATGGAGGATTCCCGGGGAAAGAATCTGACGGCTTTCTGCAAAGAGAAGAAGTTAGATCTTCGAATGGTCTGAAAATGGCGTGCAGCGCATGACAACCTCAATCAACAGGCCAACTAGGGAAATGCTAAGAAGCGCAATTGTGGATCGGGTTGGCAACCATTATTTCCTGAGCTTGAAGGCATCATCTGTGAGTGGATTGCTAACAAGAGAGCAAAGGTTTTGGTTGTGCACAGGGCTGATATTCAAGGATTTGCCCTTGCAATGGCACCACAGTTAGAAATATCCCCAGAAGAATTCAAAGCATTACAACATTGGCTGGATGGCTTCCTTCAGCAATATGAACGGTCTCTAAGAAGGTCAACAATACTGTTCAAGCTGGAAGATACTGAAGTTATCAGATATGCACTTGCTTTCAAGTCCTTTGCTGATGGCATTGACTTTTCTAAATACCAACTCTCCAACATAATTGCTATGGATGAAAGTGCAGTGTTTATAGGCCAAGGATCTCAAACATTCCCTCCACTGGTTACGAGAGTGCACGTGTTACCTGTATTTTGGCAATTCATCTAGATGGAAAGAAAACCCCACCTCTAATCATTAGTAAGGGCAAGAAAGATAAGATTGATTGTGTTTCAGGTATTTACATTCTTGAAACCGAAAAAGCCTGGTGCACACAAGCGGTTATAAGGAAGTGGGTGGATGTAATGTTGCCACTTGTTTTGCAAAGTGGCGAAAGAGGTCTGCTAGTCTGGGATTCAGCCAGCACTCACTGTGCTAAAGAAATGAAGAAATTCCTTGCACAGAGAAGAATAGATCAAATAATGATTCCTGCAGGAATGACTGCCTATCTCCAGACTCTTGATATTGCAATATCATTTGCGCATGGAACTCAATGACTACATTGAAAATAGAATGGAGAGAAATCAGCACAGAAACTTTGTGAAGCCTAGCCTGCAAGAGGTCGTGACTTGGGTGAAAAATTCATGGGATAAAATCACTGACAGCTGTGTTGCCAATGCACTACGAGCAGGCTGCTTGGACAAGCTGTGCTCATTTAAGGAGAGCTCTATTGCTAGGCATGACAGATTGGGGCCAATGGCTCTACAGGAAATGGAGTCGGAAAAAAATTCAGGCCGAAATTCGGGGGTTGGACACTTATGACAATGTTCCAGAAGAAGATGATATGACTGTATTTGAATAACTGTGAAAGCCAAGGTGCAGATATTCTGAAGTTGAAATGTTTGTTGCACTGTTTATGTAGAATTCTCACAAAACTGTCAACCTGTTATTAGAACTGTTGTCCAATAACAGAAAAGTATGAAATAAATGTCAATTTGTGTACAAGAATAAATGTTGATTTTTGTACATAAATAAATGAATAAAAGTAGATTGTTTTACGGTGTGGGTAAATAAGGTATCCCGTGATAATAAGCCCTAACATGTATTTCGGCGGGGGAAAGAGTATAAGACCCGGTCTTATTTTCAGAGAAATACGGTATTACTAGAAATGAAAACTGACACCCAAACTGGTTTTGAACATATTTTCTAAAATAGTATTTCTTTTTCATCTGCTCAGCATGTTTTTTTTTTTTCCCTTTGTGTTTTTGTTCAGTTCTGGGAATTTCAACAAATACAAATTAATAAAATGCTGCTTTCCCTTAATCACTGTCAGTGCACACAAAGAACAAAAAGTACAGTTTTGTACCTACCATAAATGTAGATGTCCGAATAGGAATGCATCTGCAGTCCTTACAAAAGGGTTGTCCTGTCGTCAGGCAGCCCTTCAGTCGGCCGGATTCCAAAGTCTGGGTCTGGCCTCGGCTGGTGTCGCACTTCACCCGACGTCATAGCTGCAGCTCTTCGGGTATAAAGGCATCAGCCGACACCATTTTCCTCAGTGTTTCTTGCCCCAGATGCCAGTTGCCCTCTTGGATAGCTAAATTTTGGATAAATGCCAATGTTTCCAAATAGTAGAAGGCAAACACAAAAAGTAAGCATGTATGTACATATATACAAACAAATACACCATAAGAGATCCCCCCCCCCCCAGCTAGCTATTAGATGGGCAAATACCCTAGGAATACCTCAGAGGGGAAGGAGGGTGGGTAATCCTGACTGCAGATGCATTCCTATTCGGACATCTACATTTATGGTAGGTACAAAACTGTACTATGTTCTTCAAGGATGCATCTGCAGTCCTTACAAATGGGTAGAATACCATAGCCAAACTAGGGGGGGAGGAGGAAGAAGAAATTATGGTGTAGTTAGGATCCCTTGCAAAACAGCAGTGGCAAACCCTGCTAGGGATCGAGAGTATAAAGGTAAGTTATAATGCTTGGCAAATGTATGCACGGAGGTCCAAGTAGCAGCCTCTATAATGTCCCTGGTAGCCACTCCTCGTAAGAAAGCTGTGGTAGTGGCTGTAGCCCTTGTAGAATGAGGCCTTATGTTCTGTGGAGTTTGCTTTCCATGGTAGGAGTAGCAGAATCTGATGCAATTTCCTATCCACTTGGAGATTGTCTGTTTTGAAATTGCTTTTCCTTCCCTTCCTGTTGCATATGCTACCAGAAGCTGGTCAGTTTTTCTATTGCCCTTGGTTCTGTCCAGGTAGTAGCGTAACTGTCTATGTACATCCAAAGTATGCAGCAGGTCTTTCCCCCCTGTTCTGTGGATTGGGGAAGAATGTAGGTAGGTGGATAGCCTGGTTTAAAGACACTCTGGATACCACCTTAGGCATAAATGTAGGATTTGTTCTCATGGACACTCTGTCTTGATGGAAGATTAGGAAGGGTTGTACTGCCATTAAAGCCTGTAGCTCAGAAACCCTTCTTGCTGAGGTAATTGCCAGCAGGAAAGCAGTTTTCCAGGATAGGTGTTGAAGTTCTGCTGTTGCTGCTGGTTCGAAAGGGGGGAGTGTAAATTTTTCTAGCACAAAGTTCAAGTCCCATGCTGGCAATGGTGGTTTCCTAGGAGGTTTTACATTTTTAATTCCTCTCAGAAACTGCCTGAGTAGAGGATGCGAGAAGACAGGGGGATGGAAGCTGTATTCTGCAGAAATAGCTGATGCATGTATCTTGTATGGAAAAGCTCTGCCAAATATTCCAGGATGTTGGCTATGTCTACCTTTGACACATCTTTTCCCCTTTCAGTACTCCAAATGAGAAATCTTTTCCATTTTCCTGCATAGTTCCTTCTTGTTGAAGGTCTGCGGGCCTCAAGGATAATGTCTTTAACCCTTTGGGATAAATCTGGGTTAGTTGCTCTTATGTAATGCTCCAGGCAGTCAGCTGCAGAGTTTTGAGGTTTGGATGCAGGGTGTTGTAGCCGCTCTGAGTTAACAGCAATGGAATCAGGGGTAGTGTCCACATTTGTCCCCGAGACATGCTCCTCAGTAATGGGTACCAATGTTGTTTTGGCCAGTCTGGAGCTATCAGAATGATCCTTGGACGTTCCTCTTTGATTTTCAATAGCACCTTGTGCATCAAAGGAAGAGGTGGGAATGCATATGCTGTCAGGCTTTTCCAACTGAAGGATAGAGAGTCCACCTTCCAAGCAAGTGGGTGGTACGTCCTTGTGCAGAATTTCTTGAGCTGGTGATTGAGTGGGGATGCGAATAGGTCTATTTATGGTAGTCCCCATTTCCTTGTGACGGCCTTGAAGATGTCCGGGTGTAGCATCCATTCGTGAGCATCCGAGGTAGTTCTGCTTAATATGTCTGCTAGGATGTTTTCTTTTCCCGGTACAAAAATTGCTTGTAACTGAATGTTGTAGCTCAGAGCCATATTCCATAGGTCCAGTGCCATCCGGCATAGAGGGTATGAATGAGTGCCTCCCTGTTTGTTGATGTACCACATGACTGTGGTGTTGTCTGTCCTTATCATCAACTGCCCTTCTTGGAGGAATGGTCTGAAATTCTGGATTGCCAGTTTTACTGCCAGCATTTCCTTTTGATTTATGTGCAGGTGCAGCTGATCTTGAGTCCATAAGCCTTGTATGCACTTGTCCAGCATGTGGGCCCCCCAACCAAGGTCTGAGGCGTCCGTTGTGATGGTTTGGCTTGGTTGAATGCTGTGGAAGGGCAAACCTGGGTTTGACTGACATGCCTGAGCCCACCATAGGAACTCTTGTTTCAGGCATGGGATTAGTGGTATTTCGGTTTCTAGGCTGTGCCTGTGTTGAGACCATAAATTCTTCAGGTACCACTGCAGCTTTCTCATATGTAGTCTGGCATGAGGGACCAAGATTATGCAGGATGCCATGAAGCCCAAGGCCTGCAGTACTTTCCTTGCTGTTAGTTGGTTCTGCTTTGTTAATGCCAAGAAGTAGAGAGGAAGTTGTTCTTGTTTTTCTGCAGTTAGGAATGCCATCTGTTTTGTTGTGTCCAATTCTGCCCCTAAGAAGGTTATTCTTTGGGATGGTATCAGTCTTGATTTTTTTATATTGACTGTATATCCCAGGGCTTGCAGTAAGTAAATGACTCTTTGTAAGTCTTCTGTTAGCTTGTTTCTGTTGTCCGCTTGTATCAGGCAGTCGTCCAGGTATGGATATATTTGGATTCCATGAAGCCTGCAGTGAGCGATTACTGATGCCAGGCATTTCGTGAACACTCTGGGCGCAGCAGATAAGCCAAAGGGCAATGCTGAGAATTGATAATGCTCTGATCCTGCAAGAAATCTGAGGTATCTTCTGCAATTTGGTCGTATGGGGACGTGCAGGTATGCCTCCTTGAGATCTAGAGTCACCAGCCAAGACTCCTTGCCCAGCATGGGAAGAAGTTGCTGTAGGGTCAGCATTTTGAATTTTGGAACAATGATGAATGTGTTTAAAGCGGACAGGTCGAGAATAGGCCTCCAATTTTTCTCTTTTCTTGGTACCAGGAAGAGTCTGGAGTAAAATCCCTTTCCTTGTTCCATAGATGGTACCCTTTCCACAGCTCTCATTTTGCTAATTGAGCTATTTGTTTTAGAGCTTCTGTCTTTTGATTTGGTGGTAGGTTTGGCATTCCTCTTTTTCCTGGTAAAGTATGGAAATGAAACCTGTAGCCTTGGTCTATAGTTTGCAAAATCCACTTGTCTCTTGTGATGCAGTGCCAGTTTTTTGAAAATAAGGCTAACTTTCCGCCTAAGGGTGCTGCTATTTGTTCCCTGGTAGGCGGTGCCAGAGCCAAGTCACTGTGATTGTCCTGTTGCAGTGGTAGTAGTTGTGTCTGTGCCTCGCTGGTTGTTACCTTGCCACTGGCGTCCCTGTAGGCACCTCCTCTGGATTGGTTTCTGCCTCTTGAACGCCTATTCCTGCCTCTCTGTGTTTTAGAGGAGTCTGGAAAGGACCAATTTTGGAAGGCCAGTTCCTGCTAAACCTTGGAGGCTGAACCTGTAAGAAATCTTTCACTGTTTGTACAGATTTTGCCTTCTCTTCCATTTTCTTCAGTACCTGCTTAGCAGGAGAACCAAATAAATTGACCTTATCCATAGGAGCATCTAATAGTTTTGCTTTAACATGATCCGGCAAGACCTGTTCTTTCAACCATGCATGCCTTCTGATAACTGTGCCAGTCATGGCTGATCTAAAGGAAGCCTCCAGTGCATCATAGCCACATTTTAAAGAATGGTTACTAACCTGCTGAATGTTATGCACCATTTCTAGAACATATTTCTTATCTAAAGAGTCATCAGAGGACAGTTTCTTAGTTAACTGATCAAGCATATACTCTGGTATTGGATCATATGAAACTGACAGTTCAATGCCCTAGCTGAGAGAGTAGCAGAGGTGTATACTTTTTTACCCCATCTCTCTAAGGACCTGGATTCCCTTTCAGAGGGGGGAGGGTTTTTAACTGAGGTCGAAGCTACTGCCTTAGGCCCCTGGGAGATAGTCTCGGGATCTGCAAAAGGAGCCTTGTATAAATGGTGATGTGTGTCCGGGACCCTGTAGAACCTATCGGGCTTAGCAGGGGCTGGAGGCAAAGTATCAGGAGCAGTGCAAGCATCATTAAATGCATCATCTACAACAGAAAGAACTGGAGGTATAGCTAAAGGCCTATGTTGTGGTAAATGCAAAAAAGTCCTAAGCCTTTTCCTTGAATCTGAGAAATCTTGCCCCTGCCATTGAAATTGCTCCCTCATGGCATGTAAGGTTTCCCCAAAGGAAAATTCCTCTGGTGGAGAGGTAGAAGGAATCGATTCCTCAGCATCGGAGTCTTCATACGGAGAAAAAGGAGCCTCTGGATGGTCTGTATTGTCTGAATCATCAGAAGAGTCATCTGAGGACACTGGCTCAGGGGGCTCTGCTCTAGGTCTCTTTTCTGGAGGAGGTTGAGAGGCCCTGTCTGGATGAGGTTGGGATCCCCTTATTAAAGAGATGAGATCCTCTGCCAGAGTAAGCATTTGGGAACTGGAGCTGGGCCTGTGAGAGGGGGGCTTAACAGGCACAGACTTAGAAGTTTTGGCTGCTTTAGCCCTGGCAAAGGCCTTTATGGACATGGCTGCGGGCGGCCTAGCAGCACCACGTGCAGGGGTTGAAACATCCAAGGGGATGGTGTCCGATAATTCTTGTGAAACCACAGTAGCAGGTTGAATTTCAGAGGCCGATTCAACCAGGTTAGAAGGGGCCTCGGTAGTAGTCATGGATTCGGCTGAAGTTAGAACCGCTTGCTCAGTTTCGGCCGAAACCGAGACACTCGCGGTTTGCTTAACCGCGGTTTTGGCCGAAACCACGGACCGCGAGTGTCTGTCCTTTTCTTTGCGTTTCTTAGCAACTTGTGAAGTCGGAGGATCCGACGGCATAATGTACGCGAAATCTGAGCCGAAAAACTGTTCAGCAAACTCCGACCGACGTCTAAGCGTCCGTCGGTTGAAAGAAGCACAGGCTAAACAAGCTGCTACGTCGTGGTCTGGGCCTAAACAAGGTAAGCAGTAAGAGTGGAAATCTTTATGAGGTATTTGTTTCCCACAAGTTAAACAGTTATTCACTTTTTCTGACATCGGCTGAGGCAAGAAAGAGTCCCCAACGGGTACTTAGCTTTAGAAGTCTTGAAGTAGTATTCGGTAGAAGTAATCTCTGGATCTGACCGACGGGCAGCTGGGAACAGCATCTGCTTGGGCCACGCGGCAAGAAAGACTGAGGAAAATGGCGTCGGCTGATGCCTTTATACCCGAAGAGCTGCAGCTATGACGTCGGGTGAAGTGCGACACCAGCCGAGGCCAGACCCAGACTTTGGAATCCGGCCGACCGAAGGGCTGCCTAACGACAGGACAACCCATTTGTAAGGACTGCAGATGCATCCTTGAAGGACATCTTGATTGATTAAAAAAAAAATACACTGAAAATCTGTATGTGATGACATACACACAGAATTCAAAAAACTCCTCAAATCACACCTAGTAGACAGCTGCAGTTCAGTAATACAGGAATCAGCCAACACACATTCAGCACTCCCCTGGTTAGGCCTTCCTGATTTTCCAAACAATTTTCTACCCTCTTCATTTAAATGACAGGATGTAGTAACCTCATCAGTTAAGTTTATAACCCTCTTTATCATTTCAACCACGCATATAACAACTACATCTGTACGTGTATAATCCTCTTGATTAATTCAACTGCACCTGTAGCAATATGAGTTCTGATGGGACTTTTTTTTGAAGAAATGCAATGTACGTCATCTATTCTTGCATTATTTGTCATCAGTATAGTATCTTGTATGATTGTTAACCTGCTGAAATGTCTGTAACTGGAACTCATCCTTGTAACTGGAGGTTTTCTTCCCGGGCCTCCACTGAAAAGGGACCCATGTCTAGTCAGACATACCCAGTAAACAAATGTAAAACAAAAATAAATAAATAAATACTTTTTGCAATGATCAGAGGCCATGTATGTTAATTTGGGGAAACTGTTTAACTGTAAACCTCCGTTTAAGAACGTAACTGCAATGCTGTCACCTCTTGAAAAACCTGTGAATGATTTAAAATATGCATACTCTCCTGTTCTCAAGAATTACTTCCATGCTGCTTTATTTTATTTCTCCTACACATACTATACATAATGATGTACTCTCAATTACAAAGAAACCACCAAATATATGGAATGATACCACATTAATTCAGTTCTAATGCAGCAAAATGAGCAGCTGAGAGCACCTGAATTACTTGTTTGTTGTATATAAACAATAGCTGTGATTCACAGATAAGTGGCTGTGGACATAGGTATGTGCATCCCATGACACACAATATACATTGACTGACATGTTTCACCCATGTGTGTATGTACTGGCATGGCCACGCAAGGAAAGCAAGGCATGGAAAAGTACAGTTTTGTACCTACCATAAATGTAGATGTTCGAGTGTACACCCTGCTACAGTCATCACACTTGGGTTATCCTGTCGTCAGGTGGTCCCGCAGTCGGCCGGAATTCCAAAGTCTTGGTCCGGAGTCGGTTGCTGTCGCTTCTTCCCTGACATCAGTGCGCCAGGGGTATATATAATGCAACAGACGCCATTTTCTTCAGTTTTTCTTGCCCCAGATGTCAGGTGCCCCCAAAGTGGTGGTCAGCAATTAGTACCAATTTATGAAGTTTTAGCACAAACACAAAATCCCTCTAGCTATAAGCAAATACATCAGGAAGGTTTAGTAAAGATTTAGTCAGTTAGATCAGAGGGGATGGAGGGGGGGTAACCTGGACTGCAGCAGGGTGTACACTCGAACATCTACATTTATGGTAGGTACTATGTTCATCATGTTACCCTGCTGCAGTCATCACACTTGGGTAGAATCCCAAAGCTAAGGATGGGTGGAGGATTTATAGAGGGTTAGAGGAGGCTAGAAGGCCCTGCAGAACTGCAGTGGCGAAGCCAGCTCTAGTCTTAGAGTAAAGTGGTAAGTGGTAGTGTTTGGTCAAGGTGTGTACAGAACTCCAAGTTGCAGCTTCCAAAATCTCCTTGGTTGGAACCCCCCTGAGGAAGGCTGTAGATGTAGCTGTTGCCCTGGTAGAGTGGGGCCTAATGGTAGCAGGAACTGGTTTTCCATGATGGGTATAGCAAAAACGAATGCAATGTCCTATCCATTTGGAAATTGTTTGTTTTGATATAGCCTTCCCTTGTGAAGCTGTAGCATAGGATGCAAAGAGCTGGTAAGATTTTCTGAAAACCTTAGTTTTATCCAAGTAGTAACGAAGTTGCCTATGAATGTCCAAGGAATGCAGGAGTCTTTCTCCTTTGTTCTGTGGATTTGGGAAAAAGGTGGGTAAGTGGATGAATTGATTTAAAGACACACTGGAAACCACCTTAGGCATGAAGGAAGGATTAGTACGTAGAGAAACTCTGTCTTGATGGAAAATGAGGAAAGGTTCCACTGCCATTAGTGCCTGCAGCTCTGAGACTCTTCTAGCTGAAGTTATTGCTAGCAGCAGGGCAGTCTTCTATGATAGAAACTGTAGATCTGCAGAGAAAGCTGGTTCAAAGGGAGGTAGCGTAAGTTTTTCCAGAACAAAATTGAGGTCCCATGTTGGTGCAGGTGCTCTCCTAGGGGGTCTAATGTTTTTTGCCCCTCTGAGGAACTGCCTTAGAAGTGGATGTGAAAATAAGGGTGGATCCGTGTTGTAGTGGGCTGAAATAGCTGATGCATGGATTTTAATGGAAGAAAAAGAAAGTCCTTTGTGCAACATCTCAGTTAAATACTGTAGAATCTGAGGCATGTGAGGCTGAAGTGTGTTTTGGCCTTTAGCTTGGCTCCAGGCGCAAAATCTTTTCCATCTGTCCGAGTAGGCCTTCCTGGTGCTGGGCCTCCTAGCTTCCAGAAGAACCTCCATAACTGCTTGTGAAAGGGGAGCTGGCTGGATGCTTAGTTGATTTGCCATGCAGCCAGATTTAAGGTTTTGAGCTGGCTGTGTAGAATCTGATTGTTTTGCTGTGTGAGCAAATGAGCAATTTGTGGCAAAATCCAAGGTGGGCCTTGGGCCATATTCCTTAATAGTGGGTACCAGTGCTGGCGTGGCCAGTCTGGGGCTATGAGTATCAGTCGTGGTCTCTCCTTTCTGATTTTCAGTAGCACCTTTGTGAGGAGAGGCAATGGAGGGAATGCATATACTGCCAGGTTTTTCCAACTGAATGAGAGTGTGTCCACTTTCCAAGCTTGATGGTGAAGTGTCCTTGTACAAAATTTTGTTAGTTGATAGTTTTGGGGGCTGGCAAACAGGTCTATGTCTGGAAGGCCCCATTTTTGAGTTATCATTGCAAATACTTGTGGATCCAGCTTCCACTCGTGGGGATCCATGATGTTTCTGCTGAGGTAGTCTGCCAATGTGTTCTTTTTTCCTTGCAGGAATTGAGCTTGTAACTGAACTTGGTAAGCCAGTGCTGTGTTCCACAAGGTCATTGCTTGTCTGCATGGTGGGTAGGTGTACCTCCTTGTTTGTTTATGTACCACATTACTGTGGTGTTGTCCGTCCTTATTGTAAGTTGTCCTGGATGTAATAGGTTCTTGAAGGCTGTCAGAGCATTCTGTACAGCTAGCATCTCTTTTTGATTGATGTGCAGATTTCTTTGATCTGCAGTCCATACGCCTTGAATGCACATTCCTGCCATGTGTGCCCCCCCCAGGCGTAGTCCGATGCATCTGTTGTCATAGTTTGCCTGGCTGGGGGCAAGGTGAAAGGCTGACCCTTGTTGAGGTGACATGCCTGTGACCACCATAGAAACTCCTGTTGTAGGCACGGAATGAGAGATATCATTGTGTCCAAGCTGTGGCTGTGTTGAGACCATACACTTTTTAGATACCACTGTAATTTTCTCATATGCAGCTTTGCAAATGGTATTAGTAGTATGCAAGATGCCATGAAGCCCAAGGCCTGCAGAATTTTTCTTGCAGGGGAGTAGGGTCTTTGTTGCAATTGTTTTGAAACATTGAGTCAGTTGTAGTTGTTTGTCTGGCGTCAGATAAGCCTTCTGGGCCGTTGTATTCAAGCTGGCACCCAGGAATGTCATATTTTGTGAGGGTACTAGTTTTGATTTCTTTTCGTTTACTGTGTACCCCAGGCAACTTAGAAGAAGTTTTACAAAAGCCAGATGTTGTAAGAGGATGTCCTTGCTTTCTGCTTGAATGAGGCAGTCGTCCAAAAATGGGTATATTTGAATTCCTCTTTGTCTGCAGTATGCAATTACTGGTGCCAGGCATTTTGTGAAGACCCTGGGCGCAGTAGATAAACCAAAGGGCAGTGCAGAGAATTGGTAATGGGTTGAACGTGCAATGAAACAGAGGTATCTTCTGCAACGTTGTCTGATAGGGAAATGCAGGTATGCCTCCTTGAGGTCCAACGTTACTAGCCATGCTTTCTTGCCCAACATGGGAAGAAGCTGCTGTAGTGTTAGCATCTTGAATTTGGCTACTTGTAAGAAGGTGTTTAGAATTGAAAGGTCCAGAATTGGTCTCCAGGCATTGTCCTTTTTGGGGACTAGAAAGAGTCTTGAGTAAAATCCTTGGCCTTGCTCTCGTGTAGGTACCAGTTGAATGGCTCTCATATCCATGAGAGCTGTAATTTGTTTTTGTGCCTCTGCCCATTGATTTTGTGGCAGGTTTGGCATTCCTCTTTTCATTGGCAAGGTGTGGAAATGGAATCTGTATCCTCGTGAAATTATGTCTAGGACCCATTTGTCCTTTGTGACAATGTGCCAGTTGTCTGGAAAAAAGTGCGAATTTCCTCCCAAGGGAGCTGCCAAGAGACTGTTGCTTGGCCAGATGAGGTGCAAGTCATTGAGTTTGCCTTCTGGTGGATTGGGGCCTGTCTTCTCCTCCCTTCTGTGTTGCAGTGCCCTATTGTCGAGGTTTGTATTGGGCTTGTGGTTGTCCTCTGCCTCTTGGACGTCTGTATTTACACCTCTGTGGTCTGTCAGTAGCTGGAAAGGACCAATTTTTAGTTGGCCAATTTCTGCTGAAGCGAGGGGGCTGTACCTGTAGAAAATCTTTGACTGTCTGCATAGATTTTGCCTTATCCTCCATTTTCTTTAAGACTTCTTCTGCCTTAACTCCAAATAGAACATCCTACTGTAAGGGAGCATCTAGAAGCTTTGCTTTAACATGATCAGGCAGAGTTTGTTCCTTTAACCAAGCATGTCTACGTATAACAGACCCAGTGACAGCTGCTCTGCAGGAAGCCACCAAAGAATCAAAACCACATTGTAAAGTATGTTTGCCCACCTGTTCAGCTGCATGCAACAGATCCTGCATTTCTTTCAATTCAGACTGTTGAGGGAGTGTGCTCATTTTTTGTTTTAGCTGAGACATGAGAAATTGCTGATATTTTAGCATGTGAAATTGGCAATTTAGTGCTCTCATAGCTAGAGTGGCTGAGGTGTAAACCTTTTTCCCCCACCTGTCTAGTGCTCTGGAGTCCCTTTCAGAGGGAGTCTTAAGCTTAGGATATGTTTTTAAGGTGAGCGTCATCGGTATGAAGACGCCTTCAGAAACCGAAGGTGTTTCTGCAGCACCGACATCTCTTTCTGCAGAGTCGTCGGTAGGGGCTGAACAAAAAGGCTGCGTCGGCCTAGAGCTCTCCGCCAAAGGCTCCGAAGTGGTCTCGGGTTCCAAATCTGCGGTAGTCAGGGGCTGCATCGGAGCCTCACTGAAAACCGGTGAACCTGAGACAGGTCCAGCCGAGGCCTCGGAGTCTGGCTTGGGCCTAGGCTGCCTGTCCTTATTCTTGCATTTTTTGTGCACGCTGGTAGTCGGTTGCTCCGACGGCATCGTGTGGTTAAATTTTCTACCAAAATAGTGTCGTGCGAAATCAAAGCGTCTTTTTATAGTACGCTTATTAAACCTAGCACAAAAACGACAACCAGTGACGTCGTGGTCTGGGCCTAGGCATGGTACGCAATAAGAGTGAAAATCCTTATGAGGTATTTGCTTCCCACAAGAAATACAATTATTAACTTTTTCTGACATCGGTCTGAGGCAAGAAAAGTTTTCCCAACGGGGTACTTAGCTTTATTGAAGACTTCGGATCTGAAATTCGACTTCAAAAATCTCAGGAGTCGGCCGACCGGCACTTGTGAACTGCTTCTGCTTCGGGCACCGCACGGCAAGAAAGACTGAAGAAAATGGCATCGGTTGCATTATATATACCCCTGGCGCACTGACGTCAGGGAAGAAGCGACAGCAACCGACGCTGGATCAAGAATTTGGAATTCCGGCCAACTGCGGGACCGCAGGATAACCCAAGTGTGATGACTGCAGCAGGGTAACACGATGAACATCAATTATTAGCCAGGAATGCTGTGGTTAGCCATAATAGGTCTCTTCAACAGGTGCAATGAAGAGCTACTGAAATAAAATTCCATGCAAAAGAAAAACATGGGATTTTACAACAGACCTCCTCCACAGGAGGAGGACCACCAGCAATGCAAAGGTTCAATGAAGTGGAGAAATTTTTGGTCTTGCTTGCCACTAATAGGCAGCAGTCCCTCACACTTGCAGGTGCCTAGTGAGGAGCTAGGTGGCACCAACCACCCTTGAGTCATTACGAAAAGCAGTAGGGTAGTAACGTCTACTATAATATAGTTAGTACACTCCACTGCATGTTTGAAGGGAAGGAGTGACCAAGACCCACAAGCATATCAGTACTTCTAGGTGCCTCTGGTCTGCAACCGCAATAACCTGCATGACAAGGTATGTTGTATATCTGTCAACATAAGCTGGAGCTGTACTTTAATGTGTAGTAGCATTCATGGTAGAAGAGGTTATAAGAGCACATAAATGTAGGCAGACATTGATTGTGTGTGTTCTGATTTCAGAGGGTCCAATTGTGAAGGCTAGCACAAAGTACAGATGTGTACACTTACCATAAATGTAGATTTTCGAGTATATTTACTGTTGCAGTCATTACATTTGGGTAATCTGCTTGCAGGTTGCCCTCAGTCAGCCTGATTAACAAAGTCTTGGGTCCTGCGTCAGTTGATGTCCCTTCTTCCATGACGTCAGGTCGTCAGGGGTATAAAACATGCAGCCGAATCCATTACATCAGTTTTTCTTGCCCCAGATGTCAGGTGCCCCCCCTAATGGGAAGTAAATAAACATAAAAACACAAAGGTATACCTCCAACAAAAAAGAAAATACACCAAAAAGACTTTTAAGCATAGTAAAGGAAAGTACAGGTATAGCCAAAAGAAGTTAGGGGGCAGGAGGGTGGGTAACCAGGACTGCAACAGTGAATACACGCGAACATCTACATTTATGGTAAGTGTACACAACTGTACTATGTTCTTCATGTTTCACTGTTGCAGTCATTACATTTGGGTAGATTCCCAAAGCTATGGTTGGGAGGAGGAGTTTAGATAGCATTAGGGCCAGCTATAAGGCCCTGCAAAACTGCAGTGGCAAAGCCATCTTTGGATTTAGAGAAAATTGGCAAATGATAATGCTTGGTGAAAGTATGTACAGAACTCCAGGTAGCAGCTTCTAGAATGTCCCTGGTAGGAACTCCTCTGAGAAAGGCTGTAGAAGTAGATGCAGCCCTGGTGAAGTGAGGGCTGATCCCCTGGGGGACAGGTTTTCCATGATGCTTTTAGCAGAAATGAATGCAATGGCTTATCCATTTAGAAATGGTTTGTTTTGAAATAGCCTTCCCTTCTGCCCTGCAGCAAATGCTATCAGCAGTTGTTCAGATTTTCTTTGAATTTTAGTCCTGTCCAAGTAGAATCTAAGTTGTCTGTGCACATCCAAGGAATGCAGTATCCGTTCCCCTTTGTTCTGTGGATTGGGAATGAGGGTTGGCAAATGAATAGACTGATTAAGAGCCATACTGGATATCACCTTGGGCATGAAGGATGGATTGGTTCTGAGTGACACCCTGTCCACATGAAAGATGATGAAAGGCTCCACTGCCATAAGGGCCTGTAATTCAGATACCCTTCTAGCTCAAGTGATTGCTAAAAGGAAAGCTGCTTTCCAAGAAAGAACTTTTAAGTCTGCAGTAGCAGCTGGCTCGAAAGGACGTAGAGTGAGTTTCTCCAATACAAAGTTAAGGTCCCAGGCTGGGGTTGGAGCTCTCCTGGGTGGTCTCAAATTTTTGGCCCCTCTGAGGAACTGCTTGAGCAGTGGATGAGAGAAGTGGGGAGGTTCTGTGTTATAATGAGCTGAAATGGCTGAGGCATGGATTTTAATGGAGGAAAAAGACAGGCCCTTGTGAAGCACTTCAGTTAAGTATTGTAAAATCTGAGGCTGTGCTCATCCCTTGAGATTGGTTCCATGCACAGAATCTTTTCCATTTTTCAGCATAAGATTTTCTAGTACTAGGCTCCTTGCTTCTAAGATGACATCCAGCACAGATTTGCTGAGGGATTGTAAGGGAGAGTTTAAGTAATTAGCCAGGCTGCAAGATTCAGAGTTGGAAGCTGAGGGTGCAGAATCTGGTTCTCCTGCTGAGACAGCAGGGAAGGAGTCTGAGGCAGGTGACATGGAGATAACCTTGACACACTGCGCAGGAGGGGGAACCAGTGTTGGCGCGGCCAGTCTGGCGCAATCAAAATCATCCTTGGTTTGTCCTGTTTGACATTTAGTAGTACTTTGGAGAGTAGAGGCAGCGGGGGGAAGGCATAGACTGATAGATTTTTACAGCTGAAGGACAGAGCATCCACTTTCCAGGCTTGTTTGTGGGGAGTCCTTGTGCAAAATTTGTCCAATTGGTAGTTCTGGAGGGAGGCAAACAGGTCTATATCTGGGCTCCCCCATTTGTTTGTCAACATGTTGAAAATCCTTGGTTCCAGTTTCCACTCGTGTGGATCCATGAGGTTCCTGCTTAGTCCGTCTGCCAATGTATTTAATTTTCCTGGCAGGAATTGAGCTTGTAGGTGCACTTGGCAGCTCAAGGCTGTGTTCCACAATGCCATGGCTAGTCTGCAGAGGGGGTAAGAATGTGTACCCCCCTGCTTGTTTATGTACCACATAACCGTGGTGTTGTCCGTCTTTACCATTAGTTGTCCTGGAAGAATGTAGTCCTTGAAGGCTGTCAGAGCATTCTGTACAGCTAACATTTCTTTTTGATTGATATGCAGGTGCATTTGACTTGGGTTCCATTTGCCCTGAATGCACTTCCCTGCCAGGTGAGCCCCCCCATGCATACTCTGATGCAGCTGTTGTTTGGGTTTGGGTGGCAGGAGGTGGTGTGAAAGGTAGCCCCTTATTTTGGTGGCAGGCCTCTGCCCACCAAAGGAACTCTAGGCGTAGGCAAGGTACGATAGAAAAGTACAGTTTTGTACCTACCATAAATGTAGATGTTCGAGTGTAGACACTGCTGCAGTCATTACACTTGGGTTATCCTGCCGTCAGGTGGTTCCCCAGTCAGCCTGAGTTCCAAAGTCTTGGTCCGGCATCTGTTGCTGTCGCTTCTTCCCTGTCTTCATTGCGCCAGGGGGATATAAGATGCAGCCGACGCCATTTTCTTCAGTTTTTTCTTGCCCCAGATGTCAGGTGCCCCCAAATAGGTAAGCCTTGCAAATTGCTAGTAAAATATATAATAGAAAAGCAAACAACCATTTTTAATTACCAGCAAATACTCCCTTTAGGAAAATAAGGGGAGAAGAGCTAGGTACGTACCAGAAAGTAAGAGGGGAAGGAGGGAGGGTAACCTGGACTGCAGCAGTGTCTACACTCGAACATCTACATTTATGGTAGGTACAAAACTGTACTATGTTCATCGTGTGACACTGCTGCAGTCATTACACTTGGGTGGAATCCCAAAGCTGAGGTAGGGAGGATGGATCTATAAGGCATTAGGGGTGGCTATGAGGCCCTGCAGCACAGCAGTGGCAAAGCCAGCTCTGGATTTGGAATATAAAGGCAAATGGTAATGTTTGGTGAAGGTATGGACAGAACTCCATGTTGCTGCTTCGAAAATATCCTTGGTAGGCAGTTGAAGTGGCTGTTGCCCTGGTGGAGTGAGATCTAATGCTGCTAGGTACAGGTTTCCCATGGTGGGTATAGCAAAAACGTATACAGTGAGCTATCCATTTTGAAATAGTCTGCTTTGAAATGGCTTTTCCCTGTGCTCCTGCAGCGTATGCTACCAATAATTGCTCAGATTTTCTGAAAGCTTTGGTTTTGTCCAAGTAGAAGCGTAACTGTCTGTGAATGTCCAAGGAATGTAGTAGTCTCTCCCCTTTGTTCTGTGGTTTTGGATAAAAAGTTGGCAAGTGAATAGTTTGGTTTAGAGCCACACTTGATACTACCTTTGGCATAAACGTAGGGTTAGTTCTTAAGGACACCCTGTCCTGGTGGAAGATGAGGAAAGATTCCACTGCCATTAGTGCCTGTAATTCTTAAACTCTTCTTGCTGATGTTATTGTCAGTAACAGAGCAGTCTTCCAAGAGATGTATTTTAAATCTGCTGTGTTAGCTGGCTCAAAAGGAGGTAAAGTTAATTTTTCCAAAACAAATTTGAGGTCCCAAGTTGGTGTAGGTGCTCTACGGGGCGGTCTCATGTTTTTAGCCCCTCTGAGGTACTGTTTGAGCAAAGGATTTGAAAAAAATAAGTGGATACGTGTTGTAATGAGCAGAAATGGCTGAGGCATGAATCTTGATGGATGAGAAGGAGAGGCCCTTGTCCAGCATTTCAGTTAAGTATTGAAGTATCTGAGGAATGTTTGGTACAAGAGGGTCAAGGCTGTGTGCTTGGTTCCAGGCACAGAATCTCTTCCATTTATCCGAGTAGGCTTTCCTGGTGCTAGGCCTTCTGGCCTCCAGAATGACATCCATAACAACTTTGGAGAGAGGCAATGCTTGTTTGGTTAAGGAATTTTCCATGCAGCTAGATTTAAGGTCTTTAGCTGGCTGTGAAGTACCTGATTGTTGTGTTGAGTCAACAGCTGTGGGATTTGAGGCAAAATCCAGGGTGGTTCTTTTGCTAAGTTCTTTAAGATTGGGTACCAGTGCTGGCGTGGCCAGTCTGGTGCAATCAGGATCATCTTTGGCTCTTCCTGCCTGGCTTTTATGAGTACCTTTGGAAGGAGAGGTAAAGAAGGGAAAGCGTATACTTGTAGTTTTTTCCAGCTGAATGAGAGGGCATCCACTTTCCATGCTTGTGGATGGTAGCTCCTTGTGCAGAATTTCTGTAGTTGGCAGTTCATTGGGGTTGCAAACAGATCTATGTCTGGTTTCCCCCATTTTTGTGCTATCATGCTGAATATTTGTGGACTCAATTGCCATTCGTTAGGATCCATGATTTTTCTGCTTAGGTCGTCTGCCAGTGTGTTTTTCTCTCCTGGCAGGAACTGTGCCTGCAGATGAACTTGGTAGTTTAAGGCTGTGTTCCACAAGTTCATGGCTTGTCTGCAGAGGGGGTAGGAGTGTGTGCCCCCCCTTGCTTGTTTATGTACCACATAACTGTGGTGTTGTCTGTCTTTAGTAGTAGTTGTCCTGGATGTAGCAGGTCCTTGAAAGATATAATTGCATTTTGTACAGCTAGCATCTCTTTTTGATTGATGTGGAGATGTCTTTGTTCTGTGGGCCACTCACCCTGAATACATTTTCCTGCCATGTGTGCTCCCCAGGCGTAATCTGATGCATCTGTTGTCAGTGTCTGCCTGGCTGTGGGTTGAGTAAAAGGATGTCCCTTGTTGAGGTAACAAGCTTGAGCCCACCATTGAAACTCCTGTTGTAGGCAAGGAATTAGTGGTATAACTGTTTCCAAATTGTGACAGTGTTGAGACCATACACTCTTTAGGTACCATTGTAGTTTCCTCATATGCAGTCTGGCATATGGAATTAGTAGTATGCAAGATGCCATGTAGCCCAAGGCCTGCAGAATTTTTCATGCAGGGAGTTGGGTCTTTGTTGCCATTAAATGAAAATATTGAGTCAGTTGTCCTTGCTTGTCTGGCGTGAGATAAGCCATCTGGGCCGTTGTGTTTAAGCTGGCACCCAGGAATATTATCTGTTGTGAGGGCACTAGTTTTTATTTCTTTTCATTTACTGTGTACCCCAGGCAACTTAATAACTTTTTTACGTATGCCAGATGCTTTAGAAGAATGCCCTTGCTCTCTGCTTGGATTAGGCAGTCGTCCAGGTATGGGTAAATTTGAATTCCTTTTTGCCTGCAAAATGCAATTACTGGTGCCATGCACTTTGTGAAGACCCTGGGCGCAGTAGATAAGCCAAAGGGCAGTGCAGAGAATTGATAGTGCATTGAACCTGCTAGAAATCTGAGGTATCTTCTGCAGTTTTGTCTGATAGGGACATGCAGGTATGCCTCTTTGAGGTCCAAAATCACGAGCCAAGCTTTCTTGCCCAGCATGGGAAGAAGCTGCTGTAGTGTCAACATTTTGAATTTCGGAATATCCAGGTAAGTGTTCAGAGAAGAAAGGTCCAGAATGGGTCTCCAGTCTTTGTCCTTTCTGGGAACCAGAAAGAGTCTTGAGTAAACTCCTTGTCCTTGCTCTTGTGGTGGTACCTTTTGAATAGCTCTCATGTCCATGAGTGCTGTAATTTGTTTTTGAGCCTCTTCCCATTGATTTGGTGGCAGATTTGGCATTCCTTTTAACCTTGGAAGAGTGTGGAAGTGGAACCTGTAACCTTGAGATATGATGTTGAGAACCCATTTGTCTTTGGTGATGCAAAGCCAATTGTGATAGAAAAGAGCCAGTTTTCCTCCTAAGGGGGCTGCCAAGAGAGAGCTGTTTGGCAGCTGTAGTGGGAAGTCATTGAGACTGTTTTTCATAAGGTTGAGGTCTGTCTTCCCCTTCTTTCTGGCCTGGTGCACCCCACTGTCGAGGTCTGTAAGGACCTTGTGTCTGACCTCTACCTCTTGGACGTCTACATCTGCCCCTTTGAGGTCTGTCTGTGACTGGAAAAGACCAATTTTTTGTTGGCCAATTTCTGCTAAAACGAGGAGGTTGAACCTGTAAGAAATCTTTGACCATTTGCACAGATTTTTGCCTTATCTTCCATCTTATTTAATGCCTCCTCTGCCTTAACTCTAAACAACACATCCCATTGCAAAGGTGCATCCAGTAATTTGGCCTTAACATGATCTAGTAATGTATGTTCTTTTAACCAAGCATGCCTTCTAATGACAGAGTCTGTAACTGCTGCTCTACAGGAGGCCTCTAAGGAATCAAAACCACATTGCAAAGTATGTTTTCCCACTTGTTCAGCTGCATGCAATAAATCCTGCATTTCTTTCAAATTAGGAGGATCTGAATCTGGAAGCATCTTTTGTTTCAACTGACACATTAAAAATTGCTGATATTTTAGCATGTGAAACTGGCAATTTAAGGCTCTCATGGCTAAAGTTGCAGATGTATAAACTTTCTTGCCCCACTGTCTAATGCTCTAGAATCTCTGTCAGAGGGGACTGGGTTTTTAGCTAATGAGGCCTTAATCCCTTTGGGTCCCTGAGAAATAGTTTCAGGGTCAGCAACAGGGCTTTTGTATAGAAATTTGTGAGAGTCAGGGACTCTAATATCTATCTGGCGTAACTGGGGCTGGTGGTAAGGAGTCAGGGTTTAAGCTGGATTCAGTGTATACATCATCCACAATATCTAACACTGGCGGAATATCAAGGGGTCTGTGTTGAGGCAATAAAAGGAAGTCTCTGAGCCTTTTCTTGGATTCTGAGTAATCCTGGCCTTCCCAGTGGAAATGCTCCCTCATGGTATGTAAGGTCTCCCCAAAGGAGTAGTCCTCAGGCAGAGAGGCTGATGGAATGGATTCCTCAGCATCAGAATCCTCATAAGGGGGTAAGGAATACCCTAGGTCTGAGG
Source organism: Protopterus annectens (assembly GCF_019279795.1). Lineage (NCBI taxonomy): Eukaryota > Metazoa > Chordata > Ceratodontiformes > Protopteridae > Protopterus > Protopterus annectens. The sequence goes on from NC_056730.1 coordinate 32,930,883, forward strand.
ATGAGTCAGAGGAAATGGACACCTGGTCTGATGATTCATAGTCTGCTTCTTGTCTGGGCCTTTTATCTGGAGGGGGATGGGACCCTGTGATCAGGGTGATTAAATCTTCGGCCATTTTTAGCATTTGTTTCTTAGGCATGGAAGCCTGCCCTGGAGATTGCTGTGTCTGTTTCTTTGATTTTATGGGAGGCTCAGACTTAACAGAGGGTTTAATTGTTAACTGGGTAAGTCTGAAAACACACTCTGAAGCTGTGGAATGTTCAGCTACTTCGGGTCCCTCTGTAGGATTAAGCTCGGAAATTTGAATTGCAGGGGCGTCCGAAGGCCCAGCCAGCTCCACGCGGGAGTCGGAGGCAGTCTGTGGTTCTATTGAGGCAGTCGTCAGGGGCTGCGTAGGCACCTCGCTGAAAACCGGAGAACCGGCGACCGGCCTAGAAGAGGCCTCGTCGTCAGTCTTGGGCCTCGGATGTTTGTCCTTGTCCTTTTTATGAATTCCGGTCGTCGGAAGTTCCAACGGCATAGTGTAATTAAATTTTCTGCCAAAATAATGTTGGGCAAAATCAAACCGACGTTTAATAGTGCGCTTGTTAAACCTAGCACAAAACCGACAACCAGTGACGTCGTGGTCAGGGCCTAGGCATGGGATACAGTAGGATTGGAAATCCTTATGAGGTATTTGCTTCCCACAAGAAATACAATTATTAACTTTTACTGACCGGTCTGAGGCAAGAAAAAGTTTCCCCAACGGGGTACTTAGCTTTTTAGAAGACTTCGATTCTGGATTCGGTATGAAAATCTCAGGAGTCGGCCGACTGGCATTGCGAACTGCTTCTGCTTCGGGCACCGTGCGGCAAGAAAGACTGAAGAAAATGGCATCGGCTGCATCTTATATCCCCCTGGCGCACTGATGTCAGGGAAGAAGGGACAGCAACCGACGCTGGACCAAGACTTTGGAACTCAGGCCGACTGGGGAACTGCCTGACGGCAGGATAACCCAAGTGTAATGACTGCAGCAGTGTCACACGATGAACATTCATTGTTTCTAGGCTGTGAGAATGTTGACTCCATTGGCTTTTTAGATACCACTGTAGTTTCCTTATATGCAGTCTTGCATATGGAATTAGAAGAATGCAGGAGGCCATGAACCCCAAGGCTTGAAGTATTTGTCTAGCAGATAGCAGGGTTTTTGTGGCCACTTGTTTGAAGTAGGTTGTCAAATGAATTTGGTTTTCTGGCGTGAGGTAAGCCATCTAGGAAGTTGTATTCAAGCTTACTCCCAGGAATGTAATTTGTTGACAGGGTACCAGTTGTGATTTCGTTTCATTTATGGGGTACCCCAGAAAAGTTAGAACCCTTTTTACAAAGGCCAGATGATTCAAAAGAATGTTCTGGCTTTCTGCCTGAATTAGACAATCGTCCAGGTATCGGTATATTTGAATATTTCTTTTACTGCAAAATGCAATAACTGGAGCTAGGCACTTTGTGAATACCCTGGGTGCAGTAGATAAGGCAAAGGACAGTGCAGAGAACTGATAGTGCGTGTAGCCTGCTTTGAAGCGCAGGTATCTTCTGCAAGTTTCCCTGATTAGGATGTGCAGGTATGCGTCTTTTAAATCTAGTGTTGCCAACCAGACGTCTGTGTCTAGCATATGAAGTAATTAGTGAAGAGTCAGCATTTTGAATTTTGGAATCTCCAGAAAGGTGTTTAGAGTAGACAGGTCCAGGATAGGATGCCATGATTTGTCTTTTCTGGGTACCAGGAAAAGTCTCGAGTAGAAACCTTGTCCCTTTTCCTCTTCGGTATCAGATGAATAGCCCCCATGCTTAATAGAGAAAGTACTTGTTTTTGGGACTCTGCCCACTGATTTGAGGGTAGGTCCGGCCGCCCACTTGGCATTGGCAATGTGTGGAAGTGAAATCTGTTTCCCTGGGACAATATATTTAAAACCCATTTGTCCTGGGTAATGAGTTCCCAGTTCTTTGGATGAAGAGCAATCTTTCTCCCCAAAGGGGCAGTCAGAAGACAAGTGCTTGGAAATTTTAAAAGGAAGTCATTCAGACAGTTTACCATAGAGAGGAGTCTTATTATTTCCAGACTTGGAAGTGGAGCCCCCCCAGTTTTTGCTGTGTCCGAGTTTGGCTTGAAAAAACCTGGAATGGAAGGGGCTTTAAAGGACCAATTCTTAGAGGGCCAGTGCCTACTAAATCTAGGAGGCTGAACTTTAAAAAAATCTTTAACAGTTTGCATAGATTTAGCTTTAACTTCCATCTTTTTAATAACTTCTTCAGCCTTGTTGCCAAACAGGCGGTCCTGATTTAAAGGAGCATCCAACAGTTTAGCTTTAACATGATCAGGCAAAGATTGCTCCTTAAGCCAAGCATGCCTTCTAAGCACAGACCCAGTAACAGCAGCCATGCAAAAGGCCGCTAATGAATCAAAACCACATTGCAAAGTATGTTTTTCAACTTGTTCAGCAGAATGCATTAAATCCTGTGTCTTTATTTTCCATACAGTCAGAAATCTTTTAGTTATGTACTTACCATAACTTTAGATGTATGGGATCCATCTCGCCTACATTCTGTACTGATGGGTTCGGAGCCAATCCTCGGCTCCGACTCGGCACGCTCTACTATAGAACGAAGTCTCTTATTGGCTGAGCTGTCCCACATCCCAGGATGCACCGCCACTGCTTCCCCAGATCTTGTTTGTCCGCACACATGCACACACACATAGACTGTTGATATAATATTGTCAGGTGATTCAAGATGAAACAGCTGAACTCGAACCGTCCGGTCTCTTCTGATCTCCAAGGCAGGGGGAAGGAGGGTGGGTTATTAGGAATGTAGGCGAGATGGATCCCATACATCTAAAGTTATGGTAAGTACATAACTAAAAGATGTAATGTGATCCTATCTCGCCTACATTCTGCACTGATGGGACAGCGTCCCTAGCACCTGATTCCTGGGTGGCTCACTGGAAAACACTCCTGAGAACTGTGGAACCGAAGGAAGCTCACCCCCGAGATGCCACGTCCAATTTGTAATGAGAAATGAAGGTGTGAGGAGAAGACCATGTAGCCGCAGCACAAATGTCACTAATGGCAAGCTTGGAATGAAACGCTACCGAAGTAGCCATTGCCCTGGTAGAATGAGCTTTCACTGTAGCTGTAAGCTCTTTATTAGAAATGAAGTAAGTATGACTGATACAGTCTCTGATCCACTTGGCAATAGTGACTTTCGTGACGGCTTTGCCCAATTTATTGTCCGAAAAGGACACAAACAACTGATCTGTTTTCTGTGCTTGGTGCGTCCTATCCAAATAGAAGCGTAATTGTCTGTGAACATCTAAGGTGTGAAAGATGTATTCTGCTTTGTTTGAGTACTTTGGGAAGAAAACTGGAAGCTCCAATGATTGTTGCAGACAAAAACTAGAACAAACCTTAGGAACAAAGGATGGGTTCGGTCTGAGGGATACTCTATCCTTGTGAAAAACCAGGTATGGTGGTTTGACGCATAGGGCTTGAAGTTCCGAAACTCTCCTGGCTGATGTAATTGCAACTAATAAAGCAGTCTTCCAAGAAAGAAATTTTAAGTCACAAGTTGCTGCCGGTTCAAAGGGGGAAGAGGTCAAAGCACTTAACACCACATTAAGGTCCCATGGTGGAGCGGGATGAGATATCGGGGGCCGTAGCAACCCAGCACCTTTCATGAAGGCTTTACACAACTTGTTGCTCATCAAAGTGGTTCAATGCTCTCATGAAAATTGGAAATAGCTGAGAATTGGACCTTGATGGTAGAGACCGAACAGCCTTGATTGAACAGAGAAGCTAAAAACTTCAGAACCTCTGACACCGGGACCGTTATGGGGTCTAATCCCCGGAGTTGGGCCCAAATAGCAAATCTCTTCCATTTGCTGCTATACATTTTCTTAGTAGAAGTCTTGTGGGCCGAGGACAAGATATGTAAGACTTCCGGGTCCAAAGCATGGTTCCTGGCTATGGTCGGAAGAGGAGGAGCCAAGCTGTTAACTTCAACGAGTGGAGGGACTGATGAAGCTATCCCGACTGATGGGTCAAGAGATCCGGAACTTGGTCCAGGAACCATGGACCGTCCAGTGCATATTTCCGAAGAAAGGGAAACCAGACTTGACGAGGCCAGTATGGGGCAACTAAAATCATTTTGCTCTCCAAGCAAATTGCCTTCTGGATCACCTTGGGAAGAAGGGGAACCGGTGGAAAGGCGTATAGCAGACCGGTGGGCCAAGCTTGGACTAGGGCGTCCTTGGGAATCTCCTCTGGAACTGGGGTGAGAGAGAAGAACTGTTGGCATTTCGTGTTGAGGGGGGTTGCGAAAAGGTCGCAGCAAGGAGTTCCCCATCTTCTGAAAATCTGAGTTGCCACTCTGTCGTTTAGAGACCACTCGTGAGGGGAGAGAACAGTTCTGCTCAGTCTGTCGGCTATCACACTGGATCTCCCTGGAATGTGTGTTGCTACCAGAAAATGTTTGGTTGCAATCGCCCAATCCCATACCTTCATGGCCTCTCTGCAAAGGGGGTAGGATCTGGTCCCTCCCTGTTTGTTCAGGTACCAGACTACTGACATGTTGTCGGACTGAATGGCAATCATACCATGGGGGAGGTAACTGTGTAGTGCTTGCAGCGATAGAAGCACCGCCCCCATTTCTAGTATGTTGATGTGGAGGAGACTCTCGGAGTGCCACTTGCCTTGGACTGACCTGCCCAGGTAATGTCCCCCCAACCCCATCTGGGAGGCGTCCGTAGTCAATGTGGCCACTGGAGGTGGTGGAACGAAGGGTCGCCCCTGATCCAGGTTGGAGGAAAGAAGCCACCAACGAAGGTCCTGTCTGCACGTCTCTGTGATCAGAATGTGGTGACTGAGAGGGAGATCCTGATAAGACCACTGGACTGACAGGAGCCACTGGAGAATCCTCATATATAACCTTGCCAAGGGGACTAGGAAAACGGTGGCCGACATGGAACCTAACAGTTGTAGGACCATCCTGGCTGGGGCTCGACGTTTGAGGAGCAAGGCTCGAACTTGAGACTGTAGTGTTTCTATCCTCTCTGTAGGAAGATAGACCCGCATTTGCTTTTAGTCTATCTCTACTCCGATAAACCGAATGCGCTGAGATGGCAGCAACACGGACTTTGTCCAATTGAAGGTGATTCCTAGGGAGTTGCCTAGAGATATGGGGGCTGCTCGGTTTTGCAAGAGTAGACGCCTGGAGGTGGCAGTTAGGAGCCAGTCTAAGTATGGAAACACCTGGAATCCCAGACTTCTCAGGTGAGCAGTCACCACAGCCAAACATTTGGTGAACACCCTGGGGGCTGTGGTGAGACCAAAGGGCAGTGCACGGAACTGGAAATGACTGTCTCCCAGGCTGAAGCGCAAGTGTCTCCTGGACGCCTGATCTATCAGGATGTGATAATAGGCGTCCTTGAGATCTATGGAGCACATCCAAACACCTTTCTCCAGCAGCGGGAGAATGGATTGCAAGGTGACCATCCGGAACTTGGACTTCTTCACTTATCGATTTAGCTTGCTGAGATCCAAAATGGGCCTCAAGTCCCCGGTCTTTTTTGGCACCAAAAAGAATCTTGAGTAAGTCCCTAATCTGGTCTGGCCTGCGGGGACAGGTTGGATGACTCCTTTTTGAAGCAGCTTTGAGATTTCGTTGGCTGCAAGATCCCGTTGACTGGGTGGCGGGTCCGGGATTTTTTGGGATGGAGGGGGGGGTTGAGAGAAGGGGATGGTGTAACCTCCGGCGATGATTCGGAGCACCCATCGGTCCTGAGTGATACTCTCCCAGGCCTTTAGGTGCTTTGAAAAACGACCCCCGACTGGCTCCGGAGCTGCACAGTCGGGCAATCCTTCAGGGATTCTGGAAGGTTGAGGAGCCACGAAAGGACTTGCGGTCTCCAGTGTTGTGGGGGCCTCTGCCGCCTCTGGGACGGCGTCTTCCTGAAAAATTTCCCCCTCCTCTGCCTCTAGAAGGGGGATCGCTCTGCTGTGAAGAGTAAGACTTTTGAGATTTACGGAACCACATTTTCCCCCCTCTTCTTGCCTTGGGATAAGGCCTGAAGGGAGTGGAAAACCGTGCCCCTACGGCAGTTAAAGTCTTACCCTCTTGTTCACAGCGAGTCAACGTGTCCTTTACCTTGGGTCCAAACAGAGAGGACCCATCAAAGGGAGCGTCGGCAAAGGAAGACTTGAAGGCTTCCGCAAAATGACACAGGCGAAGCCAGGCTTGTCTCCGTAGAGCAACACCTGTTCCCGCCGCTCTGCTCGCCCCCTCGGCTGCATATGAAATGAGCCTCATGGACGTGTTCGACAAAGATGATAGGGTAGCCAGCTGAGAGCTAACCGTCTGGGCCAACTGCTCAGGTAAGTTACCAGAGAGGGTATCTGAAAGTTCCTTGACCAGATCCCTCTGAAGTCTGGAGAAGTGTGTCAGATAATTCAGAGACCTTAAAGTAAAGGTTGCTGAAGTAAGGGTGCGCTTCCCGTACCGATCCATGCTCCTGGACTCTTTATTAGGAGGATGGACGGACGTTGAAGCCTCTGCCACATCTTGTTGGGTAGCAGATGCCACCACCAGGGCATCTACAGCCACACCTTTGGAGAGAAATTCCTTTTCGGGGGGTGCTGAAAGAAATTTATTGGGGCGAGCTGGCACCGGTTCCACAGAATCCGGGTGTTCCCACACCCTTCAAGAGATCAAATCCAGAAGCTTATCGAAGGGCGGAGACACCCAGGAGGCGGAGGGCTGAGCCCCGAAGGCCTTGAGGAATACCGACTCCTCAGCGGAAGGGGGTTTGGACTGCCAGTCGCCTCGTTGCTTCAGGATTTCCAAAATGTCCGCAAAGGAGACATCATCCGAGGACGACTTGGGGGACCCCTCCGCATCATCGAGGTCGGTGTCCGAGGTGAGAGACTCGTCAGGGGAGTCGACGTGCTTCCTCTTGCACTGTCTCTTCCTTGGAGGTTCCTCCGAAGACGCTTCGGAGGGACCTTCAGGAAGGAGGGAACCCCCGATGGGGGTGGCCTCAGGCCCCAGGGCTCCGCTGTCTTGAGACAGGGGGACTACAAAGGAACCAGTCTCCGTGCCAAGGGAAGGTGACGGTGAGACTGTGGAGGTGGCCAAAGAAGATTTGGCCAAAGCACTCCTCATGGCCCTGAAGGCGGGACCCCAGAGTCCTGGGAAGGTCTGACCCCCAAGGCCACAACAGTAGACGGCACTCCCGCAGCCAACGCACCGAGAGGGAGCCTCGGAACCGAAAACATCGGTCCCGAAGCGTCACCCCCGGGGCCGACAGAGGAGGTCCATGTACCGAACTCCGACCCGAAGGGCGGGGTTGGAGTAAGGGTCGGAACCGACCCGAAAACCTCCACCGGCTCCACCAGCACCGACTCCAACGGTGCCGAGGGTGTTGGAGGAGGAACCAAGACAACAGGGTGGGCAACCGGCTCCGGAGTCGACTGGGCTGGAGCCGAAACCAACTTTTGGAAGACCGGAGACTGAAACAGCCTTTGAAGTACCCTGTCTATGTCCGAATCCGACATTCTCGAAGACCGAGAAGAGATCGAACGAGTTCGAGTCGACTTCTCCACCGGTTCCGAAGGACTGGGGGACCGGCTCCGAATAGTCTTGATAAATATCGGTGCCGAGGGAGACTCCACAACCGTTGCAATTTTCCTCAGAGCCGAAGAGGACTTCGGCGCCGAAGGGGAAGAGTCTGAGCGGGCAACTCTCATCGGCTCCGAAGACAGTGGAGCCGATGAAGGTGACCCGCCTCTCGAAGCTCTAGCCGTCGGCTCCGAAGCCAGAGGAGTCGAGGCTGGAGGCATCGAGGCAGACCGTTCTGCCCTAGGCTCCGAAGTCTGTGGAGCCGATGGAGAAGCCTGCCGAGATTTCTTTATAGCCGGTTCCGACAGGCTGGTCAGAGCCGACGATTTCTTCTTCTTAGAAGGTGAAGAGGAAGAAGATAAAGCCTCCTCAAAAGAAGGGGTGATAAGCCCTTTTGAAATCAATTTGTTTTTCCTCTCTTGGAGGACACGGGAGGAAAAAGCGTGACAAACGCTACATGACTCCTGAAGATGCTTAGGGCCTAAACAATAAACGCACAAAGAGTGATCGTCCGTGATGGACATTTTGTAACTGCATTTAGAGCATTTTTTGAATCCTGAAGATCTATGCTCTTTCGACATATTGAAACACAAACAATTACCAGAGAAAAAAATTCTTTAAAGTACACTAACAATAACGAATAGCTTAAAGAAGCTGAGGGCAAGGCCCCTCTAACTCAAACGGGAACACTTGAAGAAAGACTCACACACAAAAAGTTTTCCACAAAGCGCGAGGGCAAGGCCCCTCTAACTTAAACGGGATCCTTTCCCTCAAACTAGACAATTTTACCACAAAAAACACAATGTCACAGTCACACAACAACGAATAGCTGTTAAAACAGCTTTTGGGTAGGTTAGCAAAAAATTTCTGACAGAAACTTTTTAAATAACAAGCACTTAGCTCAGCCAAGTCCGAGACCATGTCTTTGCTGTAGAAGCGGCAAACGAGATCTGGGGAAGCAGTGGTGGTGCATCCTGGGATGTGGGACAGCTCAGCCAATAAGAGACTTCGTTCTATAGTAGAGCGTGCCGAGTCGGAGCCGAGGATCGGCTCCGAACCCATCAGTACAGAATGTAGGTGAGATAGGATCACATTACATCAACAATTTTCTGCTTAAGCAGTCCAACAACATGTTGCTGATATTTTAACATATGAAATTGGCAGTTTAAAGTTCTAATGGCCAAGGTTGCTGAAGTGTAAACCTTTTTACCCCATCTATCCAGCGCCCTGGAGTCTCTATCAGAAGGGATAGGATTTTTAGCAGTAGAAGCCATGATGCCCTTGGGCCCTTGTGAAATGGTCTCTGGATCTGCAATAGGATTTTTGAAAAGGAACTTGTGAGACTCAGGGACGCTGTAGTATCGGTCAGGTTTACTGGGAGCAGGAGGCAGGGAATCAGGGGCCAAACTGAATTCTGAGGAAAGCATCATCAACAATGTCTAGTACAGCAGGAATAGCGAAAGGCCTATGCTGAGGTAGGAGAAGGAAATCCCTAAGCCTCTTTTCTGAATCAGAAAATTCCTGGCTTTCCCAGTGAAAATGCTCCATTACAGTATGTAAGGTTTCCCCAAAAGAAAAATCCTTAGGAGGGGAAGCAGAGGGAATACAGTCCTCTGCATCAGAATCCTCATAAGTAGGTAAGGACAAATCCAGGTCATCAGAAAAAACAGAATCCTGATAAGAAGATTCATAATCAAGCTCAGCCCTAGGCCTCTTAGAAGGGGGGGGGGGGTTGGCTACCCCTGATTAGAGATCTTCAGCCATTTTTATCATTTGTTTTTTAGGCATAGAGGCCTGAGCATGTGGCCTGGGTGTTGGTTTTTTAGACATGGATCGAGATTTAGGCCTTAGTAATGAAGGAGACGTTGATTTAATATGCAAGTCCATAGGCCTGAATACACCCTCTGAAGTCGGTGCCTGCACAGAAGCTCCAGATCCATCCAAGGTAGAGACATCCATGGGTTCCATAGTTGAAGCATCTCGCGGCATACCAGACTCCAAATGGGTCTCAGTAGAGGCCTGCGAATCAGAAGTAGCAGTTATCAGGGGCTGCAAAAGCACCTCAATGAGTACCGGTGAACTGGCGACTGGCTTATGAGAAGCATCGTTGGCAGTTTTGGACCTTGGCGGCCTGTCTCTATCTTTATCTTTGTGTTTTTTTCGGAATCCCAGTAGTTGGATGGCTAACTGATGACATTTATGGATAATTAAATCAACAACAGAAATATTTAGAGGCAAAAATATACCGACGATGGACAGTGCGCTAATTTAATAAAGCACAAAACTGACAGCAAGGTACGTCGTGGTCAGGGCCTAGGCAAGGAATACAGTGCAAATGAAAATCTTTATGAGGTATTTGCTTTCCACAAGTAATGCAATTATTAACTTTTACTGACATTGGTAAGGAGCAAGAAAAAGTTTCCCCAATGGGGTACTTAGTTTTAGTTGAACACTTTGGTACTGAAACTCGAAAACAAGAATTTCAGGAGTCGGCCGACTGGCACTTGTGAACTGCTTCTGCTTCGGGCACCGCACGGCAAGAAAGACTGATGTAATGGCATCGGCTGCATGTTTTATACCCCTGACGACCTGAAGTCATGGAAGAAGTGACAGCAACCGATGTAGGACCCAAGACTTTGTTAATCAGGCCGACTGAGGGCAACCTGCAAGCAAATTACCCAAATGTAATGACTGCAACAGTGAAACACGAAGAACATCAGTTCAGCACACAGCTGATGTCAGAAGGGAAACTATTACTGATGATGATGAAAATATGCATGTGACATGGTCTGACAACACAGTAGCACTCTTTGCAACACTGCAGGGGGTGGGATGGATTGATTTAAGCATGATATGTTGACTGGGTTAATTCCATCAGGCTAGTGGCCTCTTTTCAGAGAAGACCTGAGTGGTAGTCATACTGAGTAGAGAAAATGCAGCCAAGGCACAGGGGAACTTCCTCTTCTTTATTTCGATAAGTGTCAAGAAATCATTTATATCCACCTATGCACCAACTCAGGCAGACTGGGTCTTAGTTTAATGCCTTATCTGAAGGGTGTGAGGAATCACCCCCCCATCCATCATTACGCAGGTCCCTGTGGACGTACATACTTCAACACACAGTAATATCACTACATGATGAACATTACTTACCTGATAGTCTTTCAAAGGCTCCACACAGCTCCCCAGCACACATACACAGCACCTGAAATGTACACCACATCTGAGGTGTACACACTCACCACAGGGGAACAGCTATGGGGGTTATGCACTACTATAACTCTAGAGCGGTCAGTAATACGGCCATGACATTACCCACCAAATATGCAGGTCAGTGATCCAGACACAAACAACTGCCTGCTACTCATGAGACTGTGGAGATGGTGAGTTTTCTCTAAGGCTGGCAGAATGATATGCATCAAATGCAGTATATGGAAAGGGAGCACACAATGCAGCCGAGGTACCTGGTGGCAACTCTGCCCCTACAGCTATTTCCAGGAGACACACTGCAACTGCCATCTAGTCTGCCTCCACAAGCCATGCATTCTGTGACCATGAGATGGTATAGGACTCAGAATGTTTAGACTAAACAGAACACTGTTACAGCAGCATCACTGTCTGTGGGCATACAGCCTGCTACTTCAAGTCATGGGCAAGGAAACTTTGACTCAACATCTGAGATGCCTCAGCAGACTGAATAGGTGTGCACTTTTCCATTATTCTATCTCTTTTCTTGCTGCCTGCGAGCACACAACCTGCTATAACTTGTTGTTGGTTTTGCTCAGATTGTGTGCAATGGTATCCACCAGGATCAACACAAAATAACCCTTCAGGGTGCACTCATGTAGTTCCATAGTTCTACATCTTCCTTGCCATGCATGACATCAAGCCCTGACACCACAAGATAACACTGTCAATGGCCACATTGTGGCAGTGTGACCTCACCACTTGAGGATGTGATCCCTGAATCCATATAACCTCCTAGAGTATGTGGTTACTGCGCTCACCTCCCATAACCCCATCCCTTAACAAAGTGTGCTCTTCTATCACTGTTTCTTTCACTCCCAGCTGCTGAGCTATTAATGCTGACTATGACATACCTACCCCCTAATATGTGCGAGTATGTCTGATGAAAAAGATGGCCAGTCCACGCACTACTCTGCACTGCCTGCATGAATTATTTCAATCTTTGCTGTCTGTGTCAAGGCCCATAACTCTGGACCAGGCACTGTCTCTATAGCAGTACAGCAATGTGTTGTGGACACCTCTGCCTTGACCAATTTATTGTGGCTGTATGTTCCGCCCATGACTCCTCATGCTGGCCTTCTGCTGTTGTGGCTACAACTGGTGTGGGAGGTCCTGCCAAGATATTCACCTGCTAAAGTCATCTGTCTGTGCAATCAATTCCACGCTGTGCAGCATGGCACAAACAGGAAAAATCTTGCAGAAGATCTTTGTACTACATTGCAATGGTCATCCTGAGGTTTCTACACACTAGTAGCGTCCCTTCAGTAGACCAAACACACACTTTCCAATAAATTATGCTTTTCAATATGAGTGGCATGGTAGGTAATTTCCTGCATAATCTGAGGTCTGCATTTATGAGTCATCAATCAGCGCTCTAAGGTATATCCTGCATCCCCTACATCTACAACAAACAATATAATACATGTGGCCTGGTCCCCCCTTGCACTGTATGTGTTTACAGACCTGTCTATATAGCGTGTGTGTGCCTGCCCACCGAACAAATGACACAGTGAGAACCTTTGGTATAGATCAGACATGCGTCAAATGTGTGAATCATGTTAACTGCCTAGATGATGCATGGACACATTACAAATAATTGTCAGGGAATTACAGACCAGTTGACAGTTCAGAAAGTGGATGTTTTTCCTGCCGATGTAAACAGGCCCTCTTGATAAGGTGGGGCCTTTGAAACAGGTACATCACTACATGATAAACATCATTTACCTGAGAGTCCCTCAAAGGCTCCACTTAGCTCCCCAGCACACATGCACAGCACCTGAAATGTCAGTATAGTGTTGGTTCTTTCCTCTACTGTCCTAGGGAAGCACATATGCTCCCTCCACATTCTGTTCAATAATGTAGAAGAAATGAATAAGGACTTGTGAAGCTAACTCCTGCTTTATTTCTATCATGTTCTCCCAATAGGCTGGTGAAAGGTCTCTGTAGCTATGATAGTTAAGGTTTACACAAGCCTCAATATCCACATGAATGTGCATACCATACAACCCCCCTCATTATCCACAGGAATGTGCATACCCCCCACACACACTTCTGCTTGTGTGTGAGGTGACACAGTTCATCTGGGTCCCTTACAGTTTCCCTGTCCATTCTGAAATAGTTCACAATCTTCTGGTCTGTGATCTTGTGGTATATCACAGCTGTCTCTGTCTCCTGTATTGGTTCTGATGGCCACATTAAGCAACACTGAAGGCAATGGCTCTGGTGGAAACTACTAACAGATGCTGCTGTGCTTCCACTTACTGCTGCTGCTTTGCCTAGCATTCCTCCCATAAATTAAACATGGATCTCAGTGTTAAAAATGGGTATGCACTGCAAAGAAGCATGCTTAGATATTTTCTGAATCAGTCTGCCATCTTAGGTATCACCTGCATAAGGCATGTGACTCACTAACAATTTTATTTCATTACATACTCAGTGGCATGCACTGCATACCACTCTGTGTCTTACAATCACTTGCACCATGTACATTGCTGCCATATCTACCAACTTGCAATGAACAATGAGCTAGATGACTGTGAAACCCAGCCAATGTCTAACTCAAACTTTTAGAACTGAGAATCTGAAAAGATAGGTTAAGTTGCCTACAGTGGTCACCTAACTACATACATATCAAACATAAAAGACCTAACTTCAGAAAATGTTGAACTATGACTAAAGATAAAGACGCCTTAAGAGTATTAAAAGTAAAAATAAATAAATGTATTATAACCATGAATGAGGCTGTGTGTATTACCCTCTTTCAGGTTTTACTACCTTGTTTACCAATTTTTGTGTAAAAATCCACTTTTTCAGCATGCATCTTCATACATTTTTGTAAGTTTGTTCAAATACTTTAAAGTATATACATGCACACACATGTCTGTGTTAACTAACAGAAAGTCCATTAAAGGGAAAGCAATATGGTCAAAAGAAAAAAAGGTGACCAAACTATTTTCAAAATGCCCATTTTTTCTCTGTGAAAGGGAATCCTTCTCCCCATGCCCTCTATGCAAAACTTAAATGAGCAAGCTCATTCAATATATGTGCACTCCGGACAAGTGCTATTCATGCATGTGGTCAAAGAAAATAGGAAGCATACTTAAACTTTTTGTGTGTGTGTGTGTGTGTGTGTGTGTGTGTATACATTTACACATTACAATGCAAGTGAATACATAGGAATGTCTGATTCTGGATAAATTAACAACAACCCAGTGTATCAGCATTGTACCTGTACTATACAATTTGATCTTCCAAAACCAGTGCTGCCAAGAAATAAAACCATTTTCCCACTACATGACTTCTATTCAGGTACTGTGCAAAATGTATGTGGTAAACATAAAAGAACAATCTTTGTGAAGAACGGCAGTAAAACAAGGTGGCAGCTTTTTTATCAAGGTGCCTTGCCTAAAGCAGCATTTCAGCAACTGCTGACACAGCCCCTGTGGATTTCCACCTTTCTTTGACAGATTCCATGTAGGAAATGCAAAACTTTTACCACCATTAGATATTCATGTAAGAAGTTCATCAGACATGTTATACTCTCACTGACAGCATAGCACAATGGAACAGCAAGCATCCTAAATAATGCAATGGTTAGCAAACACCAGTAAAAAGTCTGATGAACAGACATTTCCCATGGTGCACACTGAGCAGGAAACTACTTTCTAAAATCTGGGAGATTTTTTTTCACAGACTACGGATAGTGATGAAGCACTTAATTCAGTCTTCCTCAATAATAAATGTAGTTTTCTTAGTCATGCCTAATCTTAAATACTCTAACAATCTGCACACCTTCAGACAAGTAAGGTAACATTTCTCATCACTGTTTCATGTTCAGACCACTTTGCCCAGTTGTACTGAAAACCACCATCAGGTGTCATTAACATGCTACATATTTTTTGCAATTTGTTCATATGTTAAAAGGTTAACAACTGTAGCATCAATTCTTTAATAATGCAGTACAAATTTTATTAGTTTGATAATGAGGAAGTATTTTTAAGAGGATCATTTTTCGTTATCATTTAATACTGGTTGCAAATACAGTCAAGTGATGTAATCAACATCTGATCGGTGCTCTAATGGCCAACTTTTTTAAGCAGTACGTCCATTCAGATAAGGGGGTCATTTTGAATTACTTCAGGAGGTGCATGCATGTAGATGTCAGCATGAAAGGGGTGTAATTTTATGCTCCCCCCAGTTCTCCTAACAAGCTGCAGCAAAGTTTGCTGCAGCCTCTTGAGGCGAAGTACATCTTTAAAAATAGCTTACTCAGAAAACTAAATTGAAGAAGAAAACAGATGGATATGCTGACTTTTATCACGAATATATGCTGAATGAGAAAGAACGGAAAGGATGTTGTAGTGTGGTACCTGCTGAAATTTTACTTCAAGGAAGGTGCATGTAGGTTCCACATCTGGGATGAATACAGAACAGTTCAATGGTAAGTAAAGAAAGATCCTCATAAAGAGTGCCCTTTGGAAACTTGCTCTGCGTAAAAGTACTAGCAAAAAAATTGTAATGTTTATAGGTATACTGAAAACAACTGTAGCAGTTTGCAGAAGCTTTGTACTTACACTGCCCTGAAAAAAGTTGGCAGTGGTACAACAGTCATCCCAGACACCAAATGCACCTAAACCAAACAAGTGCATGTACACCTAATTAAAGGACATCAAAGGGATTCTATTACTAAATGCTCAACGTCTCTGTCCTTTTTCTCCCTATTTATTGTCCCTGCTATGAATAAACAGAGCATTTAAAGTATTTAAACTGTTTCTCTCCACTAGAACAGTACCTTACTGTACTGTGGTGGTTTCACTTTCAAAAAACTTTTATCCCACCCTTGCTGCGGTGTACAGTTCATCGATGTCATCATGGCCACTGAATATTTGTAGTTTTCTGGAAAGTTGCCTCCCCAAACTGACAACACCATGACTGTCCTAAAAATCCACCCATGCTGTGATGTCACAGCTCCCTGGTCCTTCCCATACTCATACAGAAAGTAAAGGCTAGAACAAGGAAACAGTACATGAGTCAAGTATCCTGCTGTGAACTGTCAATCACAGCAGGTAACAGCTCAAATTACCCTTAGCACTTTGACAGCTAAGGAAGTTTGGTGTGAAGAGGGATGGGAGATGAGTCAAAGTAATACAATTCTGGCTTTACAAAAAAAATGCAGTTTAGCCATTCTAAAAAGCAGCAGCAGTAAAACGCACTTTGAAAGTCTGTTCTTTGGCATTTGCACTGTTGTGTTTTAAGTAGTGATTGAATGGCATGAAATGTTACTTAAAACTAACTGGCTGAAAGACAGCAGTGTATGCATGTAAAATCAATCCAGTGACAGGAGTTTTAGGAAGAAAGAGCCCTGTGTGATGAGCACTGCATTTTGGGATACCTAGAAGCAGACTAAACAATCAGAATTACTTCAAGATGCCAGAACCGTGTGGTCAAACTCAGCAATTATGTATAAAAATATTTAAAAACATGTAAGTAGCCCCATGTTCTTCTTTGGTCTAGTGGTAGGGCTTCTACCTTTAAGTAGGAGGTATGTGAGTTTGAAACTGTCTGTCCCAAACTTTTACCATAATTGACACTCCATCAGACACAGACATCCTCCAGAGAGGTCTCATAGAAATGGATAACTGTTGCCAGAGCCATGGCCTTAAGCTAAATGCCAAAAAATGTATAGTCATACCCTTTGGGAAAAACAAGGTAACCCCTAATTACCACATAGGTGGTAATCCATTAAACACGGAAGAAGTTATCAGGGACCTGGGGACCCAAGTTGACAGTAACCTCTCTTTTGACACTCACATTGCCAAAGTGGTTAGGAAGACCTTCTACATTGCCCACCTGATCATGAAGGGATTCACATCCAGATCAGGAGAGGTCATTGTACCCCTGTACTCTTCACTTATCAGACCAATGATTGAGTACAACGCCCCATTCGGAATGTACCTTACCCGACACCTGCAGCAGTTGGAAAGACCCCAAAAGTTCCTCACCAAAAGGATAAGGGCTCAAACATATGTCATACGATGCCCGACTGAAGAAACTCCAGCTCTATTCAGTTGCATACCGTCTGCTCAGAGGTGATCTGTGCCTGACATACAAGGCCATGTCCAACCGGAATTAATGGACATGCTCCACCTCAAAAAGTCCAAATCCACCAGAGCCACGAGAGCAAGAGACTTAAACCTCAACACGGATATAAATAGGACGTGCTGGAGGGACAGATTCATCACCCAGAGACTCCCTACACTATGGAACAGAATCCCAGTCCATGTGAGGAAGAGCCCCTCACTGACTCTGTTCAAGAGAAATCTTGACGAGTGGATGGGAGATCGTAGGTTTACCCCGGGAATCATCTCTGTGTCACTGCTGGACAGAGGCACAGCAAACTAATGGGTATAGTATTCTCATCCTAAGGGGTGGTGAAAGCCACACACACACTCTGGCTAGGCTTATAAATGCCCTAGGGCAGATAGCCTAGTATGAACCTATGAACCTATGAATCAGAGTGGTGTTAAAATGTAGGAAACACCAAACCATGATGAAATAAACATGTTTTTTGAGTCTGTGGGCGTGGCTCTCCTTTAACAACTCTTCAAAACCCCAACTGTGACGATTAACCTCTCTTCTACCAAAGGCCTAACAATTACTCATCTCATCAGAGGCAATATAAGTAACCAGCCCTACAAGAAGCATTGTTAATGAATCATAACCTTGATATAGCTGCACTTTTAGAAACAACAGAAACAAGCATGCTTTAATTCTTTTCACTGCATCTTCCATGACAGGCCAGGAGAAAGGGGCAAAACACAAATGCAACACTGCTCTTAAATGGTATTGTCAAATTTGTCTAGTAAAGACTACTAAAATCTTTCTCTATACTGTTAATATCTCCCCTATACACTAACAATATTAATTAAGATTCCAGTAACCTCCAACCTTAAAAAAAAAACTGCTAGGAGATTAAAACCTTAAGGGGTGGAGTCCAATCGAAAACTAACTTACAGAAAGCATCTCACACCAGATTTTACATAGAAGTCAACAACTTTTGCAAGCCCCAACAGCCTGCAGAATAAGTTACCACCACAGGTCAAGCAAAGTACTACTTTGCCTACCTTTAAAGCTAGTCTTGATGACTGGATGGGTGGTCACAAATTTACATCAAGGTTATCCTGTATGGCTCTGCATGGTTTGGTAGGTGAGCACTACTTAGAGCTTCCAAAGTGTGGCAAGAACTTTTAAGGGTGTCTTCTTAAAGGTGCACATAGGCTAGGCATCTTATGTTTTCTGGATGGCTTACCTTGCACTGTTCCTATATTCCAATGAATACAATTTTGATATGAATGTAACAGGAGTATATAGATTTATTAGGTCAGCTGGAGGTATTGCAAAGTCAGTAATGGGGGATTTAGGCCACAATGAAGCTACAGGCTACCAGAGAAAGGAAGCAAGAGGCACTGTGGACTTTGTCGGTAAAATTGTCATTCCAATAGTACGGGAAGAACATGATGGTATAAAAAGACAGGAGAGAAACTTTCATGACTGCTTCTGTACAAAGGAGATGGACAGCTTAAGAAGGTCTTAGATGATCTTAATGACTTTGAGGCACCTACAAACAGGACAAAAGAACACAATCAAAAAGGAAAGAGAGCTGAGAGAGAAGTGGTAACAGCACATCTGGTAGACAGTTTGAAGTGCAGCTCCACAGACACTTGGCACACTACTAGATGGGTTTGTTATGAACTGGTTATTATGGGAAAGATATGCCAATCGAAGCTCCTGTCTACAAACTAATGAAGAATGGAGACTTGTAGTTCTTCCTTTGCTCAGTGATGTGAGCTGCAAACACCTGCCTGATAATAAGTGTTCTTGCCCCCCCGCCCCACATTTTCTTTTTTGAGTTGATGTCAACTGAGTGGCACAGAGAGCTGCATGTGCACTGTATGTGAAAGTAAAAAATATTTTTTAATGTAGTGCGAACATGTGATCACGCTTTGCTCAGAAGCAGTCAGGAAAGGAGAATGACACATTTTGCAGCTAAACATAACAGCATCCAAAGCCTGTAGGTGCAGGCGAGGACACCTTCTGAAAGGCACTCAAAGATGGAATTTTATTAGTTGTATTAGCAGTAGGTGATATGTAATGTATTTAGTGAAAAAGGGATGTTTTCAATGTTTTTTGTTGTTCGTACATGCCTTGCAAAAGTTTTATGTAAATGGACTGTTTCTTTGCATATTAAAGTAATAACCATGGGGATGTTGGCAGAAGGGAATTCTTTTAGTAAGCTTGAAGTAATAATCGTTTATTTTTTAATTGTTTTCCTATTGTACTTTCAATCACAGGGGCTAAAACAACTTAAAAATGAAAAAAGGGTATCAACCTAGCAGCTTGTTGTTGGGAATGTGTTTTTGTAGAAGAGTATCGCACTAAGTAGAAATGGAAGGGGAAGCACAAATGACAGGGATCTTCTGTGAACTGTGGTTGTGTGTAAGTGTGGTGTGTGATCTCACATTTGCTGTAATACATGGAGTAGGTACACCATTTTTGTGTGGCATAGAGGAAAGGGATCTTGTTGCAGAATGTTCTGTTGGGGGATAAAACAATACTCACTCAAGAATACTCAAGAATCACTCTGGTCTGGGATTTACAGTATCACAGCAGTTCTCCTGCAAGTGTAAGGCATAAAGATGTGTGTGTGTGTGTGTGTGTGTGTGTGTGTGTGTGTGTGTGTGTGTGTGTGTGTGTTGAGGAAGGGTTTACTCCAGTGGCATATGTATCAGAGTTCAGGCAATCAGCATGAGGGTGTTTAAGCAGTTGGTGACAACCTGTTCTAAGTCCAGCACTAAGGCATACAATTGTAAGAACTGCAGTACCAGGAAAGGATGGTGGTGTTACGAGTGGGCAGTAAGGGGGTATCAACATGTGGAGGCTTCAGTGGGGAGAGATGAAGCCATCTGAAATGGAAGGAGGTGGAGCTCAGGTTGTAGTGTTAGGGAGTGGTGCAGCTCAGGGCTGTAAGTGCAGGCGAGTGGTGCAGCTCAGGGCTGTAAGTGCAGGCGAGTGGTGCAGCTCAGGGCTGTAAGTGCAGGCGAGTGGTGCAGCTCAGGGCTGTAAGTGCAGGCGAGTGGTGCAGCTCAGGGCTGTAAGTGCAGGCGAGTGGTGCAGCTCAGGGCTGTAAGTGCAGGCGAGTGGTGCAGCTCAGGGCTGTAAGTGCAGGCGAGTGGTGCAGCTCAGGGCTGTAAGTGCAGGCAGTGGTGCAGCTCAGGGCTGTAAGTGCAGGCGAGTGGTGCAGCTCAGGGCTGTAAGTGCAGGCGAGTGGTGCAGCTCAGGGCTGTAAGTGCAGGCAGTGGTGCAGCTCAGGGCTGTAAGTGCAGGCGAGTGGTGCAGCTCAGGGCTGTAAGTGCAGGCGAGTGGTGCAGCTCAGGGCTGTAAGTGCAGGCGAGTGGTGCAGCTCAGGGCTGTAAGTGCAGGCGAGTGGTGCAGCTCAGGGCTGTAAGTGCAGGCGAGTGGTGCAGCTCAGGGCTGTAAGTGCAGGCGAGTGGTGCAGCTCAGGGCTGTAAGTGCAGGCGAGTGGTGCAGCTCAGGGCTGTAAGTGCAGGCGAGTGGTGCAGCTCAGGGCTGTAAGTGCAGGCGAGTGGTGCAGCTCAGGGCTGTAAGTGCAGGCAGTGGTGCAGCTCAGGGCTGTAAGTGCAGGCGAGTGGTGCAGCTCAGGGCTGTAAGTGCAGGCGAGTGGTGCAGCTCAGGGCTGTAAGTGCAGGCGAGTGGTGCAGCTCAGGGCTGTAAGTGCAGGCGAGTGGTGCAGCTCAGGGCTGTAAGTGCAGGCGAGTGGTGCAGCTCAGGGCTGTAAGTGCAGGCGAGTGGTGCAGCTCAGGGCTGTAAGTGCAGGCGAGTGGTGCAGCTCAGGGCTGTAGTGCAGGCGAGTGGTGCAGCTCAGGGCTGTAAGTGCAGGCGAGTGGTGCAGCACAGGGCTGTAGTGCAGGCGAGTGGTGCAGCTCAGGGCTGTAGAGTAGGCGAGTGGTACATGTGACGCCCACACCCTGGCCCAGCAATCAAGGAGCCTCAATCCTCACCACTAACACCAGGGAGGGGCGTCTCATATAGGAGGAAAGGATAACAAATACACACAGCAAAGTGCAATTTCCCTTAAGAGCACAGAGAGATCACAGTCAGTCCAGAGCTGGTCGGTCCCTTGCTTTCCAGGTCCCCAATAAGACTCCCCACTGGCACAGCTATAGGGTCCAGATCTCAGCTTAGTGGGCAAGCTAAAACCTCCACTACCCTTCTCTGTCGAACCAGTGCTTTGTGTCCCTGCCCAAGTAGCTCACACACACACACACACACACACACACACACACACACACACACACTTTGATAAGAGTATATACAACCACACAGACACTCCTGGGGAAGGCTGGCAGGTAAGAACTGCAGTACCAGGAAAGGATGGTGGTGTTACGAGTGGGCAGTAAGGGGGTGTCAACATGTGGAGGCTTCAGTAGGGAGAGTGTGCCCCATTTTCCCGGGCTATATGGTAGTACCAGCTGCCACCACCCACTAATATTTATCATCTACTCAAAGGCCCTTAAAAGGGTGTCCAATTATTACTGTGCAATATTATTATCCAATTGGTAGTATAGCCCATGGCTAAAGCTATTGGAGTGGCTTTGTACCATTTTACCAAAGGCATGCAAGCACTCTAAAGAGCTTAAATTATCTCTACAAAAACAGCCACAGTTGAAAGGGTTTAAAAATATTTAATAACAAATAGTCAAAACACAAGACAATACTTTTACTACACAGTGCTAGTCAAGAGTTCAGAGATCACAGAAAATACTTAAAATAATTCAGTAGTACATTTCTGACATCACAGAAAAAACACTTAGTCTAATCTTTCTAGTTTCTAACTATTTCTAAGAGAAAACACAAGTCTAAGATATAAACTTATATACAGAGCAAGACAGTGCTGATGAGTTGGATGGTCAAGACAAAAATGCTTCATGCTCCCTGATTCTCTCAGTTTTTAAAATCACCTTCCTGGTTCACATTACATCATTCTTCACACTTCCCTGCATTCCCAGGCTAACATAAACTACTTTTACATTCTTCACCTCTGGGCAGAAACCAAAGCAATAAAGGACATTTATTCATGCCAACTGAGTGGCACAGAGAGCTGCATGTGCACCGTATGTGAAAGTAAAAAAATATTTTTTAATGTAGTGCGAACATGTGATCACGCTTTGCTCAGAAGCAGTCAGGAAAGGAGAATGACACATTTTGCAGCTAAACATAACAGCATCCAAAGCCTGTAGGTGCAGGCGAGGACACCTTCTGAAAGGCACTCAAAGATGGAATTTTATTAGTTGTATTAGCAGTAGGTGATATGTAATGTATTTAGTGAAAAAGGGATGTTTTCAATGTTTTTTGTTGTTCGTACATGCCTTGAAAAAGTTTTATGTAAATGGACTGTTTCTTTGCATATTAAAGTAATAACCATGGGGATGTTGGCAGAAGGGAATTCTTTTAGTAAGCTTGAAGTAATAATCGTTTATTTTTTAATTGTTTTCCTATTGTACTTTCAATCACAGGGGCTAAAACAACTTAAAAATGAAAAAAAGGGTATCAACCTAGCAGCTTGTTGTTGGGAATGTGTTTTTGTAGAAGAGTATCGCACTAAGTAGAAATGGAAGGGGAAGCACAAATGACAGGGATCTTCTGTGAACTGTGGTTGTGTGTAAGTGTGGTGTGTGATCTCACATTTGCTGTAATACATGGAGTAGGTACACCATTTTTGTGTGGCATAGAGGAAAGGGATCTTGTTGCAGAATGTTCTGTTGGGGGATAAAACAATACTCACTCAAGAATACTCAAGAATCACTCTGGTCTGGGATTTACAGTATCACAGCAGTTCTCCTGCAAGTGTAAGGCATAAAGGTGTGTGTGTGTGTGTGTGTGTGTGTGTTGAGGAAGGGTTTACTCCAGTGGCATATGTATCAGAGTTCAGGCAATCAGCATGAGGGTGTTTAAGCAGTTGGTGACAACCTGTTCTAAGTCCAGCACTAAGGCAGACAATTGTAAGAACTGCAGTACCAGGAAAGGATGGTGGTGTTACGAGTGGGCAGTAAGGGGGGTGTCAACATGTGGAGGCTTCAGTGGGGAGAGATGAAGCCATCTGAAATGGAAGGAGGTGGAGCTCAGGTTGTAGTGTTAGGGAGTGGTGCAGCTCAGGGCTGTAAGTGCAGGCGAGTGGTGCAGCTCAGGGCTGTAAGTGCAGGCGAGTGGTGCAGCTCAGGGCTGTAAGTGCAGGCGAGTGGTGCAGCTCAGGGCTGTAAGTGCAGGCGAGTGGTGCAGCTCAGGGCTGTAAGTGCAGGCGAGTGGTGCAGCTCAGGGCTGTAAGTGCAGGCGAGTGGTGCAGCTCAGGGCTGTAAGTGCAGGCGAGTGGTGCAGCTCAGGGCTGTAAGTGCAGGCGAGTGGTGCAGCTCAGGGCTGTAAGTGCAGGCGAGTGGTGCAGCTCAGGGCTGTAAGTGCAGGCGAGTGGTGCAGCTCAGGGCTGTAGTGCAGGCGAGTGGTGCAGCACAGGGCTGTAGTGCAGGCGAGTGGTGCAGCTCAGGGCTGTAGAGTAGGCGAGTGGTACATGTGACGCCCACACCCTGGCCCAGCAATCAAGAAGCCTCAATCCTCACCACTAACACCAGGGAGGGGCGTCTCATATAGGAGGAAAGGATAACAAATACACACAGTAAAGTGCAATTTCCCTTAAGAGCACAGAGAGATCACAGTCAGTCCGGAGCTGGTCGCTCCCTTGCTTTCCAGGTCCCCAATAAGACTCCCCACTGGCACAGCTATAGGGTCCAGATCTCAGCTTAGTGGGCAAGCTAAAACCTCCATTACCCTTCTCTGTCCAACCAGTGCTTTGTGTCCCTGCCAAAGTAGCTCACACACACACACACACACACACACACTTTGATAAGAGTATATACAACCACACAGACACTCCTGGGGAAGGCTGGCAGGTAAGAACTGCAGTACCAGGAAAGGATGGTGGTGTTACGAGTGGGCAGTAAGGGGGTGTCAACATGTGGAGGCTTCAGTAGGGAGAGTGTGCCCCATTTTCCCGGGCTATATGGTAGTACCAGCTGCCACCACCCACTAATATTTATCATCTACTCAAAGGCCCTTAAAAGGGTGTCCAATTATTACTGTGCAATATTATTATCCAATTGGTAGTATAGCCCATGGCTAAAACTATTGGAGTGGCTTTGTACAATTTTACCAAAGGCATGCAAGCACTCTAAAGAGCTTAAATTATATCTACAAAAACAGCCACAGTTGAAAGGGTTTAAAAATATTTAATAACAAATAGTCAAAACACAAGACAATACTTTTACTACACAGTGCTAGTCAAGAGTTCAGAGATCACAGAAAATACTTAAAATAATTCAGTAGTACATTTCTGACATCACAGAAAAACACTTAGTCTAATCTTTCTAGTTTCTAACTATTTCTAAGAGAAAACACAAGTCTAAGATATAAACTTATATACAGAGCAAGACAGTGCTGATGAGTTGGATGGTCAAGACAAAAATGCTTCATGCTCTCTGATTCTCTCAGTTTTTAAAATCACCTTCCTGGTTCACATTACATCATTCTTCACACTTCCCTGCGTTCCCAGGCTAACATAAACTACTTTTACATTCTTCACCTCTGGGCAGAAACCAAAGCAATAAAGGACATTTATGCATGCAAATTCTGGCCATTAACTCTGGCCTTAAAACAATAGCAAGAATTCCTTCATCTTGACCAGCCGGAGCCATGTTTACATCTAAGGGTCACAACATGCTTTACTTGGTCACCAGAGTGCACTGTTGTTACATTTTTTTTCAGTTCCACATGTAACACTATTTTTACCATTTAAGACAACAAACCTGTGGTTTACATTAATATTTACAGATGACAGAATTATTTACAAAATTCTATCTGGTTGGTCTGGTAGCCCTCACCTATCTTCACCCAATCTTCACAGTGCAGCTCAGGGCTGTTGTGTAGGCAGGTGGTACAGGTCAGGGCTGTAGTGTAGGCAGGTGGTACAGCTCAGGGATGTAGTGTAGGTGAGTGGTGCAAGTCAGGCTGTGCTGTAGGGGAGTTCGTACTTGAGTCAATGGGTCATTGCATATAGCCTGCACTAATTCTACCAGTGTTTATGGGACTTTGAACCACCGCAGTAGTGTCCAAATCAGCTTTCTTGGGACCTCGTCATATGCTTTCTCCAAGTTTAGGAATGCCCAGTTGTACTCTTTCCTCATCTCTACTTTCTTCTCAACTATCTTTTTCACTGCAAACATTGGGTCAGTTGTGCTGCATCCTGATCTGAATTTGAACTGCTCATCTCCCATCTTATTTTCTACTACTCTGCATATCCATCTATCTATCAATCACCCTCTCCTGAACTTTCATGCAGTGTGACAAGAGTCTGATATTTTTGTACTGCCCGCAATCATTTCCCACTGTTGTGGATGTCCCCTTTGTTCTTGTACACTGGCACAAGTATGCTTATTCTCCAGTCATCTGGGATACAACTTTCTCTCCACACTGCTATGAGTACCATCAGGAGCCATTTCTCCCCTACCACACCCAGCAACGTTATTATATTTGCTGTGACCTCATTTGAGCCTGCTGCTGTCTCTGACTTCATTTTTCTTAGTGCTATTCTTCTAGGGTTAGGTCCTCTTCTTTATCTTTCTGCCTTTGCCTTGCAACCTGATATAGCTTCTTTGTACCACCTACTGACTTGCTTTCCAGAAGCTGGAGGAGTGTCTCCAATGCCCTGTTCTTTGCTATTGCAGCTCCTTTCTTAGCTTCTTTGTTAGCCAACCAGTATTCCTTCCTAGTCTGGTCCATCTTTTCAACCTCACACTATAGGACACCATGCAGAGACTGTACTGCTGCCCACAGCTCCTTTCACTGGGTGAGTTCAAGATGGAAACACTCAGCATATTTTTTTCACAGAGACACAGGGAGAACATGCTAACTTCCGATAGGCATTGGCTGGAGGTCAGGATCAAACCTTGTACCTTGTGCATGGGAGAAGACCTTAACCATTATGCTAACTAGTCTCTGGTAACAGGTAAGACTGTATGCTGCAGGTATTAGGAAAGCTTGGCATTTTAAACTCTTAGGGCTATGTATTTCCTTCTCCAGCTCCCAAGGTTATCTAATCTCCAGTTCATTACCTGCATATTTAGGTATCTTGGAGATACCATATCCTGGTAACTCCCTGATGAGTATAAGCAGGAGGAGGAAGGGGAAGAAAAAATGTTACTGGTAGGATGTACTTGCTAGCTGTCTGCTGCAGCATTACTAGAGGAGGAGAAGAGCTGGAGTCTGTCTGGATGCCTCTGGACTGATGTAGGGAAGAAGGTTGGATGAATACTCAAACCATTATGGACACAGTTCTTACAGATGTAAAGTTATGGCAAGTATGTAATTTGCATACCTGGTAAGAAGTGATCCAACTTTGGTAACAGGTAGGACAGAATCCTCAGCTACATACAGAGGTGGACCCAGCTAGGCAAACATTAATTTGACAAAAGTATTCAAAAAGAAGCATATTGCCTTGGCTGTGCTGCGCAGTTTGTACTGCTTCGGAAAGATGCTAAAGTTCAACCAAGTGGCTACTGCATAAGCGTAGTTCACCAATGTATTTTTCATGAAAAAGGCTGGCATGACCACTATCCTAGCAAAATGAGTGACTAAAGCAGGATGCAGTCTCCCTTCACGTACCAAAATTTACAAAGTCTAAAGTTCGCCCAGACAGGGGTACGTCAGACACCTAAAGGCCTTTCAGTTGAGGTGCAAATGATATGAAGAGCTGAATGTTCCTCTTAATGTTTTCCATTCTGATGTAGAATGATAACAGTCTATGAAGGAAAAGGTATTGTTACTTTATTTTGATAGACAGGAAAGAAGACTGGAATGTTGACAGAAGACTGGAATGTTGACAGACTGGTTTAGATCAGCTTTAGCTACAATTCTGGCCATGAAAGAAGCATTTTTTCTAAGCATTCCTTTATCCTTGTGAACGTTCAGGTAGGGAGGGTTTACCTAGACAGCTTGTAGTCCTGTAAGCCTTCTGGCTGACATAACTGCCACAAAGAAAACAGTCTTCTATGACATGTACTTCATTTCTGCTTTAGTGGCAGATTTAAAGGAGGGTTTTGTAAGTACCTCTAACATGAAGTGCAGATTCCACGGTCGTACTATGTCTCTTACTGGTGGTCTCAGACAAAATGTGCTATTCACAAATGCTTTAATGGCCCAAAATTCAGCTGAAAAGGGCAGTGGAATAAGTTATTTACTTAAACCAAGAATACGCATTCACAAAATGCAAGAGTCCAGCTGCCTCCAGGAAGGGAAAGTAGTTTAATTCAGTCACTCTTGTTAGAAATGGACTGCAAAAATAGAGCTTAATATTTCCACACAGATGTAATATCTGAACAAATCCACAGTAGCCTTAGCAAGCACAAATGATTATTCATAAAGAAATAAGCACTTTCATTTCATACAAAAAGAAACTTCATCAGATAAAAGTATCAGCATCAAAACTTCAGCTTTATATACACCCCTTTAAAATGTCAGTCATTACAGAGGCACACTAAAACACACACCTCAATTCCATTCATGATAAGAATGTCATAAAATTATTTTTTTACAGCAAATCTACTTAAAATAAAACATATACATATATGCACATGTTTATCTTTAAAAACAAATTCCATACATATTCAAATGGTCAATAAGTCATCTCTATAATGCAACTAGATAACATTTTTTGGAATGTATTAAGACTGAATATTGCACCTACAGGTTTGCGCTTTTGGCATTTTCCTACTGGTTTAGTAGTGGATTCATTGTTTCATAAAAAAAGTCTTAGAGTTATTTGATAAACAAGGGATTGAATATATGCACTTAGTGGTCAAACACAATGAATTACTAACTGATGCACTGAGTCGTGTGACTCAGCTGGATAATATGATTGTGCAAAGGTCTCATTTTAAAACTGATGAATATGAATATACCCACATGATTAAGAGTATAGAACAACAACTGAATGTAATTAAGAACAGGAAAATAAAGAACTTGGTGAGGGATCAGCATATAAAGAGAAAACTGCTTATCCCCCGCCCCCTCGTTCACAGGAATGGAGGGATAGATATGATGTTCCTGGGCCTAATACATCTAGGGAAAATGATAAGGAGAGGGAACTTGTAACTGATGTGGATGATGATTTTTTTTAGAGACAGAGGGACAACCTTTTCCCATACGTTCCGAACACCTGAGGAATTTACAGCAGAAGCAGAGTCATTCTGCTCCTCAATCGAATGCACACTCTCAGATAAATCTGCCCCGTAGAGGGAGTTTCTAGGCCAGGAGAGGGAACACCAGAGCCAGGCTTTAAAGCTGATAGTACCAGCTATGGATGATGGATATGTTTTACCACCTGTTAAAATAACCTTAAATAATGAGGAAGACTTTAAAATGTATAACTGTTAATCAGTACTAATTGATATGGTTTGTGGTGATTTAATTTGCAAGGGGCCTTACATTTGTGCCTAGTAAGAAGATGGATTTGTCAAATGTGTTAATCGATTTGAGACTTTTTCTGAGAAAACTCAATTTGAGTTTTTTGTTTCAGGAAGTGAGGTTGACTACAGAACCATTTAGCATTTCAAGCACTTATAAAGTACAGTTGTGTACACTTACCATAAATGTAGATGTTTGAATGTATTCATTGTTGCAGTCATCACATTTGGGTTATCTGCCTGCAGGTAGCCATCAGCCGGCCTGAATACCAGAGTCTTCGGATTTCTGCATCAGATGCTGTCGCTTCTTCCATGATGACAGGTCATCAGGGGTATAAAACATGCAGCCAATGCCATTACATCAGTTTTTCTTGCCCCAAACATCAGGTGCCCCCACAACAGGAAGCAATTAAGTGGTATAGAACACCCAGAGCAAAAAGCAAAAACACATGATACAATATATGCCAAACAAGAAGGAAAGGTAAAAGTCAAGAGAAATCAGGGGGCTGGATGGAGGGTAACCAGGACTACAACAGTGAATACACTCGAACATCTACATTTACAGTAGGTGTACACAACTGTACTTTGTTCTTCGTGTTTCACTGTTGCAGTCATCACATTTGGGTTGATTCCCAAAGCTAAGGAAGGGTGGAGGTAGTTAAAGAGCATTAGGGCTAGCAATCAGGCCCTGTAAAAGTGCTGTGACAAAATCCAGCTCTGGATTTAGAAAAGATAGGCAGGTGGCAATGCTTGGTGAAGACATGTACAGAGCTCCAGGTTGCAGCTTCCAGTATGTCCCTGATAGGGACTCCTCTTAGGAATGCAGTAGAGGTAGAAGCAGCCCTGGTGGAATGTGTTGTTATCCCCAGTGGGGGTTCATAGGTTCATAGGTTCATACTAGGCTATCTGCCCGAGGGCATTTACAAGCCTAGCCCATAGTTTTGTGGCTTACGCCACCCCTTTAGTATGGGGAACTATACCCATTATTTTGCTGTAGGGGTAGGTTTCCCATGGTGTTTGCAGCAGAAATGGATGCAATGTGCTATCCATTTGGAAATGGTTTGCTTTGAAATGGCCTTCCTCTCTGCCCCTGCAGCAAGCTAACTAGCAGCTGGTCAAATTTTCTGAGAGGCTTAGTTCTGTCCAAATAGAATCTAAGCTGTCTGTGCAGTCCAGAGAATGTAGTATCCTTTCCCCCTTATTTTGAGGATTAGGGGAAAAAGTAGGCAAATGAATGGACTGGTTTAGAGCCACACTAGACACCACCTTGGGCATAAAGAATGGATTAGTCCTGAGGGAAACCCTGTCCGCATGGAAGATAATGAAGGGTTCTACTGCCATGAGGGCCTGCAGTTCAGACACTCTTCTTTCTTTTTTTTTTTTTTTTTTCAATAATCCGGTTTAATTATTTTTTCAAAACAATATTACAAATCAACTCTATATATACAATATGTACATGATTACTTCCAATGGTTACATCCACATTGTATGTCAACATCAATTATTAACAGTAAATACAACACGAACAAAAAAAACAACAAAAAAACAGAGCCAACAATCTGTATTATCCTTACAACCTATAACTAATCTAAGATTGATTCTGTACTATTACTATGTGCCCTGAGAGAAAGTGGATAGGAACCTCTAGGCCAACACAATGTTGAAGATTTGCTCCCATATTTTTATACTGTTTATGCTTTTTTTGTGGTCACTGATTAACAATTTATGCGCTAAAATATGTCTTATTGCTAACAGTCTAAAATTTTCCCAAGATGTCTGGGCCGGGTTTAGCCAATTTGAGGCTATGTACAATTTCATTAATAAGCAAATATTCATGATTACGATCCTTCTTGATTTATCTAAATTCTCCGGGGGAATATGAAGGATCATAAATTCCCAAGAGAGTGTTGAGTTTTGGTAGCCCATTTTTTGTAGCTGCAGTTTTAATGAATTCCACAATTTATAAATGCACTTGCAACTCCAGAACATGTGCAACAAGTCAGCTGTCTGATCTAAGCATTGTGGGCATTTAGGTGAATTCTTCGAATCAAATTTGTGAAGAGTAAGACGAGTATAGTAGGCATTATTAAATATCATCAGTTGCGTAAATAGTAATTTTTGAAGGGATACTGACTTTAATGTTAGACTAAATGCCTCCAATATCTTACTGTCATCTACCAGTACTAATTTCTCCCTCCAGTAATTCGATAAGAGAATGTGTTTATTATATTTCCTCTCTTTTATCAATTTATATGAGGTGGTTATATATTTTTTGTCCTGTAACAGAGCTTCCCACAGATTACGGGATATATTTAAGTCCTCTTCTTTAAGTTCAGAGTTATTAAAATAATTTATAGCCAGATCATTTAGTTGCCTCATGATGATTAGATAGGAAACGGGAAGATTAATCTCTTTTAAAATATCGTGTACTGCTACCCCCAGGAAAGAGTATAAATCAAATACAGTTAAATCCTTTATTAGGGGGAATTTCCTTAAATCTATCAGTTGACTACCAATTGTTAAATTTGGGTTCCCATGAAAAGGTTGAAAGACCATCATATACTTTAATAAGTTTAAAGAAGTAAAAAGAGTTTGAATCGACGTTACATAGTTCTTGATATGCTCCATTAAGTCATATTTACTGAGTGTTCGTTTATTTAGAAAGGGTACTGCTTTACAGTTGATTCTCACTCCCCTTACATGTCTATAAGTTAGGACCACCCATTTGTGTGTCCATTTCCGACTATCTCTATCAAAGTAAGTCGCCCTTAAAATCCTGTTAGCATGAATCACTAAATAGTAAGTTTCAAAATCCGGTAGATCAAGCCCCCCCCTTATTTTTTGGAGCCATCGATTTCTCATATGATATCCTCGTCTTCCTGAATTCCCAAAGAAATCTCTCCAGTCCTATATGAAGCTGTTTAAAAAATTTTCTCGTGATTCTGAGTTGTGCAGCTCTAAAGATATATAACATTCTAGGAAGAACATTTTTATAATTGCGGCTCTTGCCATCAATGGCAGTTTCAATTTACTCCATCTTTTTAGGTCCAATGTTATTTGATCCCATGTTGACTTAACGTTATTCATAAAGAAATCTCTATTTTCAGTTGAAAATACCATCCCCAGATATTTTATTCTTTCTTCCGTCATTACTTGTCCTATCAGTGGTAACAATGAAAAGGGTGTAGGCGTCTTTAATGGGAGTATTTTGTTTTTTTTTTTAAATTTAGCTTATAATTAGAGATTTTCTCAAAGTCTTCTATTGCTGTTAATATTTTTTCGGTATCAGAAACAGGTGTGGTGCAGTATATATTTAAATCATCTGCGAAGGCAGCCATATTAATCTTTATACCATAAAGTACTGGAGGGTTAAAGAAAAATTTTGCTTGATGTGTAAAAATAACGGTTCCAAATACAGATTAAATAAAATAGGAGATAATGGGCATCCCTGTCGGGTACCATTTTTAATTTGTATCCTTTTAGAGCATTCCTGATTTATAAATAAATTTGTATATGCATTGTTATAATTTCCTTAACGTTAAAATGAACTCCTGAGGTATATTAAAATATGGCAGCATGTCAAATAAATATACCAAATTAACTCTGTCGAATGCTTTCTGTGCGTCAATTATTAGTGCATACATATTAAGATTTTTATGCTTAGCATAAGAAATTAATGTGTGGAGCGTTAATGTATTATCAGTGGTCTGTCTCCCATCTATAAACTCCGCCTGTTCCTCTGATATTATTAAATTTATTACCTTTTTCAGTCTATTTGCCAGAATGGATGTCATGATTTTCATGTCTATATTCAGGAGTGATATGGGCCTGTAGTTATCTGGATTTTTAGAATCACTTTTCTCCTTCAATATCAGAATTGTCTTTGAGGCATTAAAGTGGGGCTCATTAATTCTATTCAGAATTATATAATTGAAAATCTGTGAAAGTACTCTACTCAGAATCTCACTAAAAGATTTGTAGAATTCCGAGGTCAGACCATCTGGCCCTGGGGCTTTATGAGGCTTCAGCTTCTTAATTGCCTTTAAAACCTCCTCCACTGTAATCGGTTTAATTAACTCCCTATGGGACTCCTTATCAATATTCGGGAATGTAATTTTCTGTAGAAAATCTTTCCTATCTTTATCTGGCAAAAGTGCCTGCTGATCACCATAGATCTGATTAAATATTAGTTCAAAAGTATTCATGATATCTGCCTTATTAGTATGCGTTTTATTATTATAATTTATTTCTGTAATTACTCGTGTTGATTTCGTCTGATTAATAATATGAGCTAACGCTTTCGAGGGAGTCTGAATATGATTTGATTTTACTAAGTTTCTTTGTTCATAGAATGTCAATTTTCTATTATGGAGTAAAAACAGCTCTTTCTGACATTTTAATAAATCAATTTCTGTCTGTTTATTGTAGTTCCTCATCAATTCCTGGTCCAATATTTGAATTCTGGTTTCCAAGTCAATTTGTTCCCTATTTTGCATTTTTTTATAGTAAGTAGCTTTCTGAATAAAGAGTCCTCTTAATTGCGCTTTAGTTGTAGCCCATTCTATATCCATGGGGTGTCTATTTTGGAGAATGTTATGCAGTAACTGTTTGAGTGTCTCCTTACCTTCTTTTAATATATCCTCTTTAGTCAGTAAATATGGATTTAAGGACCAATTGTAACCTCGATGCCTCCTATTATTCATATTATTACTGTTTAGGGTTAATGTGATCTTAGAGTGATCTGAGAGTTGTCTAGCTTGATTAGAAACACTAGGGTCAGCTGATATCAATACCTCTGAGATTAGAAAAAAGTCAATTCTCGACCACATTTTATGGCAACTTGAATAAAAAGTAAAATTCTCTGCTTTTATTTGTAAGTGTGTATGCTTAAATGGGTCATATAATTTGAAATCAGTTTTAAGTTCCTTCAGTGCTATCATTGCCTGTTTATTGAAAGCTTTAGATGAACCTAACTTATCTAATTTAGGATCTTGATACGAGTTCCAGTCACCTCCCATCACTATATAGCAGTTATTATATGGTTGTAAAATGGAGTAAATTGAAGTTATGAAATGATGCTGATTAACAGTAGGGGCATATATACTCATAAGTACTATAGGTTTATCATAAAAGTTGGATGCGAGAATCACCAAACACCACCGTCCCTCTTGATCCATTTTAACATCCAAGATTTCTCCTTGATAGTGATTCTTAATTATAATTGCCACCCCTGCACTGTTCGTTGTCCCTTCCGCTGCCACAATCTTCCTAATCCATTTCTTATCTTTCACTGCCTCCCACTGGTCATTGGTCAAATGCGTTTCTTGTAATAAAATAAAACCTGCTGTTGATTGGAGACGCTCTTCTTTCTGAAGTGACAGCTAGAAGTAAGGCTGTTTTCCAAGAAAGGAAGTTCAACTCTGCTGTAGCAGTTGGTTCAAAGGGGGGAAGAGTGAGTTTTTCCAATAGAAAGTTAAGGTCCCAGGCTGGAGTGGGAGCTCTTCTGGGGGATCTTACATTTTTGGCCCCGCTAAAGAATTGTTTTGGCAGGGGATGAGAGAAGAGGAGTGGCTCAGTATTATAATGAGCTGAAATGGCAGAAGCATGAATCTTGATTGAAGAGAATGATAGGCCCTTGTGGAGCATTTCTGTTAAATAATCTAGAATATGAGTTAAGCTGGGCACCGTTGTGCCAATCCCCTGAGCATGGCTCCAGGAACAGTATCTTTTCCACTTTTCTGAATAGGATTTTCTAGTACTAGGCCTCCTTGCCTCAAGAATGACATCCAGCACCTGCTTACCGAGGGTTGCTAGAGGTGAGCTCAGGGAATAATCCAGGCTGCAAGCTTCGGAATTTGAAGCTGAGGGTGCAGAATCTGGCCCGCCTGCTGGGACAGCAGGGAAGGGGTCTGAGGCAGGTGCCATGGTTGTAACACTGTTAGACTGTGCAAAAGAGGGTACAAGTGATTGTGGCCAGTTTGGGGCAATCAGTACTGTCCTTGGCTTGTCCTATTTGATCTTTAGTAGGACCTTCGAGAGGAGAGGCAGAGGGGGAAAGGCATAAACTGAGAGGCTTTTCCAGGTAATGGACAGGGCATCCACATTCCATGCTTGGCTGTGGGGAGTTCTGGTGCAGAATTTGTTCAATCAGTAGTTCTGAGGAGAGGCAAACAGGACTACCTCTGGTGTCCCCCATTTGTTCCTCAACTGCGTGAATATTTTGGGTTCCAGTTTCCATTCGTGTGGTTCTATGAGATTTCTGCTTAAGTCGTCTGCCAGTGAATTTAGTTTGCCTGGCAGGAACTGAGCTTGCAGTTTCACTTGGTAGTTCAAGGCTGTGTTCCACAGAGCCATGGTTAGTCTGCAGAGTGGGTAGGAATGAGTTCCCCTCTGCTTGTTTATGTACCACATAACTGTGGTGTTGTCTGTCTTTACCAGTAGTTGTCCTGGAAGAATAAGGTCTTTAAAGGCTGTCAGAGAATTCTATACAGCTAACATTTCTTTTTGATTGATATATGCAGATGCATCTATTTTGGGGCCCATTTACACTGAATGCACTGCCCTGCCATGTGAGCCTCCCATGCATAGTCTGATGCATCTGTTGTTAGGGTTTGGGCGGCAGGGGGTGGAGTGAAAGGAAGTCCCTTACTATGGTAGCAAGCCTCTGCCTACCAAAGGAACTCTGTCCTTAGACAAGGAATGACAGGAACCATTGTTTCTAGGTCCTGAGAATGTTGACACATTAGACTTTTCAGATACCATTGAAGTTTCCTCATATGCAGTCTTGCATATGGAATTAACAGAGTGCAAGACGCCATGATCCCCAGGGCTTGCAGGATCTTCCTTGCAGAGAGTTGGGTTTTTATGGCCAGTAGGTTGTCAAATAAACTTGTTTCTCCGGAGTGAGGAATGCCATCTGGGAAGTTATGTTCAAGCTTGCTCCCAGGAATACAATATGTTGGCAGGGTACTAAGTGTGACATCTTCTCGTTGATGGTGTACCCCAGTGAGGTTAGAAGTCTCTTTACAAATGCCAGATGTTGTAATAGCAAGTCCTGACTCTCTGCCTGAATCAGGCAATTGTCCAAGTATGGGTAAATCTGAACATTTCTCTGCCTGCAAAATGCAATGGCTGGAGCGAGGCACTTTGTGAATACCCTGGGAGAAGGAGATAAGCCAAAGGGAAGTGCAGAGAACTGATGGAGCCTGCCCTGAAACGTAGGTATTGTCTGCAGGATTCCCTTATTGGGATGTGCAGATAAGATTCCTTTAAGTCTAGGGTTGCCAGCCAGGCATCCTTGGCTAGCATAGGAAGAAGCTGTTGAAGAGTTAGCATTTTGAATTTTTAAACCACCAGAAAGGTGTTGAAAATAGACAGGTCCAGGATAGGATGCCAGGAGTTTTCTTTTCTGCGAACCAGGAGCTGTCTTGAATAAAACCCTTGTCCCTTTTGTTCTGCTGGGACAGGTTGAATAGCCCTGATACTGAGGAGAGAGAGCACTTGTTTTGGGGCCTACGCCCACTGATTTGGGGGGAGGTCTGGCCATCCACTTGGGGTTGGTAATGAGTGGATGTGGAATCCGTATCCTAGGGAATGAGAAGTTATGTACCTACCATAACGTTCCATGTTAGTTGTCTTCTCTCGCCTTCTTTCTTGCTTGATGGGTTCGGAGCTGATCCTCGGCTCCGACTCGGCACTTTGCTAAGCTCGAGAGTCACTTTTACCAGCTCGAGGCAGCCCCATATCCCATGATGCAAGGCGGTAAGTACCCAGATCTCGTTTGTTGTCTATAGGCAATAACACCTAGCATAAAAAACTTCCCAAAAGAAAGAAAGAAGGCAGAGAAAAAGCCTGAAGGATGGGTTAGGAAGACCAGAACTGTATGGTCTTAGGAAGCATTCTTCCATGTAGGGAGAAAAAGGTCTGTCCAGGCCAGGGGGAAGGAGGGAGGGTCGCAAGAAAGAAGGCGAGAGAAGACAACTAACATGGAACGTTATGATAGGTACATAACTTCTCAATGTTAAGTTGTCAATCTCGCCTTCATTCTTGCTTGATGGGACCGCGTCCCTAGCACCTCTATCCTGGGTGGCTCAATGGAACAGACTCTTGAGAACTGTAGAGCCAAAACTGGCTCTGTCCCTGGAGGCCAAATCCAATTTGCAATGAGAAACAAAGGTATGAGGAGTGGCCCAAGTGGCTGCTGCACAAATAGTGTCTAATGGAAGTCTAGCCTGAAAGGCTGTGGAAGTGGCTAAGCTTCTGGTTGAATGCGCTTTAGGTTTCGAGCACAGCTGTTTTCCACTGAGCTGATAGATTTCAGAGATGACAGAAGAAAGCCATCTAGATAAGGTCACTTTTGAGACAGGAAGGCCTTTTTTGTTATCAGCATAAGAAATAAAGAGCTGATCGGATTTCCTGAATTGTTTTGTTCTGTCCAAATAATATCTGAGTTGGCGGTGAACATCAAGATAATGTAATTTTTGTTCCGATCTGTTTGAGTAGTTTGGGAAAAATACAGGAAGGTCAATAGACTGATTCAAATGACTCTTTGAGGCGACCTTAGGCAAAAAGGTCGGATTAGTTCTCAAGGATACTCTGTCTTTGTGGAAGACCAAATAGGGGGGACGAACAGAGAGAGCATGAAGTTCAGATACTCTCCTAGCCGACGTAATAGCAACCAGGAATAGAGTTTTCCATGAAAGAAATTTCAGGGAACATGAAACAGCTGGCTCGAAGGGAGGAAGAATCAAGGATGTCAGCACTAAATTTAGGTCCCATTGAGGAAGAGGACTCCTGACTGGAGGTTTCAGGAGAAAAATTCCTTTTAAGAAGGCTCTACAAAGCCTGTGGGACATAATGTTGTGATCTGCGAACCCGACATGAAAGTTCGAGATAGCAGCCAACTGAACTTTGACCGTGGAAGAAGAAGAGCCCACGTGAAAGATTTCCGCTAAGAAATCCAGAACTGCTTGGACTGGAGCAGTAAAGGGATCAATATTTTTAGCTTTTGCCCAACAAGAAAAGCGTTTCCATTTGCTGGTATAAATCCTTCTAGTAGAGGATTTTAGGGAAGCTACTATGATGTCTCTAACAGGATTAGAGATCATAGGAAGCCTGGCTAAGGAAGGAAGTGGAGCAACCATGCTGTGAGGTTGAGAGAAGGGATAGACCGGTGCAGCTGACCCGATTGGTGAATCAGAAGGTCTGGTACTGGGTCCAGATGCCACGGCTGCACCAAAAGGTGACGATGGAGGAACGGGAACCAAATTTGTCGAGGCCAATAGGGAGCAATGAGAATCATCTTTGCTCTCAAAACGGTGGCTTTCTGGAGTACTTGTGGAATCAGCGGAAAAGGAGGAAAGGCATAAAGAAGTCCCCGGGGCCAATCCTGGGTTAGAGCGTCTCTGGGGGGATGGCCTGGCAGTGGGAAGAGAGAAAAGAAGTCTGGGCATTTGCTGTTTTGGGGAGTAGCAAAAAGATCGCAACATGGGCGGCCCCATTCTAGAAAAATCTCCTCCACTATAGATTGTTTGAGAGACCATTCGTGAGGCATGAGAATAGCTCTGCTCAATCTGTCCGCTAAAATGTTGGTTTTCCCAGGGATATGCGTTGCTACCAGAAACCGATGAGAGGAGATCGCCCATTGCCAAAGTCTGAGAGCTTCTCGACACAAGGGGTAGGACTTGGTTCCGCCCTGTTTGTTGATATACCATACTACAGACATGTTGTCTGTGCGAACTGCAATTGTTCCCAAGGGAAGAAAGTCGTTGAGGGCTTGCAACGTTAAAAGCACTGCTCTCATCTCTAGGACATTTATGTGCAGGTGGTATTCGAACGGTTGCCACGTCCCATGAACCATCCTGCCCTGATAATGACCCCCCCACCCGATCATGGAGGCGTCCGTAGTGACAGTGGCTACCGGGGCTGGGGATACAAAGGGTCTGCCTTGGTGAATCTGGGGAGAAGTAATCCACCATGAAAGATGATTCCTGCAAATCTGTGTCACCAGTATTTGGTGACGCATTGGAAGTTGTTGGTAAGACCACTGAGTGAACAACATCCACTGAAGCAGGCGCATGTAGAAGCAGGCCAGGGGAAGAAGGGTAATGGCCGCAGCCATGAGGCCCAACACCTTTAGAACCATTCTGGCTTGTACTTTTTTGCTGGCTAGGATGATCCTCACGTGACTTTGTATATCTAAGATTCTTTGGTCTGTGAGGGTTGCTGACATCCGAACAGTGTTTAAGTTGCGCCTATGAAAGTAATAGACTGGCAGGGCAATAAGGAGGATTTTTCGTAGTTGATCGAAATTCCCAGTTGAGTGCAAAGATTTATTGTGTAATCCCTGGCTTGAAGAAGTTGATGCCTGGTGGTGGCTGAAAGGAGCCAGTCGTCGAGATACGGAAACACCTGGAATCCTTGACGTCTCAGGTGAGCCGTGACCACTGCCATACATTTGGTGAACACTCTGGGGGCTGTAGTGAGACCAAAGGGCAGGGCTCTGAATTGGAAATGACTGGACCCCAGCCGAAAGTGGAGAAATCTTCTGGAGCGTCTGTGAATTTTTATGTGATAGTACGCGTCCTGAAGATCTATTGAGCACATCCAGTTGTCCTTCTCTAGGAAGGGCAGAATTGACTGAAGTGTGACCATTCGAAATCTTGTCTTTCTCACAGACTTGTTGAGTCTGCTGAGATCCAATATTGGTCTCCAGTCTCCCGTCTTTTTGGGGACCAAAAAGAATCTTGAGTAGATTCCAGGCTCTGAATGGTCTGCTGTAACTGGCTGAATGGCTCTTCTTTGTAGAAGTTTTAATACTTCTAACTCAGCAACTTCCCTTAGACCGGGTGGTACATCTGGAAGGGAATTTGAGTGAGAAAAGGGACTTTCCTCGAAAGGAATTTTGTAACCCTCGGATATGATCGACTGTACCCATCTGTCTTGAGTGAGGGAACGCCAGGCTTCTGGGTACAGCGATAGTCTTCCCCCGACTGCCTCCAAGGATGGACAGTCGGGCAACATCTCAGGGATGCTGAAAGGGCTTGTCAGAGAGAGGCTCTCTGCTTCCCTGGTTCTGTGGACCCCCTCTGCCTCTAGAGCGGCATCTGTTATTATTACCCCCTCTGCCTCTAGGGGTAAACTGACCACGTGTATCCGGCGTGACTCCTTGGGATTTGCGGAACCACATCTTTCCACCCTTCTGTCCTTTAGGGTAAGGTCTAGAAGGGGTGGAAAAACGGACCCCTACGGCAGAAAGAGTCTTGCCGTCCTGTTCACACCTGGTTAATGTATCCTTCACTTGAGGGCCAAACAAAGCTGACCCATCAAAGGGAGAATTTGTGAAGGATGCTTTAAAGGGATCTTCAAAATTACAGAGCCGCATCCAGGCTTGGCGTCTAAGAGCCACCCCTGTACCTGCGGCTCTACTCACTCCATCTGCTGCCTATGATATCAGTCGCATGGAGGAGTTAGCAATAGAATTAAGGATTCCTAGCTGCGAAGCAATTTTTTCTTGAGCCCCTGCAGCTGTGGGATCCTGTACTACTTCACCTAGTTCCTTAAGGATGTCCCTTTGGAGTCTGGTGAAGTGACATAAGTAGTTCAGCGAGCGCATAGCAAAGGTCGCTGAAGAGAACATCCGCTTACCATACCTATCCATGGTCCTAGAATCCTTATTAGGAGGATGGACAGGTATGGAAGGATCTGCAAGTTCCTTCTTAGTGGCAGCCGCCACCACCATGGCATCAGCAGGGACACCTTTTGTAAGGAATTGCTTTTCCGAAGGGGCAGTAATAAATTTAGACGGCCTCCTAGGAACTGGCTCTACAGAGTCAGGAGCAGCCCAAGCCTTTCGAGCAATAACCTCCATAAGGGGTCGAAGGCGGAGACACCCAGGAGGTGGAGGGCCGAGATCCAAACGCCTCTAGGTATACCGACTCATCCTCAGAGGGATTTGTGGAGGGCCAGTTTCCCCTCTGTTTTAGGAGTTCTAGGATGTCTGAAAAGGAGACATCCTCAGAGGGGGATCTTGGGGATCCCTCCGACTCATCTAAGTCGGTATCTGAAGTGATAGACTCAGGGGAGTCTAGGTGTTTCCTCTTACAAATCCTCTTGCGCGGAGGATCTCCTGAGTGATCAGGAGAATCCTCGGAAGAGGGGGTTATTCCCAGTGGGGAAACCTGAGGCGGAGGATCTCTGGGTCCGGGAGCAAGAGAGATGGCAGAGACATCGACAGGCACTGTAGAGGGAGGAGCTAAGGGAATAGACTGCTGACTGAGCCCAGTGGCCAGCACACTCTTCATCACCTCGAAGGCCCCCCCTCCCAGGGAGGTGCGAGAGAACCCGTTCCGAAGAAACTGGAACTCCAGGACCCACCGAAAGGGAAGGCTCCGAGGCAGATGTCGGAGCCGAGCTCACCAAGGCTGAGGCTCCAAGGGGAAGAGTGGGGTCGGACAAGGGTCCGATGCCACTCACCCCCTCGGAGGAGACCAGAGAAGCCCGACCACCGAATCCCTCCAAGGAAGGTCTCGAAGAGGAGATAAGAGTAGATGCCGAGGGTGCAGAAGGGGGGGGGGGTATCCGTCCCTCAGCCATAGCAGAAACTATCCCCGAAGACTCCAGCTCCAAACTCTGAGGTAGAGTCGAAGGAGGAACTTCAAGAGGGTGTGGACTAATAGTCGTCTGTTGAGACGGACTATGCAGCATTTGGGCCAGTGCCTGTGATTTCAATAATCTACTGACCACCCTCTCTAAATCATGGTCAGAAAGCCTGGATGACCTAGATGATCGGCTCCGATGGCTCCGTTCCGAGAGGAGAGGTGAGGCTGGAGCCGAGAGTATTGGTTCCAAAGAAGGGGACCTGGACCTCTTCCTCGAAGGAACCATCGGAGCCGAAGAAACCATAGATGCAGTCGGAGCCGAGGACTTTTCGGCACCGACAGAAAGTCTCGATGCATCGGCTCCGGCCGGAGCCGATACAGACATAAAAGTAACGGTGTCGGAGCCGGTCGGCGCCGACACCGAAGCCTGAGCCACATGGTGGTCGGAGCCAGTCGGAGCCGACACCGATGTGACTGAAACAGTATCGGCACCGATAGCCATCGGTGCCGAAGGTTTTTGCAAACCAGGATCGGCTCCAGCCGGAGCCGATCTCGACTCAGAAGGAGTCGGAACCGAGGCCGCAGGCTTGGACACAGAAGCCTGGGCCTTGGAAGACTTTGAAGTCTTGCTCGGAGCCGATTTAGCCGGAGAGCCCTCCGGTTTAAGAAGACCCCTTAAAATCAATTTATTCCTCCTTTCCTGCAGGACTCTCTGGCTAAAGGAATGACAAATCGCACAGGAGTCCTGCAGGTGGAGAGGTCCCAGGCAATATAAACAAGAAGTGTGACCGTCTGTCAGAGACATCTTCTGACAGCACGAGTCACACTTCTTAAAGCCTGAGACCCTTTCTTTGGACATAGTTGTACCAACAACACACCACAACACAGTCCCAATCAGATAACAAAGTTATCTAAAATATAGAGAAACTAACCTCTCACACACACACACACCCTGACAGGGGCGGGGATGGGAGGGGAGAAGGCCTGACTAAAAAAATTAAGGAGGAAGGGTAATTTTAGTCAAAAAAGGGCTTAATATAAACTAAAAATGTTAGATATTAAGTTTAAAGGTGAAAAGGGGCTAAAGACAGTTTAATATAAAACACTTACCAGGAGCTGGTAAAAGGAGGACCTCATCAGCGAAGCGGCAAACGAGATCTAGGTACTTACCGCCTTGCATCATGGGATATGGGGCTGCCTCGAGCTGGTAAAAGTGACTCTCGAGCTTAGCAAAGTGCCGAGTCGGAGCCGAGGATCGGCTCCGAACCCATCAAGCAAGAATGAAGGCGAGATTGACAACTTAACATACTATGTTTAAAACCCATTTGTCCTGGGTAATGAGTTCCCAGTTTTTTGCATGCAGGGCGAACTTTCCTCCTGAGGAAGCCAGTAGTTGAGCAGGGCTTGGAAGAATTAAGGATAAGTCATTGTGCCATTTTTCCGGGGGGGGGGGTGGCTTACTACTCTCTGCTTTGGAAGTGGGAGCACCCCACTGCTTAGATCTGTGCATAGCCTGTGACTGAAGTCTTGGTGGTCTGCGGTTCTTGGGTTTGGACTGAGAAGGCCTGGAAGGGACTGGAAAAGACCAGTTCTTTCAAGGCCAATGCCTACTGAATCTAGGAGACTGTACTTGCAAGAAATCTAACAGTTTGCATAGATTTAGCTTGTTCCTCCATCCTTTTGAGGACTTCTTCTGGTTTGTTGCCAAAAAGGCGGTCTTGGTTTAAGGGTGCATCCAATAATTTAGCTTTAACATGATCTGGCAGGTTTTGTTCCTTAAGCCAAGCATGCCTTCTAAGTACAGACCCAGTGACAGCAGCCCTGCAAGATGCTTCCAAAGCATCAAAACCACATTGCAAAGTATGTTTACCAACTTGTTCAGCAGAATGCATTAACTCTTGCAACTTTTTGTGTCCAGCACAGTCAGGAATCAACATAATTTTCTATTTTAAAAGTCCCATAATATGCTGCTGATATTTTAACATATGAAACTGGCAATTTAAAGTCCTAATGGCCAAAGTAACAGAGGTGTAAACCTTCTTACCCAATCTGTCTAAAGTTCCAGAGTCCCTATCAGAAGGGGTAGGCTTTTTGGCAGTAGTAGCCTTAATTCCTTTTGGTCCTTGGGAAATGGTCTCTGGATCCACAGTGGGATTTTTGAAGAGGGATTTGTGAGAGTCAGGTACTCTGTAGTACCTATCAGGTTTCCTGGGAGCTGGAGGCAAAGTGTCTGGGGTAAGGCTGGATTCCAAGAAAACATCATCTACAATCTCCAGAACAGGAGGGATAGCTAGAGGCCTGTGTTGAGGCAGGAGTAAAAATTCCCTAAGTCTCTTTTTGGACTCAGAACAGTCATGGCTTTCCCAGCAGAAATGCTCCCTAAGGGTATGCAATGTTTCACCAAAAGAAAAATCTTCTGGAGGGGAAGCAGAGGGAATGGAATCTTCATAAGTAGATAAGGGTAAATCCCAGTAGTCA
Source organism: Protopterus annectens (assembly GCF_019279795.1). Taxonomy (NCBI): domain Eukaryota; kingdom Metazoa; phylum Chordata; order Ceratodontiformes; family Protopteridae; genus Protopterus; species Protopterus annectens. Next base: position 32,974,438 of record NC_056730.1, read on the forward strand.
GATGGAAAAGAGATATCAGATTCCTGATCAGAAGAGTCAGAGGTTAAATCAGTTCTAGGTCTCTTAGAGGGGGAATGCTGGCTTCCCCCAATTAAGGTAATAAGGTCTTCAGCTATTCTAATAATTTATTTTTGAGGCATATGGGCCTGAGTATGTGGTTTGGTCGTCGGTTTTCTAGGCGTAGTGCGAGCTTTCGGCCTGAGGAATTCGGTATTTCGAGCTTAAAACGACGTTGTCAGTTTAATATGAAAGTTGGTATGCCTGAATACACCCTCAGAAGCCAGTGCCTGCACAGCAGCTCTGGACCCATCCAAGTTAGAGACATCCGCAGGTTCCACAGTCGAAGAAGCATCTCACAGCATACCGGACTCCAAATGGGTTTCAGTAGAGGCCTGCAAATCTGTAGTAGCGGGTATCAGGGGCTGCGAAAGCACCTCACTGAGTACTGGCAGACTGGCAACTAGCTTAACAGAAGCGTCGTCGGCAGTTTTAGACCTATGCGGTCTGTCTCTGTCTTTATCCTTACGTTTTTTCGGAAGATCGGTAGTCGGATGGCTTAACAAAGACATTTCGGAGTACAGAGATAAAGAACGAAAGTATTTAGCTACAAAAATAGGCCAACGACGAATAGTTTGGGCATTGAACAAGGCACAAAACCGACAGCAAGGGACGTCGTGGTCTGGGCCTAGACAGGTTACGCAGTAAGAATGAAAATCTCTATGAGGTATTTGCTTTCCACAGGCAAGACAACTGTTAATGTTTTTGTGACATCAGTTAGAACAGGGAAAAAAGGATCCCCAACGGGGTACTTATCTTTTGAAGACTTCAAGTCTGAAACTCAAAAACGAAAATTTCAGGAGTCGGTCTACCGACACTTACGAACTGCTTCTGCTTCGGGCACCTCACGACAAGAAAGACTGATGTAATGGCATCAGCTGCATGTTTTATACCCCTGACGACCTGGCATCATGGAAGAAGCGACAGCATCCGACACAGAAATCTGAAGACTCTGGTATTCAGGCTGGCTGAGGGCTACCTGCAGGCAGAGAACCCAAATGTGATAACTGCAACAGTGAAACACGAAGAACATCCCCCAGATCAATGCCATCCTTGAACTGTTTGAAAGATTGTGTGAACTTGACATATGTAATATCAGTATGCACGGGAATTATATGGAAAATAATATGACACAGGCTGAGAAGTTACAGCTGAAAAGACTTAGTGGTGCAAAATCTATATGAATTATGAAACCTAACAAGGGGGGTAAGTGTGGTGATAATGAGTAAGGTGGATTACAATGGTAAGATGAAAGAAATTTTAGCAACTGAAACATATGCGCTTAGTTCTTTAAATCAGTTGAATGGTGCCTATAGGGCAAAAAAAAGGGCCTTGCAGGATTTATTCATTGAGGGAAGTATCTCCATTCAGGAATTTAATTTTTTGGATGTCCCTTTTCCTAGGATTCCAACCATTTTTGGGTTGCCTAAGTTGCATAAAAATATCCACCAGCCACCAATGCTTCCAACAGTAGATGCAAGAGGGTCTATCACATATCCCATAGCCAAATTTACTGACATTAAGTTGAAGGAACCATCTATTTGTAAGGACTAGTGGGAATTCTTGAACAAAGTAAACAGAATTCAATTCAAGACTGATTTTGGTTTCATCACTGTGGATATTAAGGATTTATATTCTGTAATTCCACGTGATGTAGGAATTGAGTGGTTTTGTGAGCATTTAGTTGAAAACGGTGTTCCACAAATAGAAATTAATGTTTTGGAACAATTATTGGAGATTGTTCAGTTTGATAATTACATCACATTTGAGAAAGAATTTTATACACAACATGAAGGGGTGGCTATGGGTTCACCATGTGGTGGTGTACATGCAAATACTGCAATGTTATGTTGGGAGTACAAGCTTTTGTTCAATTCAAGGTTCCACCAATACTGTCATCTTTATATACGTTTTTTTGGATGACATGTCTTTTATTTGGGATGGCCCTAAAAAAGTAATTCCTCAATTTTTGGATTATATTAATTGTACATCTTTTTTGAAATTCACACATGTAATAGGTGAGGAAGAAATTGAATTCCTGGATGCGTTTCTATCAAAGGATAGAGTGAATAATAGATTTGTTTCCAGGATTTTTAGAAAAGAAACATACTTGAACACTTGACTACATTTTTCTAGTGCACACCCCTTTAAGCAAAAGCCAGCTGTGGTGAAAGGTCAATTCGTCAAGGCACCAAGAATGGTGTCCACTATGGAATTTTACTTGGACGAATGTGAACTTCTGAAAGGTATTTTTTTTTAAGCATGGCTATCCCTGCTCCCTAATATATAAAATTATGCTAGAAGTCCTGAATAAAAGAGAAAGGGGACATTCTTACCCATTGTAAGAGAGGAACCAGTTCAAACAAATGATGTAAATCCTACTGGCCTGGAGGGAATTTTGTCAGATAACATGGATTTGGTCCCTGTGGGCAGTTTTAGTAATAATGAAAAAAGTACTAATGTGGAATATAAGATTTCTTTCATCACCACATTTTGTGTTAATAGTAGGCAAATAACTAATATACTGATGAAAAACTGTCAAATCTTCAAATCTGATAAAGATTTAAGGGATCTTACAACTGAAAAACCCATTATTGTTTACTGGAAATGGATGAATCTGAAAAACGTGTTTGAAAAACTGGTGGTTTCACAGACCACTGGTTCTATGAAAAAGTGTGTTTTTTGCCATATTGTTCATCAATAATAGAGGCTTCAGAGGTAACCATTAATGGGTATAAGGTGAAACTGCTAGTGAAATATTCTTGTTTGTCAGAGAGGGTGGTGTATTGTGCCCTACGCTGTTGCTGTGCATGTTTTTATATAGGTAAACTGACAGGAAGCTTATGTCACATATATATGAACATTTGAGAGATATTAAACTTAAAAAGAGAGAGAAATGTCCTGTTTAAACACTGTGCAGAAAATGAAGGACATTGTTTTAAATGTATAGTATTGGAAACTTTACAGCTAAATGAAAGCGGTGGAGCATGGTCCTTACTATTAGAAAGACGTGAACTGATCTGGCAGCTATGCTTGAATGCTATATGCTGGCCAGGTTCGAATGGGCAGGTTTCAATTAATAGTACTTTAAAACTTAAAGCACTGGACAGATGACTTATTGACTATTTGAATATATGTGGAATTTGTTTTTAAAGATAAATATGTGCATATATGTCCATATTTTATTTTATGTAGATTTGCTGTAAAAAAAATGAATTTTATGGCATTTTTTATCATGAATGGAATTGGGGTGTGTGTCTTTGTATGCCTTTGTAATGATTGACATTTTAAAGGGGGTTATATATAAAGCTGAAGTTGTGATGCTGATACTTTTACCTGATGGAAGTTCATTTTTGTATGAAACAAAAGTGCTTATTATTTCTTTATGAATAAATAATTGCTTGTGCTTGCCAGGGTTGTGTGGATTTGTTCAGATACAACATCTGTGTGGAAATATTAAGCTCTGTTTTTGCAGTCTATTTCTAACAAGAACGACTGAATTAAATCACTTTCCCTTCCTGAAGGCAGCTGGACTCTCTCATTTTGTGAACAGGTATTCTTGGCTTTTGTTTGTTCTACCTTTTTCATTATTTATTTATCTGTCTTTAATGAAAAGTCCGACTGGGTTCATCCCTGGTTTGACACCTATGCCTCTATTGCAAACAGGTAACCTATAAATGTTTCATCTCCCAGGCCCATGCTTACACTTATCAAGGGTATTAGAACTTGTCAGAGATTTGGGATTCATGGCTAGGCTTAAAAAGGCCCTTGTGGTCGTTAGCCTAGTAAACACCTATGAACCATTTGCAGCAGAGGCCTGGGAGGAAAGCTAGAAATTTAAATTACACATGATGTACATTTATAATTGCAAGGTAAAAACATCTATACAAAAGCTTATTTACATGATTTTTAAATATTTTTTTTAATTTCTTACATGAACACAGCATTTTAACACAAAGACGAGAGAGAAATTAACATAAATTGGCTAATTACTGAACAGAGAAATAACATAAAATAAATACTGTACTTATAGCATGATGGCTGCAGAGAAAAAATCAAGTTGGGTTGTTTTTGAGGTGAGTAATAATTTAAACAGTCAGACAAGGAGAATGTAGCTTAAAAATTATAAGAGGTATGAAAGAAGAAATTATGGAAATGAGCAGAAAGGCAAATGGACAGAGGAAGAACTGTAGTGAGTGGTGGGGCGTGAAAGGAGGAGGAAAAGTAAGAGTTTAGGAAATAAGTGCAGTATGAGGAGGAGCAATAAGGTACGAAAAGACTGGGAAGCAAAGTGGCTGTAAGAATTTGGAAACAATAATCAAGGTAAAGCTAGTCAGGTGTGCAGGAAGAACACAGCCATCTTTAGCACAGGTGCTGTTTAAGCAAAGGTTTGAAACTATTTAAGTTTTCCATCTGCTTTAACTGTGTGGGTACTTCATTCCAGAGTTTTGACACATAGTGAGAGTAGACACAGACTCCAGCAGTGTTGAATGTGTTATTGATACACAGTAAAAGTTTATTGCTATAGCGAAGTTCTCCAGTGGGTGAAGAGTACAGAAAAGTACAGTAGAGTATATTCTAATGCTGTGCATTTGCCTGGAGAATACAACAGGTTGTGGACAATGATTACTTGTATGTCAACTGGTTTGGGAGTTAAAGCTAGTTTATAAGGCTGGTTGCAAATATAGCTATTTAAGCAATAACCCACGCCTGGGTGTGGGTAATGCTGGATTTACCCACGGTTGGTGTGGTCTGGTCACGAGGGTGAAGCCCGAGTGGCCAAACAAAGGCAACCATGGGTAAATCCAGCATTACCCACACCCAAAAGTGGGTTATTGCTATTATACAATGATATTATTTAAGAAAAAAAATACTTACTTTTCTTAAATAATGGCTTTGTATAATGCCTCTGTGCTGCCCATCCGCAGCTGTCTGGTATTCTGCGGCAGGTCTGATGTACTGCGCATGCGTATGCTTACGCAGTACATCAGAGCTGTGGGTGGAAGCAACGGAGAAAGCAAGATCTCCGTTGCTTTTTACAAAGTGTCTCACTATATTAAACTCCTTTAACATAGCAAGACAGTTTCTAAAAAGCAACGGAGATCTTGCGTTCTCCATTACTGTAAAAAAAAAAAAAAAAAGACTTAAACTAATGGAAAGAAAAGTCCGGGGGACCGGACCTTTTTCCATTAGTAAGTCTTTGATTTACAATGTGCACGCTGACCAATCAGCGTGCACGTTTTGGAATATTAATGGGGGTCGTTGTTTAATTTTTAGTAGCAGGAGCCTAGTTTATCTTTATACTTAGTGCTGATATTTGTAGGAACAGGAGAAGCATATAATACAGAAGGAGGGCAGTATGCTGCTGCTAAGGTAATCATCGCTTGATCTGTCAGTGTTTGGCCCTATACAGACAGCCAAGTTTTTGGTGAGTTTTCTTGAAGGAATGAAGTATGTGGTGATCAGATTTGAGGCTGTCATCTAGTATGACTCCTTGTAGTTTAATTTAGCTTATGGTTTCTATTTTTGTGTTATTACTTCAGATAATACTAAATGTGTGTTTCTGGTTAAGGTGTTGTTTTGGAGTAAACAGCATAAGTTTATTTTTTTCTTTTCTTTTTTTTTTGTTGGCATTAAGCAGCAAGATAGATTTTTTTTTAGCCATATTTCAATGTCAGTGAAAGATTTTTAAGTTATTTCCTGTAATTTTTGTTATGGATGGGGCAGAGCTGATAATAGTTTAATTGCCTGCATATTATACAAGAAAGCGTAGCGGTATAAAGTTTATTTATGAAAATATTAAATATAAGGAGGTCGAGTAAATGGAAGATGGAAAGTGAAGTGATGTGGTCATTGACTATTGACAGAACTGACTGGATAAAATGACTGCTGAACTCAGTGGCAATGGGCTCTGTTGTCTGAATTAGAAGGATGGGGTGTAGTAGTATGGCTGTGGTGTAATAGTTTATTTGGACAGGATCAAAAAAGCTTGGTTTTGTTCTGGTGCTCTTTTTGGAGGATACTGCAGTATAATTTTTTATTTTATTTTATTTATTTTACATTTGTTAACCGGGCTAGTCCAGCTGGATACATGTCCATTTTCAGTGGAGGCCCGAGGAGAAAAGCTCCGCTATCTACTACTTGACAAGAAAATAATACAACAATGTACAATAAAAAAGAAGAAAAAAAAACAAGAACTTTAAACCTCAATTACAGGATGATTAGGCAATAGAGAACAGACCGAGACTTTGAAGGTAAGCAAGGTCAGGTAACTAACTAGGTTACAGAAATTAATAACATTATGTATAAGTTGAGAAAAGAAAGAATTTGGGTAATGTCTATTTTTGGGAGGGGGAGACAGATACACTTCAGAAATGGAAAGTGTATTATGATAGAGTTAAGAAAGAGGAGGAGAGGGGGGTAAAGAAGGGAGGGAGTCAAAAAGGTCAGCCAGGGTTATTGCAAGAGCATAGCCAGTGGTTGGTTAGGAAGTGTTTAAGTTTGGTTTTAAATAGTGGAATTGAGGTCAAGGATGTAAGGTCTTGAGGAAGTTGATTCCATACTTTGCCAACTGAGTTGGAAAATGTGGAGTTGCCTGCTGCGGTATTTGATAGAGAAGTTTGAATCAATATTTTGTTGCAAGAGCGCAGGTTTTTCAGATTGTTATAGGGTTTTATGAGGGTGGAGAGCATTGGTGTATTATCTGGGTGATGGAGGGCTTTGTGGGCGATTGTAAGTTGATAATATTGAATTAGGTGGGGTAACTCCAGCCACCCTAGTTTTAGGAGATTCAAGCAATGATGAGTTCTGTATGGAGAGGCAGTGGCAAATCTGGCAATGTTGTTGTATGAGGTAGCAAGATTGTTGAGATTATATTTTGAAAGATTAGTGTATATGGGGGAAGCGTATAATGGGGTAGAAATTAAGTGGGTTCTAGCTATAGTAGTTCTAGCTTCAGGAGTTAAGAAAGACTTGATTCTGTAGAGTGAACCTAGTTTTCTGTTAGTTGTTTTTATGATAGAGTTAATATGAAAGTCAAATTTTAGTTGGTTGTCAATAGTAACACCCAAGAGTTTGGTTGTTTGGTCTGGAGTGATTAGGGTACCATTGTTAGATGTGAGAGTGAAGTTGATAGAGGGAGACAGGTGTGTGGGTGCAAAGAGGAGAAGTTTGGTTTTCTTTGGGTTAAGGAGGAGACAGTGATTAGAGAACCATTTCTCTATAGTGGTGAAGGTTTTTTGAGTGAGGGAGTGAAGGTCAGCCTGGGTTGTGGCAGAGCAGATAATGGTGGTGTCATCAGCATATTGAATGCAAGTAGACTGAGGGGTGGCAAGATGCAGGTCATTAATAAAAATAGAAAACAGTAGAGGACCTAGGATGGAGCCCTGAGGGACCCCTATAGAGGTGGGGAGAAGTTCAGAAAGATGGTTGTCCCATAGGACAGCTTGTTCCGATTATGAAGATAGGATGTGAACCAGCTTAAGGTAAGATTGTCCAGTGAGAGAGATTTTAAACGATGTAAGAGGAGTTGGTGATTGACCATGTCAAAGGCTTTTGACAGGTCTACAAAGAAAGCTGAAGAAAGAATATTTTTGTTGCGATTTTTGTTAATAGAGTCTATGAAGGATAATAAGGCTGTGGTAGTGCTATGGAATGGTCAAAACCCATGTTGGCAATTAGCTAGGAGATTATTGCATAGGAGGTGATTAAGCAACTGTTTGTGGATGCATTTCTCCATTATTTTTGCAAGAGGAGATAGTAACGCTATGGGCCAGAAGTTAGAATACTCCATTGAGTCACCCCCTTTGAAAAGAGGAATGATGTGTGAGATTTTCCAAACTGAAGGGATAGTGCTTTCTTTTAAGGTCCTGTTAATTAGTATAGAGATAGGGTAGGCTATAGCTTTTGCACTTAGCTGGAGGTATTCAGCTGGTAAATTGTCAGCTGGGGGGGGGTTGTGGGTTTAAGTTTTTGAAGTAAGGACAGTATATAGGAGGTAGGTATGGGTTTGAGTTGAAATAGGGGAGGAGTGCAGCTTGGGGTAGATAGTATAGAGGTGTCAGGGCTTTGTTGGTTAGCTAGTTTTAGTATTGCTGAAGGAAAGAAGGTGTTAAAGGCATTAGCTGTTTGTAAGGGGGAGTCTGGGTTGGAGCCTAGTGGATTAGGTGTTGCAGCTTTGCCAGGGGATAGTAGTGTGTTAATAGCTTTCCAAAATTTATGTGGTTCGTGGGGGGAGGATAGTTGTAGTTGAGTATAAAAGTTCTTTTTATCTTTTAGGATGGCTTGCTTTGTCATGTTTCTTTTTTGTTTAAAAGTAAGATGATCAGTAAAGCTTTTAGTGGTTCGCCATTTAGTCCAGGCTTTATTCCTACTAAGGATTAGTTGTTTAGTATTGCTTGTGAGCCATTGAGCTGTCTTAGATTTCATACGTATAGAACACAAGGGGGCATGATGTTCAAGAATGGTAAGAAAAATATTATTAAAGTGGTTAACAGCTTCATCTATAGGGAGAGTTTTAAGAGGTGACCAGTTAACTTGCATAAGTTCATTTTGAAACTGATAGGGATCAAAATGTTTTTTGCTACGGGATGAACGAATTAGGGGAGGTATATCAAAATGTGTTTTATGCCTAATAATATAAGTTAGGGAGTGGTCACTAAGGTCATCTGGGAGAGTTCCTGTTGTATATTTTTGTTGGGGACTATTTGTTAAGATCCAGTCTAGTATGGTTTCTTTATTATTAAGTTTGCTTGTTCTAGTTGGGGAGTTTATGTTTTGAGAGAATCCATGCAAGTTAATAAGGGTAGATGGATTGGTTTGTTTACACAGGGTCCAATCAATATTAAAGTCTCCTAAAAGTATTGTTTATTGAAGGAGGTTTAGTGAGAGCCAGTTTAGTAGGTCTTCTAATATGGTAGGATTTTTGCCTGGGGGAAGATAGGTACAGATAATATTGATAGTTTTGTGAGGGTTAAGCTGAAGTTTGGAAATAATAATTTCAACATTAGTGTCTTTTAGAAGGGTATGATTTGTTTTACTTATTTCCAGTCCAGTTTTAAAGAGTATAGCTACACATACCTTTTTTGTTTAAACGGTCTTGTCTTAGGATGTTATAGCCTGGGGGGATAATTTCATTATCTTTTAATGTGAGTTTGAGCCATGTTTCAGTTAGGCAGAGAATGTCAAACTGTTGGACTTCTAGAAGAGCATGTATTAGTGGAATTTTATTGCAAATGCTACGAATGTTTAGATGTGCAATTGAGAGAGATTTGGGGGGTTTAGTATTCGGTGTAGACATTGTTTTAACTTGTTGCCAGTTAGGGGATAGTGGGGAGGGGTCAGGGCCAGGGTTGGGGTGTATATCTCAATCAATCAAAGAGAAACTTACTATAAGGTTATCAAATTGTGAGGGTTTGCAATAGTAATTTTGTTTTGTGAGGGTATGAATAAGGTATTTAATGTGAGAAAGACGGTGATATTTAGGTTGAAGATAAGAGTTTTTGTATATGGGACTGAGGTGGGTTATGGATGTAATTGGGGGGGTAGCTAGGGTCTGCTTGCGTGGGATGCAAGGAGTAGAGTATAAGGATTGCTCATAGGAGGTTAAGAGATAGGTAGAGGAAAGAGTAGTTAGAAGAGTTAGTAGTAGCATAGTGTGGTATTGGTTAGACATGATAAGTAGAATTAGAGAGAGTGTCTAGAAAGTATATGTTCTGGAGAGTAGATGGGTGGGTGAGGGAGGAGACTATTAAGGATTGGGTGGAGACAGGAAGAAGTTGTGATTGGTCTTGAGCTGGGAGGGGTGTGGTTAAGTAGGAATAAATGTAGAGGTGCCAGGGGCGGGTGGGATTTGGGGGCAGGGTGGGGAGCAAAGTGAGCCCGAAGGGCGAACGGAGTGGGAAGACACAAAGGAGTCGATAGTGGGACAGAAAAAACAATCAGTAAAGTGAAATAACAGCAGGTAAGTTTTAAACAGGTAATGTGATAGTATGAACTGTGGGGGTTGGTGGTGAGCAGATTTATAGTAGTCGTATAAGAATAGGAGGGTGTTTTGGCAAGGGCCAGAGAAAAGAAAAGTGTAGTTAATAAACTAAAGATACAGGTAGAAGTCAACGTTACCAGTGAGTGTGGGAGTAAGTTAAAAGGAAGGACACCTAAAAGTAGAAGGATGCCAGCTAGTGGCCAAAAGGATTTAAGTCAGAGGTATGGAGGTAAGGAAGGGATAAAATACAGAGAAGAGTAAGGAAAAAAGTATTAATGGCTAGGAGATGGAAATAACAAATGGTAGTTATGACGGTGCAATAAATGAGGATCAGGGTAGTATGGTGATGGGGACTGGTGTTGTTGGCTGCTGGCAGTCCTGGGCAGGTAGGTAGACTGAGCACGCAGGTCAGAATGTTTGGATTAAACATGTATTACAAACATACTTTCACAGTCTTTTCTTTTTGGATGATATCCCTGACGTAATTACAGGGTTGGGGCTTAGTGGACACAGTTCAGGTCTTCCAGGAGGACAGAGACACTTATGAAGGAGATTTCTGGGTCCAGTTAGTCAAATTTAACAAGGATCTTGGTACAGTTCGTGAGACATCTAAAATTTTGGTAGGCATGTTGTGTTTTATTCTTATACCATTCTTTCAATGCTTTATCTCTGTTTAATGGTCTTTGGCTAACATCAAGGGCAGTGTTTAGTTTCAAGTATCTGGGAGGTTTGGCTGGGGAAAAAGGAAGTCTTAATAAAGAGGCCAAAGGTAGGATCAGAGGACCTGCAGCCATCTGTGGCTGGGGTAGACAATGATACAAGAATACTGAAAAAGATGAAAAGTAAGGTGTACACAACAGTGATGCGGCCAGTATTTCTGTATGGCACAGTAACCTGAGCAGTGAAGGCACAGCCAGTGAGGAGGTAAGAGGTGATGAAGGGCATGAGATGGAGAGTAGGATGCACATTATAGAACAAATGAACATAAGAGGACAACAGAGCAGAAGCCAAAGCAGCTCCAATAAACAACAAGGTCAAGGAGAACAGATTACAGTGGCTTGGTCAAATGTGCAGAATAGCAGAAATTGATTTGTTAAAGCACATCTGGGAAAGACAGGGAAAAGGCAAGAGGAAACTAGGATGTCCAGCCAACAGATGAATAGACTGTGTGAAAGAAGACCTGAGACAGGTGGGCATGACTGTAGAAGAGGGTAGGGAATGGCTATGAATCAACAAATGTTGCAGCTGACATGATACCCCAGCCCCATGTAAAAGTATGTGAAAGGGAGTTAATGATGACAGTTTTAGGGCAATAACATACTACTGTTAGAGCTGGTCTACAAGTAAGCCTGTGTGTCAGAAAATCAATGACTTTGAACTGTGGTGCAGGAGAAAACTTTTGCGAATTTTGTGGACTTCAAAACCAAATCACTCAATACTTAATAAAATAAACACAGACTGCTTAATGGAATGCCTGATAGTAAAACTAAAACTCAAATATTGTGGCCATATAAGAAGAAAACAGGACTCACTAGAGAAGGCATTGCATCTGGGAAAGATTAAAGGGGAAAAAAGGAAGAGGGTGGTCAGAGCTAGGATTTGCAGACTGGAGTAATGAATATAAATTTACAATAATTTAAGGAAGCATTGGTGGGCAGACAGGCCTGATATTCTAAAGTCCTTGACATCAAAAAGAGTTGGACTTCACTATACAATAGCCATAACAATTAACTGACATATCTACTCTTAGGGGGGCTAGATATGAAGTGCTTAAAAATGCAGCCATGATACTTTATGATCTTATTCAAGCAAAAGATCTGTCCATTACCTTGTATTGGTGGGAGACCATGGGTAAGGTAAAGCAGAAGCCTGCATCCACCAGCCATATAACACAAACATCACACCTTGTTTATCCTGCAATTATAGGTACTTTTCCCAACACACGCCAGATTCTCCACAGTGTTCTGCTAGGGGCCACAGGCTTAACCAGATCAAGTATCAGCATTCAAAATATTATTAAATCCACAAAGCAATGGAACACACAAGAAGTAACATACTTCTGAAAGGCAAACAGGACTAAAAAGAATGAGTAAGGCGGTCGGTCTTTTTCAAGAATGTCACTCACAGCTCACAGTGATTGTTACTGTTTAAATTTCAACCCACATCTTAACTAAGCATTACTAGCTAGTTGCCCACTCTTGAAATAAGACTGGTTTTGCCACTGCATTATTACAAAGTATGCTGTAAAATTCCAACTATATTCAGGATCAGTGTTTGGTGCTCTCTGATCCTTATTAGGAACATGTTGTAGCAAAGATCCTTATGATAAAGAGAGTACAGATGTGTGGCAGTCCCTAGCCAAATAATATTGCTTTCAGGGTAAAGCCAGAAGATGATGGCAATATCTTCTCACAAGGGTAAGGGTATGCACATCTAACTATCATACTCCTAGTCCTTCACTACAAGCTACTCATTAAGCAGGGCAGGGCATTGTTGCACTCTTCACAAGCACCAAGTTCAGAACTCAAAAGATATCAGGATGTTACTGCTGAAAGAGGGGACCTATCACTGGGTCTCTGCAGCTGTCAGTGTCACAGAGTGCTACTACTAAGACCTGTCTCTGGGTTTCTGCCCTGGTGCTCTCTAGTTTGGCCCCTTTTCTCTCTCCAGGAATGCTGCTACTTCTGGAAATGTCTGGCTGGTTAAACTGTTGGTGCCTTGTCTGCCTTCTATAAAAGGGGTGTAAATGGTAGTTTATTTTTGTTTTAATTTCCCCAAGACTTTTGGGTTTCTAATACCAGGATGGGAATGGATCCCATTCCTAAGTCAAAGTATGACTAAAGATCATGAAATTAGTATTGTTTCATTCTTTGATGTTAGCCAAAAGTGCCCTTCTCAACACCCGCAATGTGCCCAGGACTGACTCCTTCTGTAATTCATATACAGTTACATGTTTTGGTAACATATCTAAATATGACTGCAAATTCTTTCTGAGACCCATTGCTCCTACTACTATTGGAATTGTCTGGATATCCTTCTTCTACCTTGCCCTCATTTCTTCCTGTAAATCCTGGTATTTTATTATTCTGTGTCTTTCTGTACATAAGACACTAATCACTGGATGTAGCAATTTCTGTGATCGATGCTACTTTTTTGTTTTCTTGGACTACTATAATATCTGGTTTTCTTGGATCTATTTTTTGAACTGTTGGTAATGGGTGATATCATGTGATATAAACATCATTTTCTATAATGCCCTGTGGCTCATGTTTCCAAGGATTATCTGCTACTTCAATATTTTAATGTTTGCGCAATCCCCAGTGCAACAGTTTTCCCACGTTATTATGCCTTTCAGTACACAGGCCTTCTGCCATTAGTGTTATCACACCCAGCAACAAGATGAGCAACTGTTTCCAATTTTGTTTTACAAAACCTACATTTATCTGTTTCTCAGACATGTGCAATGGACTTTGTAAACCAACCAGCCCATAAGTCCACTATCCTGAGCCGCCAACATTAACCTTTCATCTTTTGGTTTAAATTCACCTCTGCTTAACCATTCCTATGTTAGATTCTGATCGATATGAGGTTGTTCCAGGAGTTTTCTGTACTTGCAATATATTTATGTACTTTCCACATTTCTTCCCTTCTCATCTGCTCCTTCACCTTATATTTGTTCTTTTGTTTTTTGGCACATTCAGTTGCGGCCTGGTTTTTATCTACTTCTGGTTTGAGTCACATTCCCACTAGACATCAATATGTTACTGCTAAACTAAGCAGTGAAGTCATCTTAAACTTGTTCTCCTCATATTATAAAGCTTTCTCTACGTCTGGATCTTGTGAGGTCAGCATGTATGCATGCAGTCCTACAACTGCTGATCTATACCTGTAATCAGTTTTGAGGAGGCCCATACCTTCTTCAGAATGGGGGATATACAATCTTGGTATACACTGATTTTTATAAATCATTTGATAAGCATGAAGTATTTTTTTATTTTTGTTTTAATCTCCAACTGATCAAATACCTTTTGAGGTCAGTCAATCAGTCCAAAAGTTAGAACAGGAAGAGGAAGAGGAAACTGGTTTATAGCTTGGACTTTCTTCCTAGATGTCCGAGCAGTTTTCAGTATTAATTTTAGTCTTCTAAAGTATTGCTTCCTACATTTTACTCACATTTGTTCATGTTCATAGGTTCATACTAGGCTATCTGCCCTAGGGCATTTATAAGCCTAGCCAGAGTGTGTTTGGCTTTCGCCACCCATTTTAAATTAATTTTGCTATGCCCTTTTTCGAGGTTAGTATACTGTGCCTCTGTCTAACAGTGACACAGAAGTGATACCCGGGGTAAACCTACGATCTCCCATCCACTCATCAAGATTCCTCTTGAAGAGAGAAAATGACGGACTCTGCCTAACCTGGACTGGGATTTTATTCCAGAGTGAAGGGAGCCTCTGGGTTATGAATCTGTCCCTCCAGCATGTCCTATTTATTTCAGTGCTGAGGTTCAAGTCTCTCGAGCACTTAGCTCGATGGGATTTGAATTTTCTGAGGTGCAGCATGTCCATTAATTCCGGGTTGGACATGGCTTTATACGTCAGGCTCAGATCGCCTCTGAGCAGGCGGTATGCCACTGAGTAGAGCTGGAGTTTCTTTAACCGGGCAGCATATGGCATCTGTTTGAGCCCTTTGATCCTCTTGGTGTCTTTCCAGTTGCTGCAGGTGTCTGGTAAGGTACATCCCAAAAGGGGCATTGTACTCAATTATGGGCCTGATGAGGGATGAGTAAAGAGGCACGATGACCTCCCCTGATCTAGATGTGAATCCCTTCATGATTAGGTGGGCTATATAAAATGTTTTTCTAACCACTTTGGCCACGTGGTTGTCAAATGAGAGCTTGCTATCAACTTGGGTCCCCAATTACTTCTTCTGTACTTAATGGATTACTACCTATGTGGTAATTTGTGGGCACTTTGTTTTTACCAAAGGGGATGACTATACACTTTTTGGCATTTAGCTTGAGGCCATGGCTCTGGCACCAGTTGTCTGTTTCTATGAGGCCCTTTTGGAGGATGCTTGTGTTGGCTGGCGAGTCGATTATGGCGCCCAGTTTGCAGTCATCTGCGAACTTGGTCAGCCACAGTCCTTCCGTGTTGGCCTGTACCTCCAAGAAATATATACCGAACAAGAGAGGTCCCAGGACTGAGCCTTGTGGGATGCCACTTGTAACTGGTTTGGAGTCTGACATGGCTCCAGCAATTCTAACCATGTGGGTTCTGTCCTTGAGCCAGTTTGCAACCCATCTAGTGACATAGGGGTTTATATTTAAGCTGGTGAGCTTATCTATAATACCCGAGTGGTGTATTGTATTGAAGGCTTTTGCGAGGTCCAGGTAGGCTGTGTGGACCACCTTCCCCTCGTCAATGGCCTTGGTGACTGTTTCAAAGAAATCGACCAGGTTTAAGAGGCAGGATCTGCCCTTAACAAAGCCAAACTGGGTAGGATCCAGTGTCTGTAGGTCCCCAATATCTTTATTTATGAGGTTCATGATGATCCTTTCCATAGCTTTGCAGACCAAGCTAGTCAGGCTTATGGGGCGATAGTTTCCAGGATCCGTTGAGGCACCACCTTTGTGGAGAGGGACCACTGTTGCTGTACGCCACTCTTTGGGTACATATCCTGTAGTAAGGCTGAAATTGAACAGTAGTTTTATGTTTGGGTTTAGCTCTTCTTGGAGTTCATGTAGGACGCAGCCCGGGACACCGTCTGGTCCCACTGATACTGTGTTTTTTGCTTTGGAGAAGGCGGCTCTTACCTGAGCATCTGAGATGTCAGGGGGGCAGCACTCTGCTGGGATAGATATTTGCCCTTTTGTGGGGAGGGGGGCAGAAGTTTGCGCTGAACCTGTCAGCTAGGATGTTGGCAATGTCTGTGCGTTCGATGTATTTTTTGTCATTTTGGACTAATTCTGAGCATATCTGGGAATTCCCACCCAGGTTCCTAACATAACTAAAGAAAGCCTTGTGATTATCCTTAGTGTCCTGTGCAATTTTTCTCTCGAAGCTGGCCTTAGATGATTTTATGAGTGCCCGTAGTTTTTTGCTAATACTGATCAGAGATGCCTTCCCTTTTTGGGATTTTGCTCTATCATGTAGTAGCTTCCTCCTTCTATTGTATAGTTTGTTTATGGCTGGGGTCCACCAAACAGGACGTCTGCCTTTGGAGGACTGGGTCTTGGTTTTATTTGGGATTGCATGATCCATGCATTCCTGAAGGTGTTCATAGAATGCGTTTATAAAGGATTCTGCGGTCTGGGCCGTATTTTCCACAGGCTCGGGGGGCTTTGAAGGATTCCACCTCGGTTCTGAGGAGTGTGAAATTTGCTTTAGAGAAGTTTTTCACTGTGGTTTTCTGGGCAGGGGGTGGGGTCGGGATGTGAATATCCAGTGAGATTAGTTTATGGTCTGATCTTACCAATGAGGGATACACTTCTGGTCTGGAGCATAGAGTCCCCATGTTGGTGA
The DNA here is from genome assembly GCF_019279795.1 of Protopterus annectens. Classification (NCBI taxonomy): domain Eukaryota; kingdom Metazoa; phylum Chordata; order Ceratodontiformes; family Protopteridae; genus Protopterus; species Protopterus annectens. Next base: position 32,990,998 of record NC_056730.1, read on the forward strand.
TGATCAGGTCCAGTATATTTTCCCCTCTTGTGGGAGTGGTAACAAGTTGTTCCATAGCATTTGAGTTTATAAATTCTAGGAACCTTTGGGCTAGGGTGTTGGAGCTAGAGTAAAGCTCCCAGTCTATGTTTGGGTAGTTGAAGTCGCCCAATATAAAGGTGTTTGGAGAGACCTTCATATTTTCCAGTGTTCTCAGGAAGGCCGAGTGAGGTTCCTGGGTTTGGGAGGGTGGTCTGTAGCAGGCTATAACCTGGAAGGCAGTTTTACCCACTGTTAGTTGCACATGGATAGTCTCTGATGCTTCGTGCTGTGCCACCAACCTGGAGGTGTGGGCATCTTTGACGAATATTGATACTCCCCCTCCTTTTGTGGTTCGGTCCAAGTTTTGGGGCCGAAAAGCATGGTATGAGGTATAACCTGGTAGTGCTGGGGTGCTCTCGGGAGCCTTGAACCAGGTTTCTGTTACTGCACAGATATCGATGTTCTCCATGTTTTCTTGTCCTTCATCAGTACCCAAATATTTAAGCATTGCCTCTTGCTCAAAGTTCTTTTATATCACATTTCTGTCCCAGACTGACGTTTTCTTGGTGCTGCAGCTTTCCTACTTTAAAGGTTACTTTTGCACATTTATCAAGACCAAGTGACATTATGTTTGACCACTTGCAGTTGTGCTTTCAGTTCCTTATCTGATGAACTACACAGTTTTAAATCCACAAAAAAGAAGACAAGTCTTTACACTTTGTTGTATTGTAAGAGCTAAACTGTAGCCATGGCCTAATCTGTTAAGTAGACAGCTTAATGAGTTAAAGGCAAGAGCAGCAATGAGAAAGAGTCACTCTGGAATATCTTCCTTTGAATTTTTTTCCCTGGGATAAATTTGTCCTTTATCATGGCTTAGCTGCAAAGTGGTTTGCCACTGTTTCATGGTCCCTATAATGCAATCCATCAATGTAGGATGTATCTTATACATTTGTAAGCACACTTTTATTCAAGAATGTGGGATGCTGACAATTTATTTTTGTAGTCTATCCGTGACTTACTTAAATCTTCCTCTTTTTTACAAAAATTCCCCTTTTTATGATTCTCCATTATGACTTTATTTAGTAACAAATGATCCTTTGTTCCATATGACTTTCTTTTGTTACCCTTTGTTCTACTGCCATAATTGATGACTATAAACTCTGTCGGCATCAATTCCAGTGCATAGTTTATAAATCGCTGGAAAGCAAGTAAAGTACAGGTGCGTACACTTACCATAAATGTAGATGTTTGAGTGTATTCACTGTTGTAGTCATTACAACTGGGTTATTTGCTTGCAGATGGCCCTCAGTCGGCCTGATTATCAATGTCTTGGTTCATGCGTCGGTTGCTGTCTCATCTTCCATGACGTCAGGTAGTCAGGGGTATAAAGCATGCAGCTGACTCCATTACATCAGTTTTTCTTGTCCCAGATGTCAGGTACCCCCATAATGGGAAGCAATTATATGCAAGGTTACACCTCCAACAAAAAGCAAATACACCAGAAAGCTTTAAGTATAGTAAACAAAAGGAGAGGTATCAGGGGGCTGGAGGGAGGGTAACCAGGACTGCAACAGTGAATATACTCGAACATCTACATTTATGGTAAGTGTACACAACTGTACTATGTTCTTCGTGTTTCACTGTTGCAGTCATTACATTTGGGTAGATTCCCAAAGCTAAGGAAGGGAGGAGGCAATTAGAGAGCATTAGGACCAGCTATTAGGCCCTGCAAGACTGCAGTGGCAAAACCAGCTCTGGAATGAGAAAAAATTGGCAAGTGGGACCGGTACTTGCGAACTGCTTCTGCTTCGGGCACCACGCGGCAAGAAAGACTGAGGAAGATGGCGTTGGCTGACGCTTTTATACCCCAGGCACTCTGACGTCGGGGAAAGGGCGACATCAGCCGACGCCGGACCCAGACTTTGGAATCCGGCCGACCGAAGGGCTGCCTGAGGCAGGACAACCCATATGTGATGACTGCAGATGCATCCTTGAAGGACATCTCCAGGTAGCAGCTTCTAGGATGTCCCTGGTAGGAACACCTCTGAAAAAGGCTGCAGAGGTAGATGCAGCCCTAGTGGAATGTGGTCTTATCCCCTGTGGGGTAGGTTTTCCATGGTGCTTATAGCAGAAATGAATGCAATGGCCTATCCACTTCGAAATGGTTTGCTTTGAAATAGCCTTCCCCTCTGCCCCTGCAGCAAATGCAACCAGCAGCTGTTCAGATTTCCTGAGAGGCTTAGTCCTGTCCAAGTAAAATCTAAGTTGTCTGTGCACGTCCAAGGAGTGCAGTATTCCTTTCCATTTGTTCTGTGGATTAGAAAAGAAGGTTGGCAAATGAATGGACTGATTAAGGGCCACACTGGATACTACCTTGGGCATAAAGAAGGATTGTTCCTGAGGGACACCCTGTCCACATGAAAGATGATGAAAGGCTCCACTGCCATGACGGCCTGTAATTCAGACACCCTTCTTGCTGAAGTGATGGCTAGAAGGAAGGCTGTTTTCCAAGAAAGGAATTTCAACTCAGCATTTGCAGCTGGCTAAACGGGAGGTAGAGTGAGCTTTTCCAATACAAAGTTAAGGTCCCTGGCTGGAGTAGGGGCTCTCCTGGGTGGTCTTAAGTTTTTGGCCCCTCTGAGAAATTGCTTCAGCAGTGGATGAGAGAAGAGGGGTGGCTCTGTAGTATAATGTGCTGAAATGGCAGAGGCATGAATTTTAATTGAAGAAAAAGAAAGGCCCTTGTGAAGCATCTCAGTTAAGTACTGAAGAATGTGCGGCAAATTGGGCACTATTCTGCCCATCCCTTGAGTTTGGCTCCAGAAACAAAATCTTTTCCATTTTTCAGCATAGGATTTTCTAGTACTAGGACTCCTTGCCTCCAGAATGACATCCATCACGTGCTTACTAAGGGATGGTAACGGAGAGCTCAGGTAATTAGCCAGGCTGCAAGGTTCAGGGTTTGAAGCTGGAAGTGTAGAATCTGGCCCTCCTGCTGGGACATCAGGGAAGGGGTCTGAGGCAGGTGCCATGGTTCCAGCAGTGACACACTGCGCAAGAGGGGGTGCCAGTGTTGGTGTGGGCAGTCTGGTGCAATGAGTATTGTCCTTGGTTTGTCCTGTTTGATCTTTAGTAGAACTTTGGAGAGGAGAGGCAGAAGTGGAAAGGCATAAACTGATAGGTTTTTCCAGGTGAAGGACAGGGCATCCACTTTCCAAGCTTGTCTGTGGGGAGTCCTTGTGCAGAATTTGTCCAATTGGTAGTTCTCAGGGGAGGCAAACAGGTCTGTCTCTGGGTTCCCCCATTTGTTTCTCAAAATGTTTAATATCTTTGGTTACAGTTTCCACTCGTGTGGGTCCATGAGATTTCTACTTAGGTCGTCTGACAGTGTATTTAGCTTGCCTGGCAGGAATTGAGCTTGTAGGTGCATTTGGTAGCTCAAGGCTGTGTTTCACAGAGCCATGGCTAGTCTGCAGAGAGGGTATGAGTGGGTTCCCCCCTGCTTATGTACCACATAGCAGTGGGGTTGTCCGTCTTTACCAATAATTTCCTGGAAGAATGTGGTCCTTGAAGGCTGTCAGAGCATTCTGTACAGCTAACATTTCTTTCTGATTGATATGCAGGTGCATTGGACTCAGGTTCCATTTGCCCTGAATGCACTGCCCTGCCAAGTGAGCACCCCCCATGCATAGCCTAATGCGTCTGTTGTTAGGGATTGGGCGGCAGGGGGTACAGTGAATGGCAGGCCCTTGTTGTGATGGCAGGCCTCTGCCCACCAAAGGAACTCTGTCTGTAGACAAGGGATGATAGGAATCATTGACTCTAGGTCCTGAGAACGTTGACACCTTAGGGTTTTTAGATACGATTGTAGTTTCCTCATATGCAGTCTTGCATATGGAATTAGTAGAATGCAAGAGGCCATGAACCCCAGGGGGCCTGAATACACCCTCAGAAGCTGGTGCCTGCACAGCAGCTCCAGACCCATCCAAGGTAGAAACATCCGCAGTTTCCACAGTCGAAGAAGCATCTCGCAGCATACCGGACTCCGAATGGGTCTCAGTAGAGGCCTGTGAATCTGAAATAGCGGGTATCAGGGGCTGCAAAAGCGCCTCACTGAGTACCGGCGAACTGACAACTAGCTTAACAGAAGCGTCGTTGGCAGCTTTGGACCTATGCGGTCTGTCTCTGTCTTTATCTTTGTGTTTTTTCGGTAGTCGGATGGCTTACCAAAGCCATTTCTGGATAATTGAACTGAGTACCAAAATATTTAGATGCGAAAATGAACAGACAACGAATAGTTTGATGTTTAAATAAGGCACAAAACCAACAGTGAGGGACGTCGTGGTCTGGGCTTAAGCAAGCAATGCAGTATGAATGAAAATCTTTATGAGGTATTTGCTTTCCACAAGAAATACAATTGTTAACTTCTACTGACATCGGTTTAGAGCAAAAAAAAAGGATCCCCAACGGGGTACTTAGCTTTGTTGAAGACTTCGGATCTGAAACTCGAAAAAGAAAATTTCAGGAGTCGGGCGACCGACACTTGCGAACTGCTTCTGCTTTGGGCACCGCACAGCAAGAAAAGACTGATGTAATGGCATCGGCTGCATGCTTTATACCCCTGACTACCTGACGTCATGAAAGATGAGACAGCAACCGACGCAGGACACAAGACTTTGATAATCAGGCCGACTGAGGGCTACCTGCAAGCAGATAACCCAAATGTAATGACTGCAACAGTGAAACATGTAGAACATCTAGTCTAAAGTTTTTTGGATATCTTGCAGGTTCACTCTTAAGGAGGAATATCACTTTTCCTGCTGTTAACCAGATTGGCATCTGTTTGGGTGCACATATAAATAGTTCTTACTCTTGGCTACATCCACATGTAAAGATGTTAATATTTTTAGCTAGAAGTTAGGTACTACAGCTGGATCTAGAGTTTTCCAATTAGGAGCTTTTCTTAATTTTGTTTCAGTTTCTCTGGCCATTACTTCTTCCCATTTCATATCTGTACATTTGAACTTCTTATTCTCTCTTTTACTTCTTCTATTACATCGGCATCTTTGTTATGTTCTATTTTTTCATTTTTTTTTTTTTTGGCAGTGTTTCTATTCTTTTTGCCTTTTTTCTCAATTCTCTATAAAACTTTTTGAGTCATCAATAAATTGTTTATTTTGTACTTTTTCTTTATATTTATCTGCGTATTTTCTAAGTATTTATGTCTGTGCTGATATCTTTAGTTTATTATTTGCAATACTATACGATAGATCCTGGTCTGTTGTTTTATTGCATGTTGCTTTTATCACATCTATGTTTCTGAGTATTTCTGTTGATCTGTTTCCTCTTCTGTACTTCTCTAACAGCAATACTTCTTGTCTTAATTGCTTTATAGTTTTCTCTATCTGATACTTCCATGATGGCATTTGATTTCTCCCCTCATTTTCCTTTACTGTCCTGTGCTTTTGTGGTAAGACTGTTATTAATTTAGCTGCACAGTAATATAAGTTACTTCTGTTATATCGCATTAATTTCTATGAACAGCCTTGATTACAGTGTTCATTTGTTTTATCAAACTTCTAACATTTTGGGTCTTTCTTTAGTCTTATTACTTTCATATGTCTATCCATCTCTATTAAATCAAACGATTCTTCCCTTAAGATTATTTTCCTCTACACTAAGGCACATTTCTTTGTTCCGTTTCCTGGGGGCATTCTACAGAAAGTTCCCGAAAATCTTCCTGTGCTATATTCTCTTCTGCTTCACCTTGTGCCATCCTTTGCTCTTTCATACGGGAACTCATTGGCCTATCACTCCACAACACTGACTGCATCAGAGTTGCCACAGTTTCCTGTTCCTTCCCTTGCTGTGCAACTACAACTGAACTTTTCTACTGGTTTCCTGCTGAAGGATCCAAGTGTCTTCATATAGTAACTAATCAGATGCTTCCCGCTCCACTAATTTCTCCTTAATTTGGGGATTCACTGTTCCGTCATGCTGTGATGTTATCAGAGTTAGATTTTCTACATTAAAGCATTCACTTTGAATGTAATCCATAACTTCAATTTCTATTTCTTTAACTTCTCCATTACTAATCTTCTAATTCCCCCTTTCTTTTCTTACTGCAAAATTTTCTGTAGCTGGATGCCTTTGTCTGTATTTCTCTTCAAATATCTTTGGTGCTGCTTTTGTGTATTGATTAGTTTTGCTTTCTTCTTTGCATAAATATTGCACCATACTAAATCTCCTTTTCTTTCACCATGTCCATATTTATTCTTCAGATGTCTCCCACTCCTCCTGTTTCTCCTTGCTTGGGGGACTCATTGTTCAAGCTTGCTGTGACACAAACAAAAGGTATGTACTCACCATAACATTCCATTTTCATTCTTCCTCAACGAATGGCTTCAGATCCGACCCTCACATCTGACTCAGCCACTTTCTTTAGATTCTAGGATCCAACTCTTGAGCTACTCCCTTAACCACAATGCCCCCGATCACTGTATTACCTCAGATCGACTTTGCTGCTATTATACAATATCCCAGGGAAATAAAATTAACTCAAAACAGCTAAGACAGAACAGTGACAGTTGAAAGATCAGAAGGTCAAACAGGAACAATGGCTCCTAATAAGAATACTATTAGGTCACTCCAAAGACATGGATAGGGAGAAGGTGGGAGGGAAGTTGAAGAAGAATGAAAATGGACAACACAGATGGAAAGTTGTAGTGAGTACATAAATTTTACATCTGATGTTGTCATTTTCATTCTTACTCAATGAATGGGACAGTCTCCAGCTACAATTACCTGGGGTGGCCCTCATGGAAGGATATTCCGGATCACCTCAGAACCGAATGATGCTCTGTTCCTGAAAATGATGTCCAATTTGTAATGAGCAACAAAGGTATGAGCATTAGACCAAGTGGCAGCTGCACAAATGTCAGTAATGGAAGCTCTAGCCATAAAATCAGCTGATGTAGCCATTGATCTGGTAGGCCTTTCAAGGAATAAGTATGACAAATACAATCCATTGTGCATTTTGCCAGAATAATCTTCAAAACAGGTTTTCCCATCTTGGTGTTAGAAAAGGAGACAAACAACTAATCTGTTTTTCTAACCTCCTTGGTTCTATGTAGGTAAAAGTGAAGCTGTCTATGTACATCTAAGAGATGAAAGGCATATTCCTCTTTATTTTCAAAATTTGGAAACAAAACTCATAGGTTAATGACTTGATTGAAGTTTGATTGGAGGCCACTTTAGGTAGAAAGGAAGGCTTGTGAAAAATTAGATACGGTGATTTTGCAGAAAATGCTTGGAGTTCTGAAACGCATCTAGCTAAAGTAATTGCCACCAAAAAGACAGTTTTTCAAGATAAAATCTCAAGGTCTACTTTAGTTGAGGGCTCAGATAGGGTTTGTACTAAAGATTGTAATATAAACGTCAGATCCCAAGGTGGAGTGGGATCTCGAATTGGAGGTCTAAGCAAAAATGTGCCTTTTAGGAAGGCCTTGCACAACTTGGCTGAAGCTAAAGAAGAAGCCTTATAGCCAAAGTGGTAGCTGGAGATGGCTGCTAACTGTACTTTAATGGTAGAGAAGCTTGCCCCGGTTGGAAAAATAGAGGCAAGGAAATTTAAAATAGCTAGGATTGGAGTAGTACAAGGATCTAAGTCTCATTGATGCACCCCCAAAGAAAATCTATAAATCTTTCTGGTTGAAGGTTTGTGGGATGAAGAAAAGATTCGATAAACTGGAGAGGAAAGTCTGGAATATCTAGTCATCAATGGCACTGGAGAACCTAAGCAGTCAGTTTGAGGCCTGCTATGTCTGGATGAGTCATCCCTGCATGA